>NC_134710.1:441383730-441708522 GCF_043290135.1 Rhipicephalus microplus
ACGCCTCCCGACGTCATCGCACTACAGGAAATCACAGTTGCTATCTCACTGCCGGGTAACATCAATTTCCAGTAATTCACCAACCTGCACAACCAAGGAGCCCCAAGTACAGTTTCGCTCGTCCACAAGAGCCTCGCGGCAAAACAAAACGGCTTAGAATTACCGGACATTCCTCACCCGGTCGTGGAAATTCTCCCACGAAAACGGTCGCATTGGTCAATCTTTATCCTCAACGCATATTTCGCACCCCGGGCATGCGCCGAAGACTTCAACCTGCTCTTCCAGAAAACGACACCGCTATTTCGAGGCGCACAACTGCTTACAGACCCATTCTATGTTTGTAAACACAGGTAGGCCGATGTCGACATTATGGGTAAAATTATAGCGACGTCCGCACGTAACATACGCCGTAAGTGCTGAGGCGTTGGCTGAGGGCTGCGATGTGCGCCAACAAAAAACTAAGTTGTGAGACGCGACTCATATCCAACTGCGATGCAGCTCGTCAACATACCATTTTTTTTCCTCGTTGCTTGATTGAGGACACCGCATGCCTCATCGAAAACCCAGCAGAAACTGCAGCAGACAGAGCGTCTTTTGCCTACCAAGACAGCGCCAGCACATTTTCTTGACGTAAGTCCGGTGGAGCTCGCTCGAATCACGGAGTGGCCCAAATTTAGAGACTTCCGCGAAAATGAAGCTCTGGAACGCATAACAAACCTCAAGGAATAGACAACCTCACTAAATAACCACGTGCGACGCACAACGCGCGAAATTAAAGCAGCAGAGGAAACGCCTGCCACAGACGCTCGTCTTCTCCACATATGGGACGCACATGCACGCCTGCTGCGCAGATGGCAGAAGCAACGCTATAACAAGAAACTGCGTCGCCGCATACAGACCCTCTCTGAAGAAATCGAGTGATACAGTACCTACCCCACCCACCAACAATGGGGCCAGCTTTTGAGCGGACTCATTGAACAGCTAGGCAACAAGAAGACGTGGCGCCTGTTACGCCCCTTACTTCATCCCGACGACAATTAAAAAACTGCCACACAGAACAGACTTAAGCGACTTGTTCACCAACACCCCGGATCAGACGAAGATCTACTAACCGACCTGGCAGACAAATAGATCAACCAAGCCCACCAACCAGCGACACCACTATCACCCTAAGAAGGTAAACCAAACCCAACTCTTGATGCCGACATCACAGAAGCCGAAGTGTATGCAGCCATTCAAAAGCTTCGCACAACTTCGGCACCAGGTCCAGACGGCGTCTCTAACAAAAAACCCGCCACCTTGACGCAAGGTCAGTAACTGCCCTCACTGAATATTTCAACGACTTCTGGCATGCCGGCAGTATACCAGAAGAAGGGAAGCACGCGAAAAGAGCGTTTATACCAAGGCCCGGAAAAAAGGCAGATTTATCAAATCTTCGCCCTATGTCGCTAACTTCATGCCTTGGAAAACTTTTTGTGCACGGGGTCCTGGCTCGGCTACACTTGCAGAAGAGCAAGACCCTTTCCCTCCAACCATGCTCGGTTTTCGCGCCCACTTATCTACTCAAGACGCCCTGGTACAAATCTACCACGAATATTTGAAAGACCCTGTACGTGTGGGCACGCGAGCAATGCTAGGCATTGCCTTACGCAAGGCATTCGATAAAGTGACACATCAAGCAATAGCCTAGCACTTGGCTTCAACAAACCCTAGCGACGTATTTACAACTACATGTGCTCCTTCTTACAAGGCCGCACTGTGGAACTTTCCCTGAATGACAGCAACGCCACCAAGCGACTTGCCCTATCCAACGAAGACATGCCACAGGGAGCCGTTCTTTCATCTTTACTCTTCAACTTTGTAATTAGCCAACTTCCACAGTTACTAAACCGCACATCCAACGTCGGACACACCTTATACGCTGCCGACGTGATGGTATGAACCACTACCGGCCCTAACGGACAGGTCGAGGAGGCACTGAAACGGGCCGTGGACGCAGTGGCTGAATACGTCGCGCGTGCAGGTCTCGAGTGCTCAGTGGAGAAATCTGAACTGATCCTTCTTCGTCCTCCTGACCACCATAAGGTTAAACACACACCACTACCAACCATCACTCTCAGGATCGCCAGATCTGAAATACCAATAGTGCAGCACATGCCCGTTCTCAGCCTTCACGTACAAGCCGGAACAAGGAATACCGTGGCACTAGAGAGGCTTGCGGTCACCGTCACTCAGACTGCCCGTCTGTTAGGAAGAATCTCTGCGCGGAAACATGGCATGAAAGAAAATGAACTTCTCCAGCTGTTAAATGCATTCGTAACCACAAGAATCACTTACGCCTTACCGTTCCTACGACTCCTCGATGACGAAAAAAAAAAGTTGACAGACTTATTCGCACAGTCCACAAGATCGCCTTGGGCCTCTCCCGCACCACGTCGACCACGCACCTTCTCAGCCTTGAGTTCCCATTACAATAGATGAACTTATCGGAGCACACCGAGCTGCACAAATTGAACGATTACGTGGTAGTAAAACCGGAAGATAGATACTCCAACGTATCAGCCTTCTCACGTCAGCAAGCGGACAAGAATTGGTCTCGCTACCACCCCTCATCAGGCAGCGCTTCACTGTGCAGCCAAGCCATTGCCTAAGAGCCTGATGACTGGCATTCATGATGGTAGATGATCGGCCTGCACCAGAAACCTTCACAGTACCTACGGTACGAACACTAAGGCGGCTCACGTTGACGTAGCAAGATACCCAGCTTCCAAACAGGCATATACTATCAATGTCTCACCGAAACGTACCCCAGTCGATAAAGAGCCTACCACGATGTGTGCCGGCTCCATACGCACGCAGGACCCAACCGAGGCCGAAGAAGTTGCCATAGCAATTGCCACAATAGCTGGATTCGAAACAATCATTAGTGACTCCAAATCAGCAATCACCCGGTACGCCCGTAGCACTGTTTCCCCAACCACGACGCGAATACTCCGTCCTCTGCCCCTAGCGGCACGAAACGCCTCAGACGACACTGCTTCCAGCAGCACTGATGATGATGATCCGCGTTTAATTCAACTCATCTGGTTTTCAGCGCACGCAGGAAACCCGGATAACGAAGCCGCCCACCGAGAAGCTCGAGAATTTGTACGCTGAGCGGTGGGCCAGACTTCTGACCACGATACCGAAGCAACCAAACCACCCATCACCTTTCACGACATCACCCAGTACTACAAGCTGTCAAGGCAAACCAGACCACCCCTGCACCCGCAACTAAACAAAGCTCAATAAACCACTTGGCGGCGGCTTCAAACGAACTCATTCCCTTCCCCGTACAAATGCAGACAGATAGACCCAGCCTTATTCACATCTACGTGCATCCTTTGCAAGACACAGGCTGCAACCTTGGACAACATCATCTGGGGATGCAGCAAGGACCCTCCCCCACCAAACCTCCTAGGACAGTCACCTTCAAGAGAGGCCTGGGAGAGAATCCTCATGACTACAAGCCTGGACACCCAGCTCCGGGCCATCAAATGCGCTGACGAGGTGGCGACCATACATGGCCTGACAGCCCTCGCCACTTAGGAAACCGTCAGCTGCCTTAGTAAAGTTGTATACTACAACAGCCCTGCATAGTCGTGTATTACATTAGCAATGGCATTGCTGTTGTTTTCTTGGTTATTTTCCGGATCAAGTAAGAGCCTGAGCAAGTACTATGTTCTGCCGGTGCCTGACTGCGCGTCCATAGAATTCGAAATCGCGTCCCATTGTTGTTTACTGAGTTGCTTAGCGTATTGTTCCATTTTTTTGTCAAGAAGCTCTATCTGCTTTCTCAAGTTCCCTTTATGTTTTTGGCCATTAAGTCTATGTCGAAGTGACTGCTTATCTTCCCACATGTGAAGAAGTTTGTTGTCGCATTTTGTTAAGTTAGATTCAGGTGGCGTGATTTTAGTAGCAGCTTTGACGTCTTCCCTGAGCTGCTTAGTTCATTGTTCTATGTCTGTGATTGGTCGTTGTTCTGTCGCCTCTCCCGTTCTACGAAGAAATTCCCAGTCTTTTAGTTTAACTTCCCTTTCTTTGGGACTACTTGGCCATATGTGAAGTGTAACTGTGATATACGGTGGTCGCTGCCGAAATCGTGTAGTGCGTTTCGCCATGCAGTCATTTCATTTTATTTGGTGAAGGTTAGGTCTGGGGTTGTGTCCCTGTTTAGTGCCGTGCCGATTCCGGTTAGACTACCAGTATCTGTAACGAGTGTTAGGCCCAACTCATGCGTGTCATCCTATAGGGCCCTTTTTTTAGGTCTTGCATATATATATATATATTTATTATATATATATATATATATATATATATATATATATATATATATATATATATATATATATATATATATAAACTTGAAGGGAAGCCACGACAGGTCCGGGTATTTTCTATATTGAAATAACTTGAAGATAGCACATAAGAAAAGGATCGTATTTACTAACGTTTCGGCCGTGGCACGGCCTTCGTCAGAGTAAGTAGGTATGATACAATGCAGCCGCTTTTATAGGCTCACGTGATGAACTCTCGGTATTGCAGCTAGGACAATCAAAGTAAAAATGGTAATCTGTCAGGACCTTGTGTTGACATGACTGACATGTGACGGGTGCATGAATATAAAAGTTTCAAGTTTCCTTGCGCATCGACACGTGGGGCACAGTATATATATATATATATATATATATATATATATATATATATATATATATACATATATATATATATATATATATATATATATATATATATATATATATATATATATATATATATATATATATATATATATATATATATATATATATATATATCCCCAGGCACTGTGTGGTGCATTAAAGTCGCCTGCTAGAGCTACTGGATTTTCTCTAGCCAGGTCAAGTGTTTTCTTGAATAGGCTCCTAAATTTATCCTTATGTTGCGAAGGGTTGATATAAACGTTGAGAATAAACAGGCTACGCACTTTCTTCTTTTGCGGGAAAAGTAACGCTAAAATATTGTCTATGTGCGCTATCCCTGTGTTGTGTTGCACGCACGCGATGCTTCTTTTTACCACATGGGTAATGCCCTGGTCTCCACTTCAGCATAGCCAAAAGATCTGCATTATGCTAGCTTTGTAATACCGTGTGTTTTCTGCAAAATTAAGACGTCCAGTTTATTCTTGCCTGTTAAGTACTACTGCAAAACTGGATTTTTTTTTTCGTAACTTCTACAGTTATATTTCCAGATTCGGAAAGCTTTCTTAGGCCGCGTCATTATGGTTGTGACCATGGAATGAAAGTGGGAGATCGGATAGAGGCTGACCTTATATAATTATATGGTTGAGAGTTTGACATGATTTGTGGCGCTTCTGCTGCGCTGGAGGAGAGTCCATTGCCTGGTAACTGCTTTCTTTATAGAGCTTCTTATCTAGTCATAGTTGTTGCTATTGCTTTAGCCATTTGGTTGATCATTTTGTCCCGTTTTTCATTTGACTTTTGTATCTTCTGTCTTTGTGAATCAGCTAATGTTATATCTACCGTTGCGTCATCTTGTTTAGCACTTGTAGCTTGAGCTTTGTGTTTGAGAGGAGGGGAATCATTCCTTTCGTCTATCTTGTTGTCCTGGATTTCAGTCATTTCTTTTGTGCTCACAAGTGAAGCGGTAGTTTCCTGGCTTACTGGGCATTTTTTCTCTTTGAGGTCTTTTATTTTATTACTCATGCGTGCTAGCATTATCCTGAGCTGCATGCTCTCGTGCTTTAGTTCCCTTAACTGATTTGTAATGGCAGTTTCCCCGGCAACCCACGGACATGCGCCCTCGGCCACGTCTGCCCAGCTCAGCTTAAATTTCGGGTATCTTGTAGTGGGTGGCTTCGTTTCGTGGACCTAGACCTGCATTGGGATTGGCATCGTGTGCCAGGTTTTCTGGATGCAAAGTGGGATGAAAATTGACGGGTCAATGGAGGTCTTAATCTTGTGCTGGACATTGTTCTGAACCTGGAGCGTTGTTCCTTCACTTCTGGAATACAAGATTTTCTATGAAAATCAGCCTTCTCTTCTATTGACGCAGTCTTCATATTTTTGTTGTCGCTCCTATTTCAGGTTTTTCCATTGTCTTTGCTTCACAATGAAGGGTATTGAATGTGGCCTTGCATGTCCTGTCTGTGGTGGTAGGTCCACACAGCATAGCTGGAATTTGGGTTCGCACCAATGACCTTCATCTGGATGTGGTGTTCCCCAAGCGGCACAAAGCGTGTTGCCAAGATTGAGACGCACGTCTTCCCGGTGTCGATGTCTGTTACATTTGCGACAGAAATTCACTTCTTTCCAGTACAGTGAGCATAGGAGCAAAGCTGCCCTATATAGGACACACGTGGACATTTAGTGTCTGTCAAAGAGCACAATCACTGTGGTAGTGTCAATGAGTCTCTTCGCTGCTATTTCCGATAGATTTATGGTAGTAGCAAAGGCCGCTGTAATGTCTCTTGGACCCTCTTCAAGTGGTATTCTTTAATGACTCTTTTGGCCGTCATGTCCGGCGCTGTATCGTAAGCATTTGTCTTGTAAAATATGTTTGAAACTTTGATATTGTTTATGGTCTGATATTTGTTGGCATGCTCCTGGTCTGGTGCACTGGCGATCAGAATTTAGGATAGTTGTCGGGGCAGATAGTATACTCCTCCCATTCAGCTAGAGGGATGCCCGCCGCATCTTGCACCACCGCTGTTAAGTTAACCACACCGTGCTCAGATATTTTGTTTCCTCCAGTTGGTCTCATCACAGTCTTGTAATCCCTTCTTGACAGATGTCCTATCCTGCTTGCCTTGCGTATTTGGACTAGTCTTTCTTGGGTGCGTCGTTGTGCTCGACAGGCTTTGTCGGTGACAAGTTCCTTTCGTGGTGTTGGGAGTCCTACCGGCTTGACCTTCTGTTCTTGACCTCTTCCTATTTTTTGCTCTTATTCATTTCTTCCTCTGTGACAGTGATTTCTACGGTGACTTGCTTTATCGTGAGAATGATCAGCAAACGTTGAGAAAATTGGCTCCAGGGAACGCCAGCCACGGCCGCTAAGTTGTACGAAAGGTGCGTCCTCTTGAATTTTTGCCTGAAGCTTTTTTAATGCGGACATTGATGAGTGGTCTCAGGAATGCTGCAGGAATGCACGAGGAGCTGGTTCATTAGTCTCTGGTGGACGAAATAGTATGCCCTTGTAGGTAACATGGCTGACAGGCACTGGTCACGTCGTGATGCCGCGAGCAGTGGTGCATGTTCCTGTGGAGTGATTGCCGCTACTAAAGGCCTTATACAGTAGCGAGATCATCTAATAGGCAGTCGGATGCATTCCTGCTGGCCTCGTTCAATCACACGCGTGAGCTTCATCCGCGGATTGCAGACGGCACGGAAGATGGAAGAAACAATCCTGGTCGCATTGAGCAACCGTGACGACGAGGCGAACCTCAGTTTTGGTTTGCGACGTTCCCAACACGTAGCTTTTCTCGTAGGCACGCATGTGGAGCCTGAACATGGGAATATTGACAGATGGTTATGCACGAAAGGGCCATCGTGCTCAGCGACCATAGCTTGGGAAAGAGGTTTGGGCCGTACGGGCAAGTCTTCCGTGTAAGAGGCAGTGTTCCGCAGTTGCTCACTGGCTCCACGTTCATTTTATTAAGGATCCGATAGGCGATGTTGCTGCTACCATTCGTCAAGATAAATCTAGTTTCGTGTCTCGATGGGTACGTCGTATTCCTGGTATGGTAGTGCGTCAGTACCAGCGCTGTCAGGATTTGTGTTTGTCCAAATGATGATAGGGCTCTACTGCGGCTTCCGGCTCTGGTGAACTTACTTCGGATACCATGACCGTGCCCGAAGCCTGAAGAGATGAAGTGTAGTGCATAGCTTCAGCCTCGGGAAGAAAGCTCTCCTACGCTTAATCATTGGTGGAGGCTGTGTTGGACTCGCTAAAGGCACAGACCAAGACAGCGCAGAACGTTGGGCCAATGTCGAGATTATATTCGCGGTTCCTGGCCCAAGAATAGCCCAGGTGTGACAGCGTACCGCCAAAAATGGCTGCGCGAGCCGAATATAATGGCAATGTTTGGTCAGCATTGACAACTTTACGCCAATAATGGCTATGCCAGTCTCATATAACGCTGATGTTGGACCAGCATTCAGAACTTTCAGCCATTATCGGCTGTGCCAGCGTATTAGAACGGCCACATTGGGCCGAGTTTTACGAGCAGCAGCCAATATGGGCGGAACCATGTAATTAGGTGGCAGTAAGGGCCCGTCTTTCGAACGTGATTGCCGGCGTCGGCTAAAGAGTCAACTTCGTTAGCATAACAATAAATCAGTATGAAGAAATTTCTGTGTCTGCTGCTTCTTGGTGCTGTTGTGGTCCCACTGCACACGTCGATTTTTTTCATTTTGAGAGAGTAATATGCCGGGCACACGAGAAGTATATTTTAGCAATAAACCATGCACAAACAGTTGATGTGCATGCTTGTTGGTTGAAGTTGCACAAGGTAAACTATTTTACTGAGCAATGTTTATCGCATTTGCACCTGTCAGACGTCCGATTCGGTGCTTTTCCAGGTAAAAGTTTTGCAGATCTGTACGACGAAGCAACCGCAGATGCCGCTGCAGTACGCGACGCACTTCGATGTGACCCGGCGCGCGTGCCTGCGGTAATTTCGTCGCATCAGGCCAGTGATAACACGCGAAGCACGTTGGGAATCGCGAATATCGGACACAAATCGTATCGTATTGCGTGTTCTGCTATGCTATCACCATGACCAATTTTGTTCTTTTGCGATGACTGCGCTGTACCAGTTAATGGCGCGCAAGTTCCTGACGTGTGGGAACTGAACGTTATTAGTTGCATTACGGTGATTGAATAGTACAAAGCACGCAGTTGCCATAACCTACGCAGTTGCCGTAACCGACGCACCCATCTTGCATCGCAACGACCCCACTAATTACCTACTACAACGCAGCGAACTGTTCGTAAAGTGTGGTGGAGTGTGTGCGCGTTCGCCACCTTGTCTCCGTGAGGTCGTCGCGAGTTAGAATTTTGTTGTGTAAAGTTTTCCAGTTTCTAATCTTGATATATATACATTGCTCTACTGTAGCCAAAACATCAGATTTCGCATACCTAGAGTTATTTAGGCCCGCAGTACGATGCGCAAAAAAAGTTTTCATGAGTTCATATGTGCTGATGCATAGAACACATACCACGTATGCTAAATCGTTTATAGAAAGCACGCACACTTACGGCGTAGTGTTGCCTTAACCAAATACAGAACCACACTCCCCTGCTGCTATTTTTTGGTATGTGGAAAAAAGGAAGTGTTTTGCACAGACCTGGCAAGCTGGTTCTTGTAAACCAGGTAGTTTTATTTCACATCCACTATCCTTCATTGTTTTTCGTATAGTCAGGTCACTAAGACCAGCTGGTTGTATTTCGAGAAATTAGTAGATGTACCCGTTATAAACCGAAAAACGTGTCGGAAATCGCGGTAATCTCCAGAAAATGAGGAGGATTATTTTACAGCTGCTTTGAGGACTAGTCATTTAAACTTCAAGGCAATATCTATGAATAAATCTTAGAAGCTACGATTTTTACAGTTATTATAACCCACAATTTCGAGTGAGTAACAGTTTGTAGTACTGGAAATGTTTCCTGTGCTGTAAGAAGCTGTGTATTTTGGCACATAAGCGCTTAAGCTTTTATCTCACAGTGTTTCTCAGTCTACCTCAGTCATATCTTTATAGTTTCCTTTCTCCAAACTCACTGTAGAAGAGCAAACAGGATTGCTGTAATGAGCAAATAACTAGTTCATTTGTCTTGTATATCACAAATTATGCATACAATTTTGAGTTGTATATGTCTCCAGGACGTCCTATAATCAGTGGGACAGTCAAACAGAACTATAAGCAAGCGTAATTGAACGGCTCAGTTGGTCAAACTAGCTGGTGCATATCACTCTTCCCGTATTTTATATCTTTGTGACTTATACTGGACAACACACAAGAAGTTCTTATTGGTTTTTATATTCATGTGGTATATCAACATGTTTCCTGAAGACTTTTAAAACTGCAACGACCCTTTTAATTTCTAGTTTGACATGAAGATCAAAATATTAAGCTTATCTCTATTAGTGATGGCTAAAAGGGTCACATCCACCAAAGAGGCATTTCGATTGGTGAGCCACTGAAGGCACAAAAGTGCAAGATGAGTGCTTCATAGTGATTGCAGTGGTGTAGCCAAGGAATGGGACGCTGGGCCAATGACCCACTCATGGACTTTTCAGCAACGGGATTTCAAGCAACAAATGAAACATACTAGACTTCCCTGCAAAGAAGACCAAGGACATCACCGCTTATTACTCCACCACACAAAGTTCCGCCTATATCAAGGGTAATATGTGTTCATGTTCAAGCAATTTGTCAAGGTTTATGCGACCTTATGTTTGAAGATGGGAACATTTTTCAAGCGAAAACAATGTCGCCCTTTAGTGGCAGTGGCTAAATATGCGTGCGCAATAATTTTGTGCTAGCTGTGTCAACCTGTGGCCAGAACAAAATAAAATACATAGTTCGTTAGACGAACTGAACTTTCTTCCTCATTGGTGTATCCTGACTTGACCTCAATCTTCTCCATACAACCGTAGCCGATCGCTTTATTGAAGAAGCTGCTATCTTTGATGGGTCATTGAAGTCGTGTTCCGGAACCTAAGTCAACTGTTGGTTTTCTTTTCTCGAAACAATGCATTGAAAAACTAACTGCACGCACATCAAGAGCTTATGACTTTGCTCTTTTTACGTCAAAACTAAATATACCTTAATGCAGAATGATGAAGTACCTAATTTTATTCAAATTTTGACAGCTTGCTGAAGCTCACTTGAAAGATCACATTATTTTGTTTCTTGAAATGTAATATTGAGTGCCTTGTGATTGTGCTATCTGAATGTGACACATTTATTGAGAATGCATTATAATTCACACCTAAAGGTGTTATATTTTTAGCCAGTGGTAATAATACTCTTCGCACCTGATTTTCAGCTAACTGAAAGAAGAAGGCTTGCTTCTCGAGCAAGTAATACATACTGAACACATAACCACAGCAAAACTACGCCAGTTTCAACCACAAAACGACAAACCTGTTATAATTAGTCCACACTTTTCAAGTTTTCTGCTATGTCAAAAAGGCTGGCTGAGTGAACACTACATCATGTACCAGGAGGCAGCCACGACAAAGTCTTACTTACAAAACAGTCACCAGCTAAAAGAAAAAAATGCTGACATGCCAACCATTCAAAGCAGAATGCCGGAAAAAAGAGTGGCGATCACTTTTACAGTGCATAAATATCTCCTAAGAGTTGATAGTTGTAACGTTGCTGATCTTTCAGCCAAGTAAGATAAGGGTACACTGAAAAAAATACTGAAGATACACCTTCAGCAAATGGCAAAACATGAACCGACAGATGTTTATCCATATCACATGAACAGTCTTCACCAGAAGAGGTGAGTAAGTAACTGACAAACAACGAGTGTACCAGAGAGAGCTGTCACACGAAGTAGCCAGCAGTCAAATGACACATGCTAAAATAAGGAGTGGTGCCAGGGCAGGCGCAAGAAGGCTGGAATCCCCCTCCAACCAACTTTAGCATGCCTTCTGTGTTGTGGTATGACTATGTTCCTAAGAGGGAACATAGTCATAACTAAATGGCCAAGTTCCCCGCCTCTCTGCTACACCTGAAGCACCTCATCTATCGTGAGAGCACCCCCGATAGAGAAAAATCCTGGCACCGACCCTGGCTAAACTACATTCAGAATAGCAGAAAACTCAAAACGCATGTTACCACCATACTCTGGGTTCTTGCTTTGTGCTCCAATGTAGCTAGCGAGAAGTATGCGGAACACCAGATAAAAGCACCACAATCAAATCCTACTAGTACCTGCTTTCATAATTGTACAAAGTACTTAAGATGCATGCAAAGAGCAATCCTATGAAGGGATTATTATAACGCAACAGGAGGCCATGTGGCCCTGACTGGGACAACACCTTGAAAAAAGAAAAGCCTTTCAGCCCCGTCAGCTATTCATGCACAGCACTGAAAAGTTATGAGAACATATATTCAATGTCTTTCTTGCACGAGAACGTCAAAAGGAATACACAATTGGGGAAAGCACTGGTGGAGAAGAAAGCCAATACTTAAATCCGGCTCTTATGCCCCGATGAAAGATACTTAGACCTGCATTCCTAACAATGGCATGAGTAAAATTCTTGAACATACCCTCAAAATTGCTGACTGCAAGTAGACAAGACATGGTGGCAGACGAGAACGTGACACAATGATCACGCCAACCACCAACCATGAACTTATGGTAGAGTGAATGCCACAAGAAATCTTGAAGACATGAAGCCAGTGGCTCCAACTCAACATTCCCAACCGAAATCTCTACCTTCCAGACAACATAGGATTGTACTGATCACCGGACGTCTCTCGTCATGACGTGAAACAGGGGCATATACGCCCATCCAACTCATGTTTACGTGGTTAAAACTCTCTCAATTTCAGGTTTATAGACAACGACTTCCCGAATTTCTCTCTGATCAGCTTACCACCTTCATCATCGCTGGGAGTAAGTTTAAATTAAAGGAGACAGAAGACACTGGTGTCCGATCGAGGCGGAAATGTAGTCGCGTGTGTTTAGATTTACGTGCACGTTAAAGAACCCGAGGTGGTAGAAATTTCCGGAGCCCTCTGCTATGGCGTCTCTTATAATCATGTGGTCGTTTCGGGACGTAAAACGCCACATATCAATCAATCAAAAAGACACTGGTGGGGCTACATGCAGACAGTGTTCTTCAAATAAATGAACAATGGCCGGCATGGTCAACTTTGACCACCTTTAACTTCTGAGCCATCTGTTATACTCATGTTGACATGTTGGTGCAGAAGTTGTGCTTACTGGGAGACATAAAGACATAAATATAAGTAAAAGAGGCAAGTAAACTTTGAGATGTCTTTTAAATGATACAGTAATTAAACTGTGTTAAAAATGAAACAGCAAAGTGTTGCTCCATTGACCCTGTGTATAATAAAAAGAAACATTTGTACTGTGTTTCTGCTATCTTTCTACATGCGATGTGTAGATGAAGCCAGGCTAGCTTCAGCTGAAGTGAGGCTTGGAGCTGATCAGAGAATGACGATCAACGTACTTGCTTGTGTAGCCCCTGTCATACTCGGCTCACGTGTTTTTTTACTAAACATGTGTAAAGATCACTTGTTTCTCAATTTATAAGGCCTTTGTTAAAAGCTAATGCTGTGCGTTGCTTGAAATACCCTTTTCATATGAAAAATTACATTACTAGCTGTCTTCTTACTTTATTTGCCTCGAATGTGTTTGACTCAGTCAGCTGCAGGAATATTTGCTGCATCGACTTACTGTCAGTGACAAGTTTAGTGCATTGCACAAAGCTGCCGGGAGTCTGTATAGCATTAATGCAGAGTGCTCGAGGTAACTAAGAACTAATCAGGCAGCAGATACATAACAATTATGGAAACAGAGAAGTCGGAAACAGTTCATATCGGTGGATTTTCCCATAAAAAGTAGGGGAAGAACTACGATATGTAATCCTTGAATCCAGTTAATTTTCTAGTTTTTAGACTGGCAAGACAAAGAAAAAAAAGACGATTGAGTCACGTGCATGATCACAAGCTTCTCGCGTTGTCTTGTAATGATGTTTTGAAAAAAGGAATTTAATTAGGAAGGTACAGTGAAAATGAAAGAAAAACAATCATGCATCAGCTATCCTTCCAACTCACTGCAGAGTAGACACAAAGTTTACTCTTGCGTACAGCTTCTTTTTGTTTCTTGGTATTGCTGGTCAATTTTGTGTATAGCCAAGTAGATTAATATATCTGTTCTGTAATTTTGAATAAACTTCAGCTGTGAATCGGTGCCTGTGTTTCTGTGACTCATTAATTTCCATTGTCCTTTGTTGTACTGTTCTAATATCATAAATTCGTACCAACTCAATATGCCAGTCCCATTCAAGCTTTCTGGCTCCTGTAGTTGTATTACTAAACAATGTAAGAGTTATGACCAAGCATACCTCTCAAAATGTTTAGAGGACCGTTCGATGTACGACAAAGTTCACAACATTCCTCAAATTGGTTACGGAAACATTGCTTTTTGCTGTTCAAGGGCACATTCACAATCTTAATCTTTCATTTTTGCAAAATAGGCTTCACCTTCAGTGCCTAATGGTGTGAATGAGTTGGGAAAAACAATTATACATGACTTACGACCATGAGCTTCTTGATGTACAAATAAAACAAAGCTCAAGGTGCTATACCACAGTATTTTATTCTAACTGACTGAAATTCAGGTATTTAGAATAGTGTATGAATGTTCTTTAAGTCAGGTCTGGTTGCAGGGGTCAAGTTCATAACAGACATGAAGTTACATTTTATTTTTGATAGCACTCGAGCATAGGTACCAGGCAATAGAAAATTGAAATAACTTTCTCTCTTTTTATTTGTGGCACTTAAGAACTAGTACATGTGCAAGCCCATGCATAGCATTGCTTTACTGAATCCTGTGACAACATTCCAGGTATTATTCAATAATTTTTGTAGTCATCATGACTCAGGTGTCACAAACTCAATGGGACATTTTTTCACACCTAAATTACTTTTCAAAATAAAGAAAATGCAAAAACCACAAAAAACTTTTGTAATTTACCCGAAAAATGATGCTGGTAAAAGCTTTATTAGCTAGATTGACTTGAAAAGCAGTTAACTTGCAAATGTAGTCATGGAATTGTGGGGAAGGCTTATTGATGTTATGTAGATGGGTTTTTTTGCCGTTTCAGGAATTTCGCCACAGATAATAGTTTTTGAATGGGTAGTAAGTTGCCTGTTTTGTTTTCATAAAACTTCAGTAAAAGTTACTTGAGAGAAAGGTTTCTCAAAAGTAGGCAGCATGAAACCGAGGAAGGATGGCTAGCCCACATAATTCTATTATATATGCATGTACACGAGTCAAGTTCTCTGCTACCATATGTGCCTTCAAATGATCTAGCACACACCTATAGGTAGAAGCTCCTTTACGATGTAACACAGACGAGATGTGTAGTCACTGCCAGGAAGGTGGGCTTCGTGTCGATCAGAATAAATGAACATGATTATCGAGCAGACCTACAGTCACGCGTAAAACCATTTTTACAGTGTTGCGACCAATGTCTGCCTTGAATGTCATGCATATACGTTCTATTAATTTATTCCTCATTGGGAGGTAGGGCCTGCTGGAATAATGCCAGTCCATATTGGATTTCTCTGTCTGTTGGGACCAAGGATTCCATGAGTGATGCAGCCAGCAGCTACAAAAGCAAAAGAAACAGTGCGTAACCTTGTAATGTCTGCAGTAAGAACATATTCCACCCAACGCTGAACCATACAATCAACACAAGCCAACAAGTTTGTCTTTTGCAAGGCAGCAGTATAGTCAATGGCACGATAAGATTCCCAGAAACATCGCTCAATCATGCGGTTGGGCCTGCAAACCCATCAAGCAATGTCACAATGTGATTGAATCTTGAAGTGCTTGAAAGCATTCTACACAGGTGGTACGTACACCCAAGTGGTGCTATACATTTTACGTTATATGCCTAGGGAAGCCTTTATATTTCCCGTGTTCTTAGATGTGAAAGACAGTCTAGTTGTGCCAATATGCCTAATTGTGCTTGCAAGCGGGCATAAATGGTCAGTGCGCTTGGGTCACAGCATGTGTTAAAGCAAGTATGTCTCCTGTTACTGGGAAACGATTCTGCACCACATTCTGGCAGGGTCGCAGCCTACAATTCTTAAAGTTGGCAGAACCTTTCATTATGCCAATGAGTTGCCACTTTTTAAGGTCTGTGTTTATCTGGGACAGATGAACATGTTAATTGGGTTATGTGACAGGGCATCAATGGCAATGTTGACAGCTTCTATGATATGTTACTAATGTATATGACCGGAATTTTGATATGTTTGACATCTGCTGCAGTTCGTAAGAATATGGATGCCATGGTTGTAACTGAGGGAGTTTAACATGTACTGATAAGAGATGTACTCACATATTCTATGACAAACAACACGCTCTATTTCTTCCATGTAATAATGAAATGACATAACCCCCAACCATTTATGGCCACCTATAAACACAATTAGGCATATCACAAATATTAGGCCTTTAACGTACACCTAAGTACACGCGAAATCCAAAGCCTTCTCCAGGCAGATAACATGAGATAAATAGCATCACGTGGGTGTACCTTCCACCTGTGTCGATTGCTTTGCGGCACTTCAAGATTCAGTCACATTGGGACATCGCTCTGTATGTTTGCAGAACCAACCACATGATTCAGCGATATTTTTGAAGATCCATTGGCTTCAGTCTCCTCGAAATTGCTGTGATGCTGCTCAGATAGTGGGCATAAGTTTTCAAGACATGCCAGGGAACTGATTGGACACCATATGTACTTATTCGATGAGTTGGTGAGGGACATCTAACACATTGCATTCAAGATGTCGCACGAATATGCATAGTGGAACTCTTATTTGATGTTCAGGAAGTAGCATATACTGTCGCGCAAGCATCTGTTGATCCCCAAAAGTCTTTATAGAAGTTCTTGGTATAAGTGAGCTCAATAAGTAGCACTTCTGTGTATCGACAGCGCGAAGTGGAGGGGATATGTAGAATGGTCTGGCACCAAGGCAAAAAATATTGCAGCATCATCATCATCATCATTATAATATTTATCATCATAATCTTGATTACGTCCACTGCAGGACAAAGGCCTCTTCCATATTCTACCAGTCAACTCGGTCCTGTGCTTGCTGCTGCCAATTTATACCCGCAAACTTCTTATTAATCCCATCTGCTCACCTAGTCTTCTGTCTCCCCCTAACCCGCTGGCCTTCTCTATGAATCCAGTTAGTTACGCTTATTGACCAGCGGTTATCCTGTCCACGCGCTACATGCGCAGCCCATGTCCATTTCCTCTTCTTGATTTCAACTATGATATCCTTAACCCCAGCTTGTTCCCTAATCCACTCTGCTCTCTTCAAGTCTCTTAAGGTTACACCTACCATTTTCCTTTCCATTGCTCGAGGCGTCACCCTCAATTTGAGATGAACCCTCTTTGTAAGTCTCCAGGTTTCTGCTCCATAGCTAAGTACCCGCAAGATGCAGCTGGTACATACCTTCCTCTTGAGGGATAGTGGCAATGTACCTGTCATAATTTTAGAGTGCTTGCCAAATGGGCTCCTCCTCATTTTTATTCTTCTATTTACTCCAGTCTCGTGGTTCGGCTCCGCGGTTATTACCTGCCCTCAGTAGACATATTATTTTACGTTTTCAAGTGCACTATTACCTATCTCGAAGTGCTGTTCTCTTTCGAGGTTATTGTTCATTACTTTCGTTTTCTGCACAATATTTTAAGACCTACTAGTCTGATCTCCTAGTCTAACTCCGTAATCATGAGTTGCAATTCATCCCCTGAGTTACTCAGCAATGCAATGTCGTCGGCGAAGCGCAGGTTAATAAGGCACTCTCCATTACCTCTTATGCAACCACTACGCATAGCCTTCATAGAATACGAGAATGCGTTTTATTGAGTAGAAATATCAGCAGTCATGCAGACACTGCGGAATTAGGGCGTTATCGAAACATATATAAACATCCTGAAAGAAATCTACAGGCGATCAACTGCTACCATAGTGCTTCCCAAAGAAAGCAACATAATACCAATTAAGAAGGGTGTAAGATAAGAGGATACAATCTTCCCAATGCTATTTACTACGTGATTACAGGAGGTTTCCAGAGGCCTAGAATGGTAGTATAGACGCTTTCGCAAAGCATGCCGGTGTCTGGCAAACATTGTGCGTTCCCCTGAGAACCACCCCTAGAATCTTGCAGTCTAGCTTGTTTTTGCGTGGTTTTATCGTTTTTTTGCTCGCCGCGGTTGCTTGTATTCCGATATTTTATGCAGATAAAATTATACGAACGAAGCGCTGGCAACTCGAACACAGCTGTCTTAAGCTAGAACGCAGTCCACATGCCTGAAATAATTTTAAATGCTAGTCAAAACGTTCCGTTTTCCAACCGATCACGATAGAAAGAGCCTCGGCATCGCAGCTATCACGAGAAGGAACTGGATTCCTAATAAGAACGCATTGGTTTGTTCTGGTCACTTCATCAAGGCAATGTAAAACTCAGCGCAGACTAATGGCACAGAGGCGATACTTAGACATTAGGCTAGTCGAAGGCCCCCGGTTACCGGGAACACATCAGTCACTGTCGTTTTCCACCCGTAGCATATAAGTGAACTGACGCCTGAAATGGGTAACAAAACGTGAAAGCTAACACAGAATATCCATCGCAAAGATGTTTATTATATAGTTTGAGTGATATCAATAGTATGTACTGTTCGAAACAACACGGTACACAAAGTAGTCGCGCTTAACCTTAATCACCGCAAAGTGTACGTCGTGGTGGCCATGTTTCGTAGTCGTTGCATTTGATTTTTTTAAAGCGACACCGGCGAGTGTTCTTTCATCTGTGCGAGCAAATGACTCATTGCATGTCTTTCTGCTGCTAATGAACATCGCCGCAGTCTACCTAATTTGTCCTTTGGTTGTAAACATGGACTTTGGTTTAGGTTGGTTGAACTTGAAAGTTTGATTCATGAATAGCGTACTTGCGAGTAAACCATAATAGTTTACGTGACGCGGCAGCCGCAGTTGACGTCATTATATCCGTGCATTTTATAATTCCTCAGTCACACGAACACTTCGAATTGTGAGCGATTCCGATCGCCGTTGATCTCGTCTAAAAGCGCACCCTGTGTGACACAGGCGCAGAAATAAGCGTTCTATCTTGAGGTTGTGTGATTAGACGAAAGCAGAAATATGTTCGGGGTCTGACAGGGGTAAAGTTTCCAGTTCCAGACAAAAAGCTTAATTGAACAACTTTACTATGAATCGAGCAACTCTTCTCATGCATGTGGAAGACGTGGGTGCGCTTTGAAGACGCGGAAAGAAAGAGGCAGGTGTGCGTTGTTAATTCCCGGTCTGCGTCTTCAAAGCGCATCCAGATCATCGACATGCAGAACCAAGTGGCCCAATTAAGTTCTCTGACAAACTTCTCCTGCAATTTATGCACTTTTTGTTCGTATAGGTGCGACCACTATCGTAGGTAACGCAGAAAAGGGGGCTGCGCTCATTGGAACGCCACGACGGATATTTTGCGCAGCGCCAGTTGGCCAGGTGAGCCGTGTCACCTACAGCAGTAGCCACGCCTGTACTTGCCGTGCGCTATGTCTAGCCCCTTCATTGAGCCGCTAGACGTGGCTTCAAACACACCCTAAAAAGTGCGCCAGAAATAATAGAGCAGCAAACTCAAACACATCACGAAAACACCGCCGTATAACCATTGAAAAAGCATTGCCGGAAAAGCGCACCGGAAGTCTGCTGGGGCAGGCCTTTCGGCGTGAGCCAGTTTGTTTAAAAACACCGAAACCGTCTGCAGTAGTTAAGAAAAATAACACAAAATGGCTGGTAGGGCTAAATTAATAGCGGATAAGCGTGGGTGGACTTTTAGGGCTTCGCGCATTTGTTGCTAAACAATACACAGCGCCGTCTTTTTTTTTCTCTTTTACTCCTTCCCTGTCCTGTATTTTTTCTGGTGTTGCGCTGTAAGTAAGTTCACGATGAACACGCGTATACGCTTATTTATTGAATTTTACGAGCTACCGTATTGTGTTCACGCGGTCTAGTGTATGTCGCATTCAGCGTGAGGTGTATCTGAGAATAACAGTACACAGACATGTGACCATGCTGGATCACCTTTTGAGGGGCGTAGCCAATGTTTACTTCTGGGGAAGTGTCAAACTCACGCAGTGGTTGAAACAATAATATTGTATTGAATTGTATAGTTTGAACCCAACCATATGGCACTGCGTAGCACCTTATACTACCACTTCATTTAATTAGGATGAGAAGTGCGTTTGTTCGCCTCTTTATAGCTGTCATTCTCGCTTTCTATTATCTCGTCATTCTCACACGTACAACCATGGCATTTCACGCATGTCGAGTTCATGATTACTGCCGCTGCATACCGTCCAGAGCTTCGGCATGATGAAACAAAAGATATGTTGCAGTCGGATCAGCTGATGCTGGCTTTTGTGATTTTGCGAGGATCACCTGAATTTTCTTGCCGATTATTTGTAACGGTGTCTTTAGATCGTGATCAGGCCCCTTATATTGTGTTTGGTGCAGAATCACGCAAACTTTTGGCACAGACGTCGGGAAACTCACGGCCTTAGAGTCGAAAATGGCGATGCACAGATCGCGACCGTCATGATAGGTGTCCGTGTGACACAAAACGCAAGCTTAGCACAGACGTACAAAGTAGTACACTTGTTTTGTTGGTTATACAGCCAGCTGGGGCTGTATAAATGCTATAAATTGCATAATACTTTATTATAAACCGTTTTTGGAGTTTTTCACGCCAACTACGACCTTGTTCCTGATACCAACTGGCCAAGCTGAGCGACAGTAGATTCCGACATTTCCTTGTTGGCCACACCATCGCTGCCCTTCTGAGGGCTAAATATTACTTTTGTTAAGGAGGCTAGAAAGCGTTTATTTTTTGTTGTGAATCAATACTTCCATAGCCACATATCAAGTGATTTACGTCGTCTGATTTTGTCGACGCTCTCTTACCAAGACCAGGCAACCCTGATTTTGTAAACTGGGTGATCTATGCAGATAAATTGAGCTGCCTCAGCGTGGCCAGCGACAAAGCAGATTGAATTTGTGAGTATAAGTTACTGTTTTTCTGTACGAGTGATTTCTTGTCATACCTGTCACGTGCATCTTAATCAAACGTTCACCATAGTGTGCTAGCATTCGGCGAGCAAGTAGGAGGAACAGTTGGGTCGCACGTACGCGACTAGCCGCGAGTGAGCGATCTTTTTTCTTTCAATTCGAGGGTACATAGTGGAGTACAGGTAATCTTTTGAGGTGCAACTTGTGTAAGCGTACCGCAGCATGACGGAAGCCTATGTCGTCTGCCTATGTCTCGGGTACCCGTAAGGAAAGTGCCTATTTGTCAACAAGGCTGATGCGTGCATGTCAATCTTGTGCAGTGGATCGGCATTGTGAGCAAAATGATAGATAGATATGTGGGGTTTAATGTCTCAAAACCACCATATGATTATGAGAGACGCCGTAGTGGAGGGCTCCGGAGGTTTCGACCACCTGGAGTTCTTTAACGTGCACCCAAATCTGAGCACACGGGCCTACAACATTTTCGCCTCCATCGGTAATGCAGCCGCCGCAGCCGGGATTTGAACCCGCGACCTGCGGGTCAGTAGCCGAGTACCTTAGCCACTAGACCACCGCGGCGGGGCAAGCGAAATGATGCATACGCGTAGCACATTTCGCACCATTTTGCATAACCGCGTCTTTACAGTGCACGTAAAATAAGGCCAACTACTTCAGTCGGCCGTGGGTTCAGTGAGGTCATTAAGTGGAGCCTAGTACTTTGTAGCTAGTGGCAGTTCTCTGTGTGTGAGGTTAGTACGCTAGACAAGATTTGCGTAACTTGCTAGCTGCATTAGATGAAATGTGCAGCGACGTTGAAAAGCTTCGCGTCATCAATGCGAGTAAATAAAGGGGGCATCAAAATTTATGTGAATTTCTTCGAAGCAAAAAAGTTGATGATGGTTGTGGTGCATTATGTTGCTACTTGCAGGGTTAGCCAGGCCGACAACAAAAGGAGGTATGACTTACTTTTTTGTTTTTTTCTTCCTTTGTAAGCCCAACATTTTCTTTCAATTCGTTTTGAAAATTCACACGTGGTGAGTGAGAAACAAAATACGCAATTTTAAGTAATAATTTTTCTGAATTCCTTGGTTTGCCTTGTCTGTTAGCCTCATGTTGTTTTAATAATATAAACGCCCCATATTCTTCAACGAGTGATGCTGATTCAGTGCACAAATGTGCCAAACTAGGTTTCCTGCACCATCCTTATAAAATTAGTGTAGATTATACCACGCTGCACCAGAGTCCCACGTTTGACAGTATATATCAGTGACAATAGCATTGATAGTCTAGACATGTGGCGCTTGATTTTGAGGCCATCAGTCTCACAGCCGTACACCAAAGATTATTTTAATAACTGTACAATGCTGGCACGCAATATGTACAATAATGCATGCAGCCAGATACCAGATGCAACATTTAACCACCCAGAGGTGGAAATTCAGTCGTAGTGAGGAAGTTGTGCGCGAGTGCACAACGACCATGCAGCCATGAAAATTTTTGAAACAGTGCTGTAAGAGCACAAACAAACACGTTTGATTATCTAAGCTCAGCGACCACTCCATTCATTCTTCCTCTCGCTACCCTTCGTTCGTACCTCTCCCGAAGCCACTTTGCCCTCTTGCCGAGCACTTCTTCCAGTCTTGCGTGGCATACGTCATTGATGACGTGAATCTGCAAACACTGCCTTGTTCTGGTGGCCACGACTCCGCCCTCTGTCAACTGTGCACTTGTTGGCGAACCGCTGTTGCCATGTCAGCCCGTGCTTATACGAAGCGTGCCCGTATGAACCCTGTGCTGTGGGCCATAGTATTTTCTTTGCAAGTACGCGCATGCATGCGGGCATCACGAAAAACGACAATTGGCGTTGACAGCTTTTTGCTAACTAACAGGAAGTCATAGGCGCTTGCTTGACAGATCTCAGAATATTTATTCTGCACGTCGAATTCAACATTTTCATGTAACGTGCCAGGCCGAAAAGCATGGAGGGATTGTTTCTTGGACTTTGTGGAGCGTTATTGACTTGTTGCACTGCCCACGTGGAGAATCGTTGATCAAGCAGCATTCTGCATAAGAGGCATGTGTTTTACTTGAAACAATTGAAAAAAAATATAGGGGTTGGTTTAGGAGCTCTTTAAGTGGACCGGAACTGTCACTGAAATTTAAAATAAAGATCTGTTTAGTTGCTTGCTAATCATGAGGAACAATACAGGACGGTTGAAAAGAGGCTATAGCGTGACACAGCTCATGTGAAGAAGCTCTGTCACACCATTGCAAAGCGTAATCTACTAGAAACGGCCTATGGGTACGCGGGGGATTATTTGTAAGCGTTCTATTTAGAAGGCACAAAAGATAGAATGGAAGAACAAGAGAGAACAAACAGTCTATAGGCAAGCTAAGAGAATTCATACATGCTTTCAACACACGAAGAAATATAAAATTATTACAGCTCAACGTTAATATTGGCACGTATTGTTTTTCAAAGCTTAAGATTGCGGAGGGTGATGACTTAAGCAATTTGTTTGCGCGTTGAGCAGACGCTAGGTTGCGTCGCGATTCAGAGGAGTCGTTTCGTTGTAATTTTCGCAGCAGGATTATGGTAAGCCAGGTGAAAAACAGGCTAATTGAATTATTTAGGCTCAATGGCTTCATTTCAATTGAATCCATGTTGTTCGGATGCCGTTCTGTCTCCATTTTATTGACACAATGCAGCCTCCACCCATTCTATGCACATTCCAAGGCTGTTCTCATGTCTTGGCTATGAGAATAGCCTCGACCAATCTAGGGTGGCTCCCTTTCATTCTTCTGTTGGATCTCTACCACGTTCTAGATAGAATGCTTACAAAGTAGCCCCTCTGATTTATTGCACATCTAACTTAAAATGAAACCTCTTAGTCTTTTTTTATATTTAAAATGAAGAATGGTTTGCTGAGGTAGTCATCAACGTATGCTATATCTAGCAATAACACATAAACTTTTTAAAATGTTTAGTCTTCTGTGCGTGAAAAAGCACAATGAGGAGTGTATCCAATAAGTAAGTGCTGATACGCTGAAATTCTATTGATTACCCAATTTTGGGGGGAGAGGGCATGTGCTCGGAAACAGCACAGTAGGCCTAAAATAAAAGTTTTTCTTCACATCATCTGTTTCGGGGCTTAGTTGCACCCTACCTTTTCACGCCGTTTGCAGCAGGGCAGTTAGATATCGCCTACTGAGCGTTTGCGAAACCACCTTTGTGCGTAAACATTGGAAGCGTATACCTTCAGTCAAATGTAACAGATTTGATGAACAACATTTTCTCAGTTTCAAACAGTGTTGACAAACTTGAGGCATCTATTAACATTTCACGGCACATAAAGGTGCATGAATACAATATTTGTTTGAAGGAGGATCAGCATTTCGGATAACATATGTGCTCTGCTTCGGGTAGGAAAATAATATCAACAGGGCGAGGGTCACAGCTTTTAGGTCGCCCTTCTGAAATTGGCTACCTCTCTGAAAGAGCTCATGGCATGCCTGAAAAGTACGCTTAGCGAAGCGGTACGCGTGCAAACCACACCACCAAACATTGCCTTATTGACGTCCACAATAAAAAATAATTATAAGGAACATGTTCGAGCACAACTGGGCCATTTGCTTAGAATCGATGACATGGAGGAGCTACGTGACTTATATGTAATAGTTTTCACAATGTAATTGTCGAAGTAATGCTGTCGACAGC
Source organism: Rhipicephalus microplus (assembly GCF_043290135.1). Lineage (NCBI taxonomy): Eukaryota > Metazoa > Arthropoda > Arachnida > Ixodida > Ixodidae > Rhipicephalus > Rhipicephalus microplus. The sequence goes on from NC_134710.1 coordinate 441,408,361, forward strand.
AGCAGAGCCAAGCATGAGTAGCCCCAATGCAGATGTGAAGCTCGTGCACATGATTTGATTGATGTGTGGGGTTTAATGTCCCAAAACCACCATATGGTTATGAAAAACACCGTAATGAAGGGCACCGGAAATTTCGGTCACCTGGGGTTCTTTAACGTGCACCCAAATTTGAGCACGTGGACCTACATCATTCCCGCCTCCATCGAAAACGCTCGCGCTCAAGGCCGGTTGGTTTGTGCTTGCAACCACACGGTGCAAAAGTTCTTTCATGATGGAATGGCATGAAAGAGCGTGCTGTGATGAGTGCCTATGATGTCGCAAAACATCTGTATTGAACAGTGAACATAAACACGCATTTATTTGTAGGCAGCAAAATGAGCAACAAATCTGGCCCTTCATGTCATCCACGAGTAAGTAAAATGGCATGGAGGTTCATTTCCTGCAATATTTTTTAGCATCCCAGTTTCATCAGTCTGAGCAACATGGCACACGAAAATATGTTGACACTGCCGTCTTTATCTGTAATCACACGTTGATATGGACACTCCATGTCTGCTCAGGTGAAGCGCGCCTATCCTTTAACGTGGCAGAAATGCGCTCGCTGTCTGCTATATGGCAGCAGATTCTACACAAGGTACAGCGCTGTTGTGTGTTTCAAAAACACTCAAGTTTTTCTATTGTTTCTTTTTTTAGCCAAGGAAGTGTTGTCATCCTGAGATAATAACAAGGAATTTCTTTTTTCTTGTGCTGTTGACCCGTGTTTTGCATTCCAAAGCTTGATTAGGGCAGTGTGTCGGCTATCGCTTGGATATCAGTGCTATAGTACAGAGTGGCTTGTTTATTTTTGTCTTGTAAGTGGTTTCTATTCATACAAACCAGAAAAGCTGAAGCCTCAAGGTGACCCTTTCCTTTAAGGAGCACTGACGCAAAATCTCGCGGCCGAGGTAAGCTGTGGGATACATTCACAGGAACATTCGTTTATCATCTGCAAAATATGAACAGCGAACATAGCTGGGAAGGTATTTTAAAGGAATTTTGTAGTTTGTGTGAGCCCACGACTCCATCATGCCATTGACACCACCGAAGGGGAACCTTTAGGGACCCCCTACTTCACTCACGTCACCACGCTGGTGTCAACAAAAGAAGTTATGATGACGTCATAGCCGCCATTTTTTGCCGCGTTTGTTCCAGTGGTATATATTTGTGGGCGGCTGGTTGCGTGTGCGTGGCCATGGAACACGCTCAGAAAGTTTTGTGTTTGGCGACATTGCAGTCCCGTTTCCTATTTGAAAGTAATTCTTGACGCGGGCCGTGCGGAAGTGTGTCACAGTTCTGTGTGCTGACGTGGTGAAGAGCTGCATACGCTAGGTGGAGACAGTTGAAACCCGTTTTTGGAGCTCTCTCAAACCGAAGCTAAAACTGATCGATAATGAGGGGCCTGTATTTAACTATCTGTCGTGAGCTTATGAAAACTAAGTGTCGTGTCATGACTAACGAACCCCAAGCAACACATTGCAGCAGAAAAACGCGAGGTCAATGTTTTTGTGTCAGTACCCCTTTAGAGGTTGAGCTTCTGGGCTGCACATGCAGTTTAAAGCAGAGCACATTTTACAAACTAAAAGCACCTGAACCATATTTGTGTCTGTATGTCGGTCTGTGCACATATCTATCTGATCAATCGATTCAATCTAGCTTCTTAAGTTATGGCGCTCTGTGATCCTCTCGTTAACTTGACACCGTTGGTTAACAACTCACTTATGAGTCGACTTAGTCGAAACTCACTCATACTCAAATAAGCCGTGTGCCTTAGTGAGGAAGGGTGAGTAATGTTTTAGCAAGCTTGAGCCCGAGTGAGTCAGCCTTAAGAAAATTTTGGTGGGTTGGATTGAGCCCCAGGCGCGAAGTATGTTTAAGCGAGTTTAAGTGAGCTTTAATTTTTTGCCAACTGATATTTGACATGAACGAAAATTTGCATGACAGAACACAGTGTGTTGTAAAAGGGTTTCATTTAACAGTCCTCTGACATTTAGTTTCTATATTTTACACGATGTTTATTTACGCTATTTAAAACTATGTTAGAGAGCCAAGAATCTATGGTTGACTGTTTTCGAAAGGTCTCTTGACACAGTCTTTTCGACCACCGAGTCACCCCGCACCAGCCACTCTATCTTCCTTTATTACTTGCTGGCCCGTCCAGTATACCAAGGATCGATCATCTAGTTCCCCTAACATATTGCATGCGAGGCCCCCCACCGGAGGCGCGAGTGCTGCAATCGATGTGATGTGCAGGGTTGGGTCACATGATCTCGCCTCGCTCTGACAAAGGAAAGCTGGCAGTTGCATGTGTGTTTTTACCGGGACCTCACAATGTTTTCATTTTCGAACGGCGTCGTTTTGCTTGGGTCCATGTGTACAGACTTCTGCAGACTACACAATCCGGAAAGTTGCAGCAAAAGTTACCGGTGGCGTGCCACAGTGCGTTACGTACGTGAGGGCACTCTTATGGCCGCTGGCTGTGCCACTGTCTCCTCTCTCTTTCTGTGTTGTGGTTGTGATTTCGAGCCTATGTGGTCAACATGAGCACCGACCATGAATACTCGCATAAAAGCGGATTGTTTCAGTTTTGCAAGCGAGCAACGTTCACAACGAAAAATGAGTGTGCAAACAGTCTGATTATGTATATTTTGAAATAGGATTTACTGTGTACATTTGAGATAAGTTGCTGTCATTGCATTCAAGAACTTGCGCTGTTGTTGCCTGAATTGACAGAGAGCCTAGGTATTGCCCGTAAGTTCAATTCTTTTCCCTTTATTTGAATTAATTTCCCCCTATTCCAGTCTATTTCGTGGTCAGTTGCTTGAGCGTGTTCGGCCAGCACGTGTCACAAAACCTTCTTTCTTACATCTTACACGGGCTGCTCCAGTCTGCTAAAGCTACTTCTGTCGCCAAGGTAACTCAACTGCAGCCTGTGCCCCTCCCACTCTCCTCCCCGACTCCTCTTCCAAATGTGTCTACCGGACTTGCCCCATTCTATTCAAGGTGGCGCCCCCTTCGAAAAAAAAATTCTGCCTATGTCCCTGCCGTTAGCAACCTCAGCTCCTTGGGTTCTTCGCTTATAAATTACGTCTCTAGAATAGGCCCATAGCCACAGTCACTTCCTATCAATGTTGTTTTGAACTACAGGCGAAAACATGGTTAACTTTGAAAACTGATTCATCCTCTAAGAGCTGCCGTGAAATATCACAGAGCTTGTGAATAAGCTTTAAAAAAAATAAAACTGGACAATGCCAATTATACTGAGAGCTCCGAGTTTTTTTTGCTTTGTTTTGAAATTGCATCGTCCCGGTCAAGGTCCTGGCAACAGACATCCGCGGCACGGTCGCCAGGCCAACAGCTTCACGCCATTGTTACTTTACCTGCTCGGATGCGCCTTGCAAGGAAGAGCTGTACTGGTACCTTACCCCACGGTGAAAGAACAAATAAGGTGGGAAGTTAGGAGGGAGGAGGGAGGAGGTGTAGTGGTTAGAAAATTTCTTGGCTTGGGATTCCAACCCATGCAGAGAATCCTGCGTAGGCCACCTTCGCCATAATGCACCGATGCCCTGCAAAACAGCACATTGAGATTTGCATAGGGCTGTTATCGCTAGTCACAGGACACTGCACATATTGTTTACTTACTCATGAGTTTGTACGCCACCTAATAATGAGAACCAGTATAATCTCTAATGTGTAAATATGCTACTGGCAATAAGTTGGAGAACCGTATGACATTCCTGGTTTCCTAAATTGTGCGCCGTTTTTTTTTCACCACTGGTGCTCTTCGGTTGGAGGAACCTCCTAAATTTCGTGGTTGTGAGCTTGGCAAATCCATATTTAAATTTGCAGAGTCTGTCAAATGATTTGACAGGTGCCGCAAACGCTAATATAGACTTTATTATTGTTGGCTCAGTGGGGTGGTTAAAAATGCCACTTTCATTGAAATAGCAGTGCTCATGTTTACGTTGCGCGATATACGTGATGTCGAGTAGTTCATATATATATTTTGTTTCTAAGTGTAAGCCTTCTTTTTTTATACTGCTTCAAATTTCGTATCTGGTTATAAAAAATGCATATTTTGTTCCCTTTAACATGCTCAATATTTACATTTTAGTGCTCGAAAAGTAACACTTGGCTGCTCCGAAAATTGCTCCAAATTGTATTTCGGCTGTTCCACCCCATCGATGCTGTGTGAAATGAGCAAACGAGTTTGATTGTAGGACATGGGGCATTCTTTTCGCATTTACACAGGTGCCGCCTTAGTCTGACCAATATAACTGTTGGCGCATGACAGAGCAATCTTGTACACTACTCCTGTAACACAAGGAATGAAGGAGCTTCGGCGTTTCTGACCACATTCATCTTTATTTTTGGTTTTGCCTTTGGCCCCGAGCCTAACGAGTGAGCAAGTGCTGCCCAGCTTCTTGAGAGACATACCAACCACTGCCGCATTATATATGAATGCGGCACTCTTAATTGGGCGCATCTTGAGAATGTAGAGCAGCAGGCTCAAGCGGCTTTCATGATATTTCTCACAGACTTCGCATTTGCCGAAATGCTTGATCCGTCTCACCACCTTCTCGCAAGATCTAGTGACCACATAATTTGGAAACTCTGCTGTTTGCAACCTCTGGATCTGAGTATAAGCACAGCTTTGTACCGTGTGCACACATATTTTGCATACAGCCTCCTGTACGAACGGGTCAGCCAATCTATCATCGCTTTGGATAAAGCTGATTTTAAGGCCAAGAGGCTTTTGCCACCTGGGCCTGTACTGCCAACACACGTGCTTCGAGAAAAAGTGACACAGCTGCGCATATTGCACATTTTTGAAACATTTCCGTTTTTTTGCGCCAAGCTGCTCCAAAAGCATGAAAATAAAAAAAAAATTGCATCGAACTCCTCCGAAACAGCCTCAAAAGCTGGAATTTCGATGCCAACCTCAGCTTTAGTAGGGAAAAATGGCGAGTTTAACAAATAAGACGCACCCTGTTGTTGTTTTTTCCCGTTTGCACCTTTCTGGTGACATAGACTTCTATGGTGCCACTATAATTTTTTACAGTTTTGACAATATGCATGACACCCCCCCCCCCCCCCCCCCAAAAGAAAAAAATGTGCTGCCATGTATCGAGCGTGCGGCTTCTACCATAACTAGACTGTGTGTTCTGGTGCCCTTGTCGGCAAGCGAAAATCACCGAGTCGGGTAGCAAGCGTGGCGGGGTTGACTCTCCGTTTCTTTTTTGTGCTTAGCGCATTCCTCCGGTCGCTGTAGTTTTCATGTCGACGCTGCCGCATCCGGCCACCTGCTGTCGTGTTTGCCGTGAGCGAGTAACTGCAAACGTGGCGTCATTTTTGTGCATTCAACGCGCCTCCCGGACGCTCTGGCACGTACACATCTGTTCTCAAAATGGGTTCCGTGAGTGGCAGAACGTGTGCAACCCACTCTCGGCTTACACCCATTAGTTCTTAATTTATTTAGACAAGCGAGTTCTCATTGCATGTTGCATTAGAAAAAGCCATCTCATGTGAAATTCGCACATCGGTGTCTGCTGTTAGAGAGAAACACTTGGCTGCTTGCGAAGCCGTGGTGACAAAATGCACGTTTAAACCATTCTATAAAATACTAACGGGCACATCAGTGCTTCATTCGTGACTCATTACGCATCGGTGGTCATTTAGCACAGTTTTCATGGATGGTGATTCGCCACTGTTTCGTTATGTAATAGAAACTCGCAACAAGTGCATAAAGAGGCGTCACTGCATGCGTGCGAGCCCTGGGTTACATGAGCTTTGGGCTTATCTGGATTGGGGTTTTGGTCGGCGGCTGTGTGACTTCGTTTTCTTTCTTTCCTTTTTTTTGCAATAAAACCTGCTTCTCTACGTCAGCGGTTTGTTTGCGAGGACACGAATTTTTTTATCTGCGCTGCACGAGCACTTTACGCGAGTCTAGGAGCGGAGCGGGCGGCAATCGCAAGTCGATCTATTATAAAGAATTCCACATCGATGGTGATGATCTATAAATATTAAAAGAAAGATAGAACTGGTCAACTTGTGCTGCATTAATAACGCGTGGCTGCTCGTGTGCAGAGGTGTTAGCAGTTATCATACGCTTATCACTTGGTTGAATATGCACACGCTTTACGAGATAGTCGATGTGGCGAGGTTCGTTTGGCTCTAGCGCTGCACTCTTCAAGGTAGTCCCGCACAAGGTGGTTACGAATGGCAGTGCAGCGTAGTTTTGTTGTCTGTTAAAAGCTCTTGACGCTATCAAGTTAGCCTTTTCTTTAAGTGAATGACCAGTGTTGCGTCACAAAGATTCTTGTGCAATTAAAATTTTTTAAATTTCTTTTTGAGTGTGGTGCGTTTTTTGTTTTTTAATGTTTCAGGGAAACCTAGCTTTCAACGAAAGATTTGAATAATATTTCACATGTTACGAGGGTTGGATAGGTCAACTGGTACGTAAAAAGGTAGTGCAGTTCATACATAGCGATGATCTGTTTAAAAAATACTCCAATATCTGTTTCTGCGTTATGTGTATTATAAGCCATTAAAATATGCATGGCCCAGTCGAAAATCCACCAGGCTGTGTCTGGTGTGTGTTTCCCGTTCACACCAGAGCGGGAATTCAGACACGGTTTTTTGCGTATACGGCCAGTCTGGTGAATACGGCCGTTTTCTGGTGTGACACGAACTGGCGTGGTTTGGAAAGCACCAGGCTGGTGTGTTTTTGTATGACGGGTCCTCGTGTATTCCTTCTCTTTACGTAATTAAATGCATTGTTGATGAAAACATGGAGTGTCAGGTGCCCATGGGCAAAAACTGCAGGCTTGCACAGAAAATGATTGAAAGACTGAAAATGACTTCTCTGTTTTTTTTTCTCCCCTCGTCTCAGCTTCATCTTTGGGTTGACCTGCGTTGTTTTTTTTCCGCAAGGTTTCAGGCAGTGCTCCAGGGCGTGGAAAAGACGAAGTATTCATTACAACATTACCCAATTTATAAATGATGGTAAATATGTTTGTTGCACATACGAGCTCTTACTTTTAGAAAAAATAACAGTGTGCAAATATTTGAACATTCAATTATTTTTCGAATAATACTTGCTATTCGATAATTTTCCACTGAAAGTTTTGCTATTAGAACTTCTCGAAGACAACAGTCAATGCCCAATTGACTGCGGCCCCTGAAGGTTTTTTAATTGCTTTACTTCAATACAATCTTACTCAGTGGCAAAGCTGCCTTTTGAACTATGGTAGCAATCGCATTGATTCGAGAAAATGCTGGTTCCAACATTAAGATGCACTGTGCCGTTACAGTCACCCCTTCATTTTTTGATATGCTTCACCGCTTCATAGACTAGGCTACGGGCAAAATCAGATTGACTCACGAAAGTGCTGGTGAAAACCTGCATGGTAGAGGTACGTAGACGCTTTATTTATTGTTTCAGACCAAAATTTCTGAAGACAATTGTAGCAACCTTGTCACTGCCTGAAATTTCAGGTGTTTTACACACAAACATTTGCAGGGCAGATCAGCAACTCCAAATTCGAATGGAGCACGCCCTTGTCCACCAAATCAGAAAGGCCTCCACAGAAAATGATGGGGGGGGGGGGGAGGAAGAACCTTTCACGTGCAAACTGCTGTTGGCACCACATTGGTTGCACCATATATAAATAAGTGCAGTCTGGTCTGTGATGCCTCATCCTTCATAAAACAAGGGAGCACTTTCCCTCCAGATCTTCGCCAACCTAGCAAAAAAAAAACATTGCCATATTTCTATTCCTAATAATGTGCTTAGGACTCTTTTGCAGCTTTTCTTCTGTAACTTCACTTCGAAGTACTAAAAAATATTCAACTATTGTTGCAATACCGGAAGGATCTATAAAATTAGGGGCATGAGGATATAGTTGGAGTTCGGCACATGAGGCAGGATGACATTACCAACTAAAGAAAAGTTTTTTTTGAAAGTGTGATTAAGAAGATCGGCACACATGTTAGTAGGAACTGAATTGTCGAAATGATTTACTAGAGCTATGTTGTTATCTGGCAGAGGGTTCATTAGGCGCCAACATTTACGCACATTGGTTGAGAGCGTTTCTGTCAATTTACGGAAAAGAAAGTGCGAATGAAGGATTTCGAGGTGGCAATGCAAGAGATGTGTGCAGTCTTGTAAATCGCCCAACGTTCTTCAGTGCGTGCTAGTCTCGCCGATTTGTAAAGTCGTTTGATAGAGTTAGACAGTCGTCTGATGTTGGCGTTGTACTATGGTGGTTTCTGGTTAGAGATGATGATACGGTTAGGAATGTAATTTTTGGTAAGTTCATCTACTTTTGCAGCAAAAAGATTCTAGTTTGCTCGTACACAGTGATCATCAAACTGAGGAAAAAAGGACTTACAGTGAAACCTCGTTCAATCATAGTTGGCCAGAGCTCGGGAAAAGTACCTACTAAACGGTAGTACCGCTTAACCGAAATAGCGTCAGGCCGCTCACTTACCTGTTAAAAAAGAAACCTTCAGGGAGTGCGATGAAAGAACAAAAAATGTGCAGTAATTTATTAGCTTCGCGTGACAAAGTCTGTAATCTTCATTTGAGCAGCAACGACAGTGGCCTCAAACTTATGCTGTGAGCCAGCTTTTCCGCCAGCCTTCTCTTCTCGGCAAATACCCGCATGATGCTGCCGCAATGCGCTGCTTCGGCCACAGTCGGACCTGGATCACCCGTGTTGTCGCTTTCCATGTCGTCCTCATCACTATCATGTGGCGACACTTCGACAACCGAGGCAACAATGGCTTCGTCGGACATGTCCGCAGATGTCTGCACATCGCTGTCTGCGTCTCTGAAGTCGGGGAAGGAAATGCCTTCCGTAACGCCCTGCCGCTCCAACACCTCAGCTAGCAGAGTTTTGCAAGCTTCGTCTACGATGTCTGAAGTGTGGTCGATGGTGTTACTGGCGTCATGTGCGTCGCCCGCACACACACTGAAGCCAGCACGCTTGAAGCAATTCTGAACTGTCGTTGCTTCAACCTGCCGCCACGGGTATTTGGGCAGGTGAATCCCGCCAACCAGGACTATGGAGAATAATTTGCCAGATTCAATGGCGAGAAAAAAATCTGCGCAGCAGATTCTTCTTGTAGAGCTGTTGTAAAGCTCGAATGCTGCATTGGTTCAAGGGCTGGGCAAACGCTGTTGTGTTTGGTGGCAGAAACGCCAACTTCACAGCCGTCAGGTTGTCCAGGGCGACGTGCGCCGAAGCGTTTTCTAAAACAATAACAACTCTTCTGTTCTTAGCCGCAAAACGAGAATCGATGAGGCGCACGTACTCCTCAAAGAGTTTTGCCATCATCCATGCTTTCGTGTTGCTGCGATAGATGACCCCTGATGGCGACCGGGCGCCTTTGAAACATCTAGGCTTCGCCGACTTTCCAATCACGAGGAGCGGAGTTTTGTCGGTTCCAGTCATGTTTACGCAAAACGCCACTGATATTCTGTCTTTTTATGCTTGCCGCCGGTGCACGTCTCGCCTTCTAACGCGAGCGTTTTGTCTGGTAGCAGCTGAAAGAATAGCACCGATTCATCCATAGTAAAGATGTCATCAGGTGCGTGGTCTTCCAAGATGTTCTTCAGCTGGACATTTTGCCACTGCTCCGCGCCATCCACGCCAGCAGGAGCACCTTCTACCGAAACAGTCCACGTGGTAATGCCGTGCCTCGCCTTAAATCTGGCCAGCCAGCCATTGCTGCACACAAAGTTGTCAAGGTTGAGCGGCGAGGCAACCACCAGGGCCTTCCCCACGAGCAGGGGTCCGCTGATAGGCAGATTTTTCGACCGTGCAGCTTTAAGCCACTTCACCAGCGCCTCCTCTACATCCGAAAACGCCGAACCACGTAGCCGGCACCTTTTCGCAGTTGCAGCAGCACTGCCGATCAAGTTCTCCCTGAAATTCCAAATTCCACACACAGTGGTTAACGGCAGGTCGTTTTCACGTGCCAGCGCCGATTTTTTCGTGCCACTTTCAATAGCACGAATTATGTCGAACTTCTTTATTTTCAGCACTCGATACTTTTGTCCCAGCTTCAGCATCACGCAAGTACGAAGCAGCACAAGCACACATACACAACACTTGAAAAAAAAAACGCGAGAGCTGTATGGCACGGATTAACTAGAGAACACCTATGCACGGCGCCAAAGGAACAAAGAAAGCAAAGCAAGCGCACAAAGTGTTTGCGTGTTTGTGCAAAGCGCCATCGCGTGGACAGCACCAGAAACCTAGCCGGCCGAGTGCTTCTTGTTGCAGAAAAACCTAAGAGATGGCGCTCACCAACACAACCGCCATCATAATCAACACAAACAAGCGAGGCGAGTTTCAATCTCTGGGGCTTGCTGTTCTGTCGGGACACACAGTGGGGGACGACATGCCGCGGTGAGTGCGCAACGAAAATTGAAAAAAAACTACATATGAACCGATACATACGCGATAAGCTGGTACGGCTTATGCGGATACAAAATGCATTATGTTCAATAGCCGCCGAGTCATAGATTTAACTTCACTACTTTTAAAACGAAACTACTGTTTACGCCGGTACGGTTTAACGAGGTTTCACTGTAATTAAATTGGACAATTCAGGAATAATGACATTAAAATTTCCTTTTTTCGTAATCACACATTACTCTTTTATTGTTTGTTCGTTAGGGAGGTGGCATTTTAAGGTTAAAAGCAAGTAGAAAATGATCGCTGATAGCAGGCCGATAAGTGATTTCAAAAGCTAAGGTGGATGTGTTAGTCAAAATTAGGTCAAGGGCATTTGAAGCAGTGCTCGTTAGTCTGGTAGGTTGGGCGACCAGTTGACACAGACCAAAAAAAAGAACAGATATCTATGAAATCCTTGGCGTGTGCTGAAAAGGGTGATAAGAATGGTGGGTGAATGGTTCAATTTATGTTAGGGAGATTAAAATCACCTACTAAGAACAATGACGTCAAAGGAAAGGTGAAGCAACAATGCTTGTTAAATCGTGGAGTTCACTTAAAAATTGTGCAGATGAAGGAGTTCGATAGCATACTTCTAAGATAATTTTAAGTGACGGATTGTTAGTAGAACCCACACTATTTTGAATTTGTGGCTAATCTGTATGCATTACGATGGAATGCATTCAGATATGGCCAGGAGCACGCGTCCACTTCGACACGTATTGCGATCCCAGTGATAGAAAGTAAAATTTTGTGAACTATCAAACAAATCATTGTGATGCGTATTTGAATAAAGCCACGCTTCTGTTAGGGCAGTTACATGAGCGCCGCCGAATTTATCATGGATGATAAGGAGTCAGATTCATTTGCAGAGCTTCTCGTGTTAGAATCAAGGATTGATAGCTGAGCTGGCGAAGGTAATAATAGGCCACCGCCCCTCTCACTTCCCTATTGTGAACTATTTGTAGGTTGATGTCCGAGTGTGATCTACTTAAAAAGCATGCGATTGTAATTCTTCGACCATGCCAAAGCTAATATTATAAACATACCACTTGCTTTTTCCTACCAGCTTATTGTAGTGGAGTTTGAAGCAGGCAAGATTAGGCTGATTGTTACGGAATTCAATTAGCTTTTTGCGGGCTAGACGAGCGGTTGGGGAAAAATCTTTTGACACAACAATGTTTCTTTGTTTTAATTGGCTTTGGAGCGCTAGCAGTTGCTCTTTAGATTTATAGTCAGTAAGCTTCACAATTATTCGGCGGGGTATTGTGGAAGAAAAGGAGCCCAACATGTGCGCCCTCTCAATGCGGCTGCTTGTGAAGAAACCAAGAACTGACTTTATTTCAGAAGTTAGTTTGGCTTCTGTTTCGTTCCATGTTTCTTTAGAATCCAGAAGGCCATAGAAGATAAGATTATTGTGCTGCGAGTGGTCTTCCAAATCGTCAAGTCATGACTGAAACAAAGTCTTACGTGCTTCAAGCTTGTTGACCAAGGCATGCATTACAGATAACTCTTCCTTAACTTTGTCTAGGGTTCCAGATTTTTGCTCGAGATCATCCAGCTGCTTTCGTACGACCACAGTTTTTAGCTGTATGGTCTTTCGGCAACATTTATTATACTTTATGTCAGCAGCTAATTCGTTCTGAAACTTTACACTTTGTAACGAGCACGTTGAATATCCTTGATTAATATAAAGAGAACGGACATCTCCTCGGCTGGGTTTTCCGCCAATGATTCAATATCTAAAAGATCTTCTGAGCGAGTAGTGGGTCCTTAATTTTTTTCAATGTCCCCAGAGCGTAGTAAAAGTAAAACAATAAAATACAGTCCAAAAAAACTACGCAAAGTGTTCGTGGACATGGGAACACTGCCAGAAAGGCATAATCTGACTTCCTAGCAAAAAGTGGTAATGGTTGACAGACCTGCATGTTAAACATAAATTTGGAAATGTCGGCGTGGTGCTGTTCCTCTGTCCACTTAAGAAAGATTGGTGGTAGCAGCAGCTTCTATTTTTCACAGTGGTGATGTCAGGGTCGATGTGATTGGCAGTCCGTAGTCGATGGCCGAAGGAAGTTTAGCCGGGAAGTGCACATGCCCAGAGTAGAGCATGAACGAAAACACTGTCGGTTCTATCGGCGCAACAAAAATGTTTATCGGGCTGGCAAAGGCAGCCGTTGACCACGACAGCAGGAGCACTGGAAAAGGCTGCATGTTGAACAGTGGATTAGGAAATGTCGGCGTGGTGTTATTCCCATGTCCACTCACCAAAATATGAATGAGCACACTGTTACTGCGTTTCACTCCCGTGGAAGTACAGCTAGCGTATGCGGGGATCGAACTCATTACATCGGCTCCAGCATAACAATAGCTCATCATCATAACTTATCGGTTGGTGTTGCTTGCAAGACCTGTACGTGTAAAGGCTTTGCGCGAACTCGCAGCCCTAATCTGTTTACACTGAGTGGTGACGAGGAGTCTGCAGCCATCAGCTGAAAAACACTTGCAGGGCTCGCAGTACAATATTTGACGTAAATTAGCTAGCAAACTACACCGCTTTCGCACTACCAAAGGTTGTCTCGGAAAGCCAGAGGCCAACCGCCAAATGCGAATCGTTTGTCTATTTGCAGTTTTTTTAGTTTACAAACATGCTTTCTTTTATTATAAGTCCGGCCATCACGATGATTTCAGTTAATTAATAGTTTGTAGTACTGTGCACGACAAAAATTTCAAAGTAACGAGACTGCGGAGTATTGGCGAACTACTATAATCCTCTCTTGACGCCTTTGTTTCTCGTATTGTTCGCATTGGAAACGGTATAGCTTGACGGGCAGTTTTCAGGTCTTCGTCATGTTTAAAGTTTTGTAGCAGCTCACATTTCCACAGTAGTGCGTGCCTTCTTTTCAGAAGGACGAAGGAGCATTGCTCAGATTGTGGAAAATGCGAGTTAAGCAATCCAAGGAACACGTTTTCCGTGCGCACAATGTGAAAACCCAGCAAGCACAGCCCGTTCGAACGACCGCAGCTTTGCCCTCTCTCCACTTGGGCGGGGAACGGCACTGCGCGAAATTGAGCCTGTCCTCCCGATATACTCCAAAAAGTCGACAAGAGATTAGCCGCCGTGGTAGCTCCTTTGGTAGACCGTTGGACGCGTTGTTAGGAAGTCGCAGATTCGGATCTTGGTGGTGGAAAGTTATCCTTTTGTCCATGTTTTTTCTTCCCATTTACATTAGAATTGCTGCTAATAACAGCCCGTATACTTTTTTTGAAAATATTGTCCAATTTTATTCATTATTATTCTGTCGAACAAAAGAAAAACAATCCCTAAACTTTTGCTTCTTTTTTTTCTTCAACTAGGCCACCGTTGTTAGCAATAGCGGTGTGTGCGTCAGCCTTTTACTTGTATCCCGTCTTGGATTTATGTTCAGATTATTCTAATCATTTTATATATCCGTAGTTTCTATTACTTAGTTTAGAATATCTCATTATTTACCATCATCAATCTCCTCATTCGTACCGCTAAGAAAACTGAAGCATTTTTACGAAACTACACGGTTCTTGATCAAAGCTCCAGCGCGGGTGTGCAACACGGATTCTAGGCTGTACTTCCACTGCAGTCTTTTATACTCAAGCGATGTGATGAGGCACGATGTTGATTTAATAGTTGTGGCAGTCTCCCCCCCCCCCCCCGCTAGAGTTTCTTCCCCTCCATCTAAGTACGCGAGCTTTTAGTACAGCTCTCGTGTCGTACCAACTTCATTTTTTGCATATGTTTGAATTTCGTGCTTCTTTTCCCTCTTTTATAACATTCGGCTCAATTGAAAATGCATCCGCCGCAGCTTGCAACCTCAAGCCGTTTTACCACACTCACATAATTCGAGGGAGCACTGCAAGAGCAGAGGAACTGTGTTACTCTCGCCAGAGTTTTTTAACTCCGCGGGAGGGTAGGATAGCGGTGGCCGCGGGACTTAGTCTTTCCTTGAAGGCAGAGTAAAAGAGACTACGAATGCTCTACTACCCAGGTGGAGTTCCCAATCTATCCAACTCTCCTGCCGAGGAGGCATGAATGGGGTCTGGCACTCTTTCGTTGCTAAAGGGGTACAATCTAGTGCTTCCATGTTACCATCTACGCAACAAAGCAATATAACTGTCTCGTTACCATACGCCTCTGAGCGCAGACGTGCCATATGTAAGTTTATTGCGTCAAGTTTATAGGATGACTTTCAGTGATAACAAAAGCATCGTTGTGTGATCATGAATGTTTCGTTGACGAAGTACCTACAGCAACACATTCCAAGCAAGAAACAGCGGCAACATCTAATGCGTTACCAAAAGTTAGTTTAGGGCACAGAAAAATTGCTAATAGAGTAACGTACATGCTGCACACATATTGTAAACAAGTTAAAATGTAATGTACTAGCCGGGTTGCAACTTGCCTCTTTCGTATGACGGGGCGGGTATTCTTCCACTACGCTACGTCGCACCATGCTCCCTCTGTGGTAGAAAAACTGGTAAGAAGAAAACGCACTGTTCGGTTTATGGGGTTATGATGATTGATTGTTATGTGGGGTTTATCGTCCCAAAACCACCATATGATTAGGAGAGACGCCGTAGTAGAGGACTCCGGAAACTTCGACCACCCGGGGTTCTTAAAACGTGGACCCATATCTGAGCATACGGGCCTACAGGATTTTCGCCTCAATCGAAAATGCAGCTGCAGCCGCCGGGACTTGATACCGCGACCTGCGGGTCAATAGTCGAGTACCTTAGCCATAAGACTACCGCGGCGGGGCAACGATGAGCAGCGGTCGTGTCAGAGTGCACTGATCTGGATCTATAACCGAAAGCTGGAACTACATAGTCAATCACAAGAAACCTAAATTGTATGCGTAGAAACGTGTCTACTCGTGTTACTTAATGAACACACACTGAACGACAAGCCTGTGTTTCCACGTATGAGTCAGCGAAGCGCTGACGACTGCGCCCGGCGGCTCTCGTCGGCGGCTCGTGTGCGCTGCGCCGCAGGCTGTAAGGTCGTTACATCGATGTTTATCGCTCCTTGTACCACACCGTACACAAACAGCAATTGTTCATTCAAGCTAAGCTATACAAGGCTCAACTGTGCAGTTTTTTTTACGCCTCGGCATGTCATAATATTAAACCCAGAAGCACTGAAGACATCTATGACGGACTCGGCTGGTAAGCTAGGCCTACATACCCCTGGAGTTGCACTCGTACGGGTCACATTTAGTTGGACCAATCTCGGTGGAGATGGCTCGCGAAGGTTGAAGCCTGAGCATTCCGCAAGCCTATCATTGTTGCATTGAATATTAGACGAGGTAAGCAAGAATATAAGGATTGCTGAAGATGTGTTTGTGTTCTGGTTTGGCCAACCGGAATTGTTTTTCTGGCGTACTAGTACACACCGCGAAACACAAATCTGATTACACGCTTGATTGTGACGCTCGTAGATTGTCTTTAGGCCATTATTGCTGAATGATCGTCCCTTCTGTGTTTTTAAGCACGTAGCTGCAACTCCCAGGCTTGGACATCAGTGGCTTATCCACAATGAGCCGATATGACAGAATGGCAACTCATAATTGAAATTTAGTAATGAAAATGGCGTAAATATGTTATGTAGTTTTGTTTAAAAAGGTTTACGTGCCTACAGAGTACCTATAACGATCACCGGATACTTACACATGCTTGATGCTTATTTGCTCTTTGAAACGCGTAGTATAGGTGTTGCGCCACCTGCACTAAAAGGGGGCTGTACATATGAGAATAAATAGCGATTGTTGTATGAATGGTCTGTAGCGCGAAAGGAATGTGGTCAGTGTTACTCTTAGGGTCGAAGCCCCTTAAGACGAGGGTCTGTCCATCCCTTGTATGTATGTATGTAGTAGTACGTAACCACTGGTGGCACATACCCGCTATAGAGCGGGTATGGATGAACGGATGCATAGACAGACGGACGGACACATGGATGGATGCACGGATGGTCGCACGGATGGTCGCGCGCACGGACGGACGTAAGAACGAAGTGATGGACGGAAGCACAGACGGGCTGACGGATTCTTCGCCCCACTCATCATCATTCACTTCGTGGATATGTTGTAACTTTTTTATGTGCTGCGTAGAATTATAATGTGTATGCCGATGTCCGTCCTCTATGTGTGGCAGTTCACTATATATAAAGAGAGAGAGAGAGAGAGAGAGAGAGAGACTAGTTCTAGCGCAGCAGGAGTGATTCTACTCTTGTGGAGGGAGTTGATGCAATCTAGCCCTACCAGATTTCAAAACTCTATGAGAGAGAGTAGCGCAACTCCCGCAGAAAGTGTATACATAAAACTCTATTTCAATAGCATGACTGTACTGCAGTGAGGGAGCTTGTTCACTCTCGCTCAGCTAGAGTACCGGACTCAGTCAAGAGAGTGTGCCTACTCTGTGCAGCAGAGAGGTCCCAACACTCCCGAAAGGAGAGTGAATCAAGCGACAAGACTATACGCCCGCTAAGAGAGTTGCCAGCACTCTCTTGGGTCTGTGCGTGCACTGTGCTAGCGCGGCGGCCCTCTTACTGTCTAGAAGGTGTGTAGTTTTAGCAGTGTTCCAACCCAACTCACTGTACTTATTTTCGTAATGCTATGCAGACACACCCCGAATTTTCCTAACTAAATTTGGGAGAAAAGATGCACGCGAATCCTTTCCAGTGATATACTCACTACAAGTGATAACTAAGTGCGAGCACAGGAAATGACTCTCACGAATAAAAGTCATATGTGTACAATGGTACGCACTCAATCGCAAATTGTTTAGATATACAAAAAGCTCAGCTAGTTAGTAGCGTTTTTTTGTTGAAAGAGGATGCATCGGGACGATGGATGCAATAGAAAAGTCAGGACGACAAAAAGCACGGCATTTCTGTTGTGCTGGCTTCTGTGTCGTTTTTAAAATTGCACGCCTCATCTTGTAACACGAACAGCTAACTTGCCCAAGAGTGCGTGCACAACAACTGCGCATGACAACAGTGGTATGAAGAAAAAAATTTTATTATCTCGCACAGGATTTCAAATTTTCGTGCGAAAGTCGCCACTGCTTGATGAACTGTGCGTTCGAGATGCCAGTGCCGTTATCGTTGACCAACGCCTTCGTCACCGCCACGCACACAGGCTGCTCGACACTCTTCCAGGCTCTCGTAGCGATTCGGCCCAACGAGACAGCGTCGACCGACTAGCGTGGCTTGAGTGGCCTTCAGGCATCGAACCTGACTGCCGACAGAGGACACGTCAGCGAAATACAGAAAGCGCAACTGGCGCTCTTTGCACGGCTGGGACGGGGCCGTGCCACACCGATCGTCCTTCACGCTTTCCTGCGACTGGGGAAAATGACAGGGATCAGGAAACAATGCCGGACGGTCCTCATGGGCGCTTAAATGAGCAAGAGCAGCCATAGACACGCGATACATGGCTGGTGGTGGGTACATTGATGCATCCGGTACACAGGCAGCCATTCAGCAGGTGGTTGCTTGTGCCGCTGGCTTAACGCTGCTTAGCACAGCTTCAAAGCACTACAACACGCATCGTGCTAAGTAGTTAGAGCTAATAGGCGTACAATACTAATGATTGCAGCGATCCGCAGAAGGCAACGACATACTGTTAGCCCACGTCACTCACGATGTAACCGTCACTCACGCCTCTTAGCCCAAGAGGTATCGCGTTTGAATCGCCGAACACTCTGCGTTTTAGGTTCTTGTACCAAACTAAAGACTCATGCCAGGTATTACGACTTTCACGAAGGACTCATTACGCCGGTGATACGCGCACCTAAAAACTAGTGCAATGCCGAATCACTGGCTAAGTAATTCACACTGTGTGATGCTTTATTACATTCATTAACGTGTATATTCAACTGATTTGATTTATTTGTGGGGTTTAACGTTCCAAAACCATGATAAAATTATGAGAGACGCCGTAGTGGAGGGCTCCGGAAATTTCGACCACCTGGGGTTCTTTAACGTGCACCCAAAACTGAGCACACGGGCCTACATCATTTCCACCTCTATCGGAAGTGCAGCCGCCGCAGCCGGGATTCGATCCCGCGACCTGCGGGTCAGCAGCCGAGTACCTTAGCTACTAAACCACCGCGACGGGGCGTGTCTATTCAACTGAGACGACAACCCTGAAGGTTTGTTCAAAGCTGTTTTTAGACTTTAGTTCGGCCTAATGGCAAACCTCTTGAATGCCATGCCAAATACCTGGGATTCCAATATATGATGTTCTTAGGTTATCGTTAAGAGGTAACATGATTTGAAGTAATGTTCGGCTTCTTTTTCAGTGCGTGAATGTGATGAGCCACTCAAGGCCTTACAAAGAGAGATAGATATGTTGCATTATGAGAGGAAAGATAGAACTTCCAGCCATTTTCCTAATACACCGAAATGCTCACACATACATCCTGGTGGTGATAACTCACCAGTGAGACAGCCTATAAAAAGTAAGCCGTACACCGTGAAATTAATGGAAAAATACGTTTTCTCTGTCCTTATGGGAAAATGTTTCCGTGAATACAGTGGAGACTTCTGGCGGTATATTGACAGTTTTTTTTTTACTTCTTCTCGGTTTCACAAGCGACTGAAGTTCCTGCTTTTTGCCTATCATCAACCTGTTTTGTGATTACTTTGTCGTTTGTCTAAAAAAAACTTGTCCTTATGACATTAAATTTGGCGTTGATGCCTTACAAAGCCTTCAATGTTTCACAAGCGATGCCTTCAATGTTTTTACACAAGTTTATTCAAAAGAGAGTACATGGGCATATGTAGAAGCTAGTTGGCTTCACCTATATACTACACCTTTTACGCTTTTCTGTTGACATTCACATAGTGTCGAATCTCTCTTGAGCTCAAGAAAGATTACGATTTCCAAGAAAGTTGTAGTTGTTCTTTCACGAGTGCGATCCTCTATCATAGTGATTTCTTCAAGAACACCTTAGTTCAGACTGCGTGCACAGGACTTTGTGTGTTTCATCAGTCTGCTATTATACATTGATACTTGACCAGAGTTTTATAGTGTACTAGCGCCGCCTATGACTACGTGACCAAATACATGTTGCTGACTAGTGCCTGAAGTAGGCCACACAAATTCTTTGTATTCTTCATAATTCTGCAATTGGGCATGTGTAACAAACTTCTGATGCCACAAAATTGAACAAATGTTGCAGTGAAAAAGTTGTAGATGAGTTTACAAAACATTCACTTGCACAGTCTGTTACCGACGAAAAACACAAAAAATACCACGTGACTTACCCACTTAAGCGCCCATGCGCGTCGTGATGACAGTGTATCGTAATGTTCTGCTTACAAGTGGCATGCTTTTTCGAGGTCGCTCATAACGACCACAATAAGCAGACACGGCGGTTATTGTTTTTGTTTCCGCTATCAAAACGCATGTCATCGAACAGCCACCGAAATCGTAGCTGCTTTGTCGAGGCAGCCCACCCAGCTAAATCCGGAGGCTGCTTCCGCGCAATATCTTGGAGAGCACTGCAATCACAGCGCGCAAGCGGGCAATGTCGTCTTGTTTTTGTATTTGGCGGCCATCTTCAGTGAGTAGAAAGACACTAATAATTACTAGATAAAAAGTTGAAAGCTGCATAACTGGATGTTTCGCACAGTCGTCTACATTTTTCTCACTAGAATTTCTTACCATGTTATGTTATCTCTAATGCACTTGAGTGCTAGTTGGTTGGACATTACGGAACCTGACAGCACACCCCGGTTGGAAGGACGAACATCAACACTAAAATACAGCGCGCGTGCTGTCTTTTAGTCTTCGCGTCCATCGTATCATCCAGTGTGGGCTGCCAGACATCGTTGCTTCAAAAGCTAATTATTCAAATATCTTTATCTTGACAATAGCGAACAATGTTAAATATAATATGACGTACTCCAGGCAACAGTCAACAGCGTGCAGGCAACATGAACGCGATTGCATATTCATGGAGTGTGTCAGCATATTTTTTATTTTTCTTTAGAGATAGCTGGGGCAACTGCTGTAGACACTATTTCTTATGTGACACACTCTCCTACACGACTTTATCCTGGCAGTATGTTCAATAAGTAAAATAGGAGTAGGGCTGCACAAAGACGCTACTGTACGCGTCATGATATAGTATATATTTTCACTGTTAGCAATGCCCGAAACTACACGAAGTATATCCGGTGAGTTGTGCCACTCAAGATGGCACCCGCAGAAGTGTGAATCAGTTTCACAGAAGAAGAAATTATAAGCAGAGGCCATTCCATCACAATTCGTGCAGTTGGAAAACGAGGAGGAAGTGAATGACTCCTCGCAAGGTTGGTCACGCTTCAGCGCACTCGCACTTACGCAATGGACACCAGCGAGAAGAAGGCGAGCTGATGTCGGATGCACCGGGTGGCATTGCGCCACCAGCTGATGACCGAGTCGGATAAGTGACATTTTTGGGTCAATTAAGACCAAACACACAGTCATATTTTCTTGTAGAGTGTCTGGGTGTCACTAGGAGCCTCAATGCGGCCAATTTCGTGCATCTAAAATGAACTTGCAGCTTTGCACTTTGTACTTATTCGGCGGAATGCAAGAGAGCAGTGAACGTGCGACTCGGCCAGATAATCACACCAATCAGGCCTTTTTTTTTTGCTGCAGATACATTATGTTCAGGGCATTAACATAATGCAACAGTGAAATCCTATTTGGCCGTGCTGTTTAAAAAGACAAAGCGCATGCGAGTTATTTTTTGCTCGTGTGTGTGACGATACGTTTGCATGAGTATTGAGCGCGGGTAGGCTGACTGCGACGATATAAAAAAAAAACTTGGCCACAGTTAAGGTCACGGCCTCTAAAACGTGAAAAAGATTGGACAATTGAAGCAACAAATTACCTTAGTTTTTGCAACACACAGGCAGGTCGGTAATATTAACTCTGGAATTTACAGTGAGCACCCGGGCAATGTACTGCTTTCCGCTGGTTGCCACCGTTGTACACGGGAACGGGTCACCACTGCCTCTCACATTAGGAGCCGTCGGTGCGGCTGTTCTCATCTTGGAATTCAATCCTTCCATCCCAAAAGCATTGAAGAACACAGCGACGAAGGAAAACAGCAAAGCTGTGGCAGAAACCATTTTCGGAGAAGTGGCCGTGGACATTGGAAGCAAGCGCTATCGACAGCAAGCAAGATCAACTAAACTCGCAACCGGGAAGGCCAAAGTTTACTGTAGACTTCAAGCACAATTATTCGTATTGAAAGTGCAAGAGCTGCATAAAAATTGATTGATATGTGGGATTTAACGCCTCAAAACCACCGTATGAATATGAGAGACGCCGTAGTGGAGGGCCTCGGAAGTTTCGACCACCTGGGGTTTTTAACGTGCACCAAAATCTGCGCAAAAATACACACACTCAGAGAGGACACAGAAAAGCGCTTACTAGCAACTGAAATTTTATTTTGAAGAGAACACTCATAAATACATCACACGCATGTACGTCATTCGCGACTTCCACTGTCATCATCAACAACGTGATATAGCAAAATATGCACGCGCCCATAACCCGCAACAAACACGTGTCAAAAACTAGGAAAAAAAACAAGAAAAAAAACGAAAAAAAACAAAAAAAAACGTAACACAGAGAAACATGAGAGTTCACTGAAGGGGGCCCCTTACTCACACTTAGCGATGCACTGCAAAGAGTGCACCTGCCAACCGAAATTTTCCGACACACGAATAATTGACAGGCACAACAAGGGGACGATGAGAGAAATAATGGAAGTGTATAGAATAAGGAAAGAAGCGGACAGTTGCGTCAGCCAAGCGTCAGTTCTACTAACAGATGCGGAATTTGCTTTTTTGGACGTCACATAACCCAGTGTTGTTCTCTGTGTTACGTTTTTTGTTTTTTGTTTCTTTGGTTTTCTGTTTTTTCATTTTTTGTTTTTTGTTTTTCACACTTTCTTTTCTTAGTTCTCGACACGTGTTTGTTTCTGGTGGTGGGCACGGGCATATTTTGTTATATCACGGTGTTGATGATGACAGGGGAAGCCGGAAATGACGTGTGATATATTTATTAGTGTTCGCTTCGAAATAAAAATTTCAGTGGCTAGTAAGCGCTTCTCTGTCCTCTCTGAGTGTGTGCATTTTTGCGCTTGTTTCATCACGAACCTTTACCAACATGCCCAACAGACAGTCATACCAAAGTCTGAGCACACAGGCCCACAACACTTTTGCCTTCAGTGAAAATGCAGCTGCCGCAGCCGGGATTGGATCCCGCGACCTGCGGGTCAGCAGGCGAAGCTGCATAAAATGCGCATTTGGAACCCCAGCCGACTCTCTCAGCAACATGGTCATACAGGCGTGGTGATGCAGACGACACGAGAAGACGGCTTGTGTCGCTGCCATGCTCAGCCGCTGTAGTGTACGCAATTCACTGCACTAGGATGATGCTAGTTCTACCAGCACGATGAGAACAAGAACATAGAAAACAATACAGACATATTTCGCAATGTATAAAAATTCATCGTTGAAAAATTCCTCAAAGAACATTGCGATTTGGACACTACCGGTGAAGTACAGGAGAAGTTAGCCGAGAGCCACAGATTGTTACCGTGACTGCACGTTTCACGACTATTCATTCGCATCACTGCTCGAGCTTGAGCATGTTTGCGACATGTGGCTGTCCCTAATATCGACAATAATCACGCTCTATGCAATGCACAAGAAAAATTTTGTTTTTTTTGGAGCTCGCTGAAAGATAAGATACATAATAGATACATAAAGTACAGTTTAAGCGGCGTACGAGCGTGAAAAAACCCTGACGCACGTAGGGACGTGAAGTGCAACTCGCTTCTTGTTGGCAAGCAGCTGATCGCTCGTAGTTGCTGTTATTCGCTGTCCTTTCACAGCCGTTTAGTATAGCGAAAAATGGCCGCTGCATTTCCGATGGAGGCCGAAATGTTGTAGGCCCGTGTGCTCAGATTTGGGTGCACGATAAAGAACCCCAGGTGGTCAAAATTTCCGGAGCCCTCCACTACAGCGTGTCATAATCATATGGTGGTTTTGGAACGTTACACTATAAATTAGTCAATCAATCAATTAGTATAGCGAAATATCTGCGGCGTCGAGATAGCTTCTTTGAACATCACTGCAAAAAGCTGTCTGTAAAATTCCCTTCATCGAACCACTTAGATCACCCGGTATCATGATATTACCTTGGCACAGCAAACATTTTTGCTCTCAAACCGGTCGACAAGCAAATCACTTGCAGTGTGCTGCCATATATGAAGAATAGTGAAAAAACAAGCAGCGCTGGCCCATTGGAGAGTGCTCAGTCATAGAGAAGCAAATCGCGAGTCCGCGCGACTTATCACGTAAAATGTTATAGGATTTATGCACTACAAAAGCATTGATGAATATGTTATATGAAAGTAAAACAAGGTGAATTTTAACAAAGAAAGGCAGGACAATAACATTGATTGAACATAAATGCCTACAAAAAACTTGGTGATGCTGATATGTGTTTTTTGCCACGTGTTTGCATGAACACGTCACGTGTCTTAAGAAAGAACCAGATTTATCGTATCATGGAGGGTCCAGTTCATTCACTGCTGCAGGAAACATGCAAAGGTGTATTGAAGGTTGTTTGCTAAGCAGTTAATACTGGGGCTAGTATAGCCCAATAATGCAGCGACTGCGAAGTGTAGCCATTGTGTCGTCTACTGACACTCCACGAGAGAGTGCTCCTGAATTATGCTTGTTGTCGCTGCAGTCCATTGGCATATCGAATAAAGAAGTTGCTGTGATTTTGTAAAGAGACAGCGCTTGTGTGAAAGAACCTCGAAATGTTGTGAGTCCTTCCTCTCAGATCATAACTGCAGGCTTCCTCTAAAAGTGTCAATTATGTGCGCATGCAGTCCCTAATTTACTGTTGTGGGTCATTCGTGGTTGTTTTAGTAACGTCAGCGCCAAAGACGTTTTGTAACGTTCAAAAACATCCCAGACATTTACACATATAACATGGTGGAATATATGGCAATAAATACTACCATTCGATAACTTGAGCATAAGTTACACGCTTCAAAGCATATCGGATGCAAACATAATCAAAAACACCATGGTCACGTGTTTTAGTTGGTTTAGGTCGTTTTCAGCAGTATTGCTTTCAAATTTCTTGTGATAGCACGACGGTTTCAAGAGACATCTAATCTCCATATCGCCAATACTGAGTGATCTCGCGTAGTTAGACATTTTAAAATTTGGTGTAAAGTGAATGTGAATAGCTGTCACAGAGTCGTGCTAATTTTTGCCCTATATTCAGGCAAAAAACTGGAGTCATTGGTTTTCGCGCCAAATGTATGGAAGATTTAGTATACCTATCAAAAACCACCTGTATAGAATGTAAAAGTAGCACGATTGCCTTCTCACAGAAGAACCGCCACTTGCCGAAACTGCAAGATAGTACAAAATCTAGAGCTAATTTCTCACAAAGAAATAACTAAAAAAAAAACCATTTTACTCATTGCTGTAGCATTAAATTCTGCTCTGCACTCGTCCATTACTGTGAAATCTGAGCAAGTACGCAGCGTGGGCACCTAGCGATTCCCGTTCATAGAGTTCCGATTGTTCCGTTAGCCAAATTGTCGATTATGTCAATATGTGAGGTAAGCATGTAGGGTTCCTCCAGTGCGAGTAACTATCCTGCTCGGAAAATTCGTAAACTCTGTAGGTGACGCTCGCACTACCACTTTCTCAGCTTCATCAACTTTCTGCTTCTTTCAGAAGTCCAGTCTGCCGCGAGTTCCGTCAAGTTCCGTGGCCCTTCAGATATGGTCACGGAGACGTCGGAGAAGATAGAAGCAATCCCCAGTTTGGCGGTGGTGCCCTTTCTAGCGTGGCACGGGCGTGAAACGCAAGGTTCTCAAGCGTTTTTAGCAATTTTAACTTAATCCTTGTGCTGTCGCTTTGATCCTTTTTGTCATTTATATTATTTTGGACCTTTCTTGTTAACTTTAACTCGGTACTGAGCATTGCTGGCTTTTTTTAGGTCTGTATAGACCACTTCATTGTTAGTGTGATCTAGTCAAGTAAGATATACGCCTGGACTACAGGGCCCGGATTCACAAAACTCACTTACGAAAACATTTTTGCGCAAGAGAAATTTTGTTGCGTAAGTCGATTCACGAAACGAAAAAACGTCGTAAGAGGCCATCGTTGTCACATCGGCCGCTGCAAATAAAGCGCACTGTGACTGCCCGAGAACATGTCAGCGATGGTGATGCAGTTGCTATATTTGCTTACGTCACCGAAAATTGCTCGTAAGTGGATTCACGAAGCGAAATTGTGCGTAAAAACAGCATGGCTGTGAGAAAATCCTAAGAGTGGTCCGGACCACTTTTAGGAACATTGTGGCTACTTAGAACCTGCTGCCGCGGCGGTATACTTTGGTGGCCTGGCTGGTTTTGAGTTAATTCACGCCCATTAAGGGCTGCCTGATGACTGCTGGTGCGTTTTTATTTCTTTCGGCGCTTTGAGCTTCATGTGTTGTTTCCCTTGTATGCAGTGGATAGTGTTGACAACCACCATCGTCCAATAAGTTCGAAGTCGTAGTAATTGAAGAATTCTATTGGGCGTCAATGGCATAAAACTACGCATGTAAAGATTTCTGGTTGGATGAAAACCAATGTGATACGTGAATGGTCGGTACATTCGAACGCGGCATGGCATAGGATCAACCTTATTTGTTATGTTGTTGTGTTGCGCCTCATCTCATCCACTTAAAAGTGCGACTCGAGATCCTTGCCTCATTGGTGGAAATTACCACCAAAGAGGTTAATGGGAGCACATTCTTTGCACGCTATTGGAAATAAAAATGAGAGGAAGTTTTCAGTGAGTGGTTCATAAAGTTTGTGCTCTAGTGTACTTTCATTGGCTCTAACTGTCCAATGGTTGCGATCTCTGAAATACAGCTGTCGATACACTTTGGGACGATCTGGAACAAAGCGTACTTTGTAAACCAAAGCGTATTAGGGGTGCGCGTGAATACGCAATTAACTACAAACAAATCATGCATCTTCACCTTCACTGTTCAGACACGGATATGAACCGTGATAATATGGCAAGCAATCGGAATGAAATGACCCTAGTAACTTTGTATGACACCGAAAATATGCAAACCCTCACAATTCTGGAGCAAACCTTGGCTGAATTCATCCCTGCGTCAATTACCAGCCATTTAACTTGGCGCACGAACATCATTCAAAGGTAGAGCGAGCCACTGACATGTATTTTGTGCGACGCAGCGACCACTTGACTTGAGAATAATAGCGTTGCGAAGGCGAATCCCCTGTCGCATGCTCTGATCGAAGCAGACGACAAACGCGAGCAGACGACGGCTTGGCCGACAGGCACAGCTTGTGATTGGTTGTGAAGCAATACCCTGTACATCAGCTCACTCCGTGACGTTGCCAAAACACTTCTTTCATCTGGCACGCCTGTCCTGTTCGTCATATCACCCCCCTCGCACATAAGAGAAAATTTTTTCGCGCCGTGAAAATAGTGCAAGTACTTTCTAAGAGCTCTCTTATGTGCTGTGCAGTTGTCGAAAACAACATGGCATCGTAAACAGCATATCGGTGGGTGCGACTTTCAGCAAACGCTTCTCGCACGAGTTACTTACGCGTTTGACCGGAAGTGTTGTGATTACAGCAGCTCTTTCGGTGCGTGTAAGCAGTGCGGAAAGCTGTGGCAGTGCAGTGGTGTACGGTGAAGCGCAGCGAAGCCTGTGCGTCGGTGTGGTTATCAAGTCGGGATTGGCGTTGATGTATCGACGGCAACTAGCACTCGAGAAGCCTGCAATGTGTGTTTGTGTGCCGGTAACAGTTCGTTCGCTTGACTTTCCAGTCTCTCAGTTGGGTGCTGTGCGACATTTCGGATTGACAGCGTTTTGACACGTTACTTGAGTGACCCCAAGTACGTACGGAAACGTATGAACTACGCGCTTGGTTCTTGCTTCGCCACTAGTTAGCCCGTACGCTTCTATTTAATTGAGAGCAATGTACTGTTCGGGAGTGAAACAATGTTCGTTGTGAACAGTGGTGCTGTGTTGACGTTCCAAAACTTGTGAACAAGCTGTGCTCAGGTGACCGAAAATTGAAAGACAGCGTTGATAACTGTTTTGCCTTGCGAAGTTGTGGTGGGGCAGCTTGGCGCTTTTCTTTGTTAAGTCGTCACTTCTCCTTTTTGTGATAACAATAGTCCTAGCGCTGTGATGTGATCAACCAAAACTGCGAGATGCTACATTCTGTTGTGAATCGTGTTACTTTGGAAGCGCGCCTAGACTGTTCTTCGGTAACAACTTGAGAGTTCTATGTGGCAGCGAGAGCCCGTGAACGTCCAGCTTCCCTCCGGCCCCCAGAAAAAGCAAAGATTTCACCGGTGCCTTGCTTTGGATGAAGTTGTAGGCCAGTATCGCCTAATACAGGTTTCCGAGTTCGTCTGGCCATCGTTTTGCACGGCACTAGAGCCTTGACAACAGCCGGTCATGGCCAGTTCTTACACTTTATCAATGGACGTGCACGCCTGGCCAGCCCTTCATAGCTGTCATTGGCAGCTTCCTGTCTGCAGATACCCTTTGCCTGTTGGCCGTACTTGGTTCCTCATGACACCGACGGCTACTAAATGCTGCCATTGGTGAGTTCACCTTGCAGAACTAAATTTCACCGGTAGTATAATTCACGCAGTTCTATAACGTGTGCAAGTTTTTAAGCCCATCAGATGTGATAATTCTCTATGGTAAGTTGAAGCATGAAAATTTTACTAGTACTGTTATATACATACATATATTATGGAGCAAATACAAAAAAAAGTTTTTTGTGATTTGATACAAGTGAGCTCTTGTTTGATTATGAGGTTGGGCCTGTCGATTGACCACGTTTGAAAGTTGGAAAGTTAATGTGAATTTATTTTTCAGGAGCCAGGTTGCACTTAAAAGTTTATGTTATTTTGGAAAATTAGTTCTATAGACGATTACCACTGTGGTAGTACTATACTTCAGTAGGACATATATATTGCAATACGTAAATTTTACATGAGGCTTCAGTTTATTTCAAAGTGATTTATAGCAGATTTTGGTCACTTTAACGAAGTGATAGCTTCCTCAAAGAAGTATTAGAAGTGAGTGCTTTTAATGATTGTTTCTAAATATCTCGTTTTTGGCTCTTCACAGATCGCAGAGATTGGTTTGTTAAGGTCCTGTGATGCATCGGTTGCACATTCTGGCACATCGATCCTCATCATTACTTGGAGCACCTGTACAAAAATAGGAAGAATACGTTCTCCCTAACGATGGAAGCCTATGTCACTGCTGGGACTGTTATCATTCAGCGGATGTGGCGTGGAAGCATGCATGGCAGCCTCATCTGGAAGGACTGCGATCTGCTTGGGAGCTTCGAGGGCACAAAACTGCCTAACGGCTGGCTGCAAGGTTAGTTTTTCTTTAATACATACGATTACGTGAACACCGCTTACTGTGCACAAATTGAAAACCCAAGCATGGTTGCTTGCAGAGGATACCTTTATTATTCTCACACATAATTCTTATTCAACATTTATAGAACTAAATTGCAAGATAATTGAGAATGTTGAAAGCTGAAAGCCTGCAGCTTATGAATGAAACTCCAATAATCTGAGACTCAAAAGCTTGTGCTTTGAAATGAGCACAAATACTTTGATCCCTTATTGAGCTCTCGAGCTTGTGACTCCCTCTGTGGATCAAGTGCTCTGGAAGGAAACAGCAAGTGGGTGAAAATTGCCTGGCTGTTCACAACTTGCAAGGAGAAAGACCTATTGAAGAAGCCTCAGATGACATAGGGCCAGCAACTGCATCTTTTACCTAATGTAGCTTTTTCTCTCTCAGTGCTGTTGCTTGTGTTTCAGCCGAACATGTTCACCACGATTGCATAGTGGTATATACTTTTCTACAAATTGTACCTGACCTTAGTATGCATTGTTGATCTCTAAAGGTGACGTTAAGTGTGTTTCACAGCCATGGCTTCTCATTTCTCTGTCTGTGGCTAGCCTATTTCAGCAGCAGAGCGATGCAGCTAGCACACATGCAATCCAAGTCATGGAGCGCTCCTTTGGTGTTCTGTGCAGGACGCAGCATATCCATCCGGCAAGACACTGGTATCAACAATAATGGTGAGTGTTGGTGGCACCTGCAGGAGCCCGTTGTGTTTGTTGCGTATGATGATTTCCCCTGATGAAGTGCATTTTTGAAAGGTTTTCTTCATTTAGAATAATAGATGTCAGCAACAAGCACACTCATAATCCACAAGTTCTTTGTGTCTACTAGACTGCCCATTTGCTCCTAACGCAGTACGGTGAGCTGGCTCTGTTAGACAGCCTTAAAGTTATGAACATTGACTGTTGTGTTGTAATGCAGTCTAACTTGTGTTTTTTAGTGAACTTATTTGTGGTCTGCTTCTCGCACCTAGAGTAAAGTCAAAATAAAAGAAACTTTATTGGCTTTTTATGTCTGGCAGACGTTTCATGCCGTCATCTATAACATTGTAGGTTTGCTCTTGTATCATAATAAATATATTTTTAGTCTTCACTGTGTGTGTGTGTGTGTGTGAGGCTTGTCATTGGCTTCTGAAAATACAATATTTGTAAATATGAGCACATAATTGACAACTATACACTCTTGCATGTAGCATGGTTGTAACAATGATCTGTATTTTTCTAAGTTCCAGCAGTAACAAGGGGTTCGGTGCTCCACGGTCATGTACAGTGTATCAAGAACAGAGCACAGAAGCCCAACAAGTATAAAGGGACTGCCAGTGACTGTTCTCCTGCTCAAAGTTTACAACAGCAGAAAGAGCACATTGTGATGTCAGGAGCAGCTGCTGCTTAACTTCTTAGCAGTACATTATTCAGCAGTTCATTTGCTTGCATTCGAAATTATTTAAGCTTTGCATGGAAGATACCAAACTATGACACTAATTCAAAGGCTGCTGTAGTGTTAGTGGGCAAATGTTTTTGAGCTGAAGTTTTTAACATGTGTGTTAAGTGCCTGCGTGCCTCTACATTTACATGCCAGAAGTCACAGCATCCATGGTCGCCAATGGTAACTGTGTTTGCATTCTTTGTAGTACAAGAAGTAAAGCCATGGATGCAGTAATCATGTACTTAGTCAATGTAATCCTTCAGTGTACACTCATTTGTATAGCACCAATGATGCCATGAGTGTATAATCTCTGGGAAGTGAATCTATGTGGATTATTTTATTTGGAAGGAAGAGGATCAACACTACTCCTAGTCTATCTTAACAGTAGATTTTAGTGCTTGGGTATTATCCCACCACCTGTCCGTCCTTCAACAGTCTACTTATCTACTGTGTAAGTGTAAGTTTTTAAATGTATACTTTGCTTGGATAGGCTTGTTCATAATGTAATGCAAGTGACTTATCATCTATGCAGCTCTACTCAGACTAGAAATAAAAGTATTTATTTTTATATGTAGCTATAGCATGCATTCACTTGTGTTTTTCTAGGTGCCTGTACAATTGTTTAGCCCTACAAAAGTGCTGGTATACTCTAATATTGAATCTGGCATCTTAAAATAGTTTGTTAGTGGAAGTAAGAATGTGTTTACAACCAATATTACTATCCTCAGATGAACTGTGAAAACTCTGTGGAAATTTATTTACATTTTTTGAACTTTGTGAAGGCAAATATGTTTTTTTATTGTGGTCCCTGTTTCATGCAAATGACACATAATTACTTTGCAGTGGCATAGTATTAGTTGTTATTTTACACATATGTGCTTAGAAACATCGCAGTTGAGGCCAGCAGCAAGACATACATGCAGTGCACTGGAGCATCATCTCACATAGTGTACAATCTTTGCCCACAAGTAAACTCAATATTTTTCAAGCAGACTAATAGACAGCTGTATTTTTGATGTGCAAACTTTGAAGTCTACTTGAGGAGTGTTTTTCATCATTTTTGTCCAAGTGAAGTAGCTACCCAAGGCCACAACTGGTGGGAATGTGGTGGTTTCCTCTCTCCAAAAGCATTCTTACCAGCTGCCTCAATGTTAGCATGGGGTGAATTCACTAACTGGAAAAATAATTGGTCCTTAATTTCTTGGCCGAAAGAGTCACTTCCACCGTTGAGCCACCACGACGCGCCAGAATAGAAACTTTTAGCTAAAAAAAGTTGATTCTACTTTTGAGAAGTGTTTTGGGGAAACGAAATGGCACCTATAGCTGTCAATATAAACACTGTTTGCACCAAGGAGCTTAGTAGCATATAATTGTATTATTCATGTATTGTCTAAAATTTACTCGCGCTGTGCCAACTTTCAGCCCAAGTGTCCTAACATGCTTTGTTAGTGGGTTGTGAATGAGCCAAGCTATGTAAATAAACAGAGTGATATTGCAGACATGTACAAAATATTGATGCACAGCCGTTTCCTTAGCATGACATTGTCAAGGGCTTTATTCTTGTGTTTTTTAGAAAAAACTGCTTGTCACAGGGCAGCAGCAGAAACTATGCATCAAGCTTTTGCGAGATGGTTCGAGAAACACTGTGTTCAGACATAACAGTACCGGTGGATTTATCTCGTAAGTTACTTTCTGTAGTATATTCAAAATGAGTGTATTAGAATTGTTGTTTTAGAGTTATTCATTTTAATATTTACACCTGAGTGTATGTATGTATGTATGGGTGTACATATGTATATGTGTGTGTGTGTATATGTATGTATGTATGTATGTATGTATGTATGTATGTATGTATGTATGTATGTATGTATGTATGTATGTATGTATGTATGTATGTATGTATGTATGTATGTATGTATGTATGTATGTATGTATGTATGTATGTATGTATGTATGTATGTATGTATGTATGTATGTATGTATGTATGTATGTATGTATGTATGTATGTATGTATGTATGTATGTATGTATGTATGTATGTATGTATGTATGTATGTATGTATGTATGTATGTATGTATGTATGTATGTATGTATGTATGTATGTATGTATGTATGTATGTATGTATGTATGTATGTATGTATCTTTTAAATGAGAATCCGTTTATCATTGGTGAGTAAGTTTGGTAAGCGTTTGACTGAATTTGTTTCTAGTTCTTTCTCTTTTGAGCCATTATACATTTCAATTTGTTTTGTACTGCATAAAAATAAATGTAACCTTACACAGAATATGTGTGTTCGAAGAAGTTGTTTCATTTACCAACCTACAGTCATGGGCAAGAAATTGGGTAAAACGGAACGAACCTGCGAAGATTAGTTTAGAGCATAGCTACTCTACATGGTATATCTCATACACATTGCGTTGGTTGAATATGTCGATTTCAACCTTTCAATTTTAATCAGAATAAGCAAGCTATCACACGTAATTGTATAGGTGTATGATATTTATGCATACTGTGATACCGGTTCGTAATTACAATTAAGGTCACAAACCTAGTCAAGCTGAATACACGAATTTTGTCCATGCACCTTTCATCTGCACTGGAACTGTTGTTAATAAAAAATAAACTTCAGTTTAGAAATTTATTCTAGTAACCAAAAGCAGGGTATCTCTTTATCACACAAATCCAATTGCCATTGTTGTGTTCCATTCTGGACAATAGGGGACCCTCTCAGCAGAACTCGATTAACTGCTATAGTTCATTTTAACCATTGACAGCGACATTACACTGAAGTGTGCAGCATGACAAATAGCGGGAGAGAAGACACAAACTAATCACTCTGTTTGCATCAGCTCTAACTGTCCATGCTCTTTTGTCTTGCTGCATGTGATGATGCCCACCAAATTAGCACGAAAGCGTGTCCCTACAAAGGCAGTCAACTTGGCTGCAAGCAGTTAGCTCACTGCATCTGTAGATTTTCTTCAAAACACCGTGAAGACTGATTGCTGGTCGAATATCCAAACAAGTGAAAAGTAATATACCAGGTTTAATATTGGTATTTCAGCACTGGACACTTTTGCGATAAGAGAGGGTGAAGGAGAAAATTGGGAACCCTGAATTGTTTAATTTTCGAAGGAGCACAGTACAGCGCTTTTGGGTCAAAAGGGGAGTGAAAGAAGCAAGTGCGAAAGCCTACTTCTCAAAAAATTAGTACCCGCCACAACGCATAATGTCAGGCCGAGCAACCTCTTGAAAAAAAAAGTGCTCAGTGATTCTGCGAATCGAACCAAGTACCTCCTAGATTGTAGTTAAGCGCTGTAACCACCCGTCCAGTGCAGCAGTGCTTGCATTCGCCCTATTGCTGATATATCGTCATTCCTTCGAATGAAGCCAAATGCAAAAACGTCCGGTGAAACTTTGTCAAAAATAGAAAAAATAGTTAGAATAGTTAGAAATAGTTGCCCAAGGTTACTAGAAGATAGAAACCGCCACGTGTGACTGTATAACCGTGCGCTATTTATTCTTGTACATTACTGTCATGATGTTGGGCTAGCCGGCTCTAACGTAGGCTACCTTCTCATAGTTTGCCAAATATAAATAAGAAAATAAATATATATATCGGCCTGTGACAACGCTAATAAACTATTATGAGTTCACTGTCACTAGTGTCACTTTCACTAGATGAATGCTCAGTTTGCTTCTATTATAGTTATTTAGGGAAGTTTTGGCTCATTAACTCAACTCTCCTAATGAGCATTGATTCTCACATCTAAGGACAGGAAGAACAGTGACACTTCATCTCGCTTTCTGAGTGGCTGTCCCTCCCATATAACGCGTACTCCACTTTTTTATGCTCTCCGAGCATCTGACGCTGCTTTGCGGAGACTTTCTTTGACGTCTACTGGGCCAGAAAATTGTCTTTGTTATCTATCAATTTCAAGCTTTCGCGAAGCCGAAATGAGAGTCTCTCTTTCTTCCTCTTCATTCTTTTCTCACATGTGATAACGTCTCTCGACCTCAAGACTCGTATACACGTCCCTTGCTTTGTTTGCGCATTCAAACAACGCCGGACGAAATATTTGCACCGTGTTTTGTGAAAAGCATTAGCACTGAGACACCTCCCGACGAGTCTCTCTCATTTTACGTAGACATATACCTAAGCGTAAGCGTATGCACATTCTCGCATTCCGGCTTTATAAAAATGCTGCGGTGCATGGAACCAGCGAAATTGCACTCACAATTTCATTTGATTACTGCTGTTATCTATTTCCGCATAATTCGTCTGCCGGCACCAAAGTCGCTCATGTGTCTTGTAATAAGAATATCGTAACAAAGGCTACCTTTGACTATAGGTACAAAACACCCTTACGTTCACCATTATACCGTGCTAGATTTCACCGAATTAGTTAAGTAGCAGCGCAGCTTCAATGAAATGTAAGGTAACTGGTCGCGTTAAATAGGGGAAGACATTCGAGGCACATTTTCAAACATTGTATGCATCGATTTATGTGTGGTTTCATTTATGTGGTGCACCTGGAGTGTTGTTTACTTGTGCTTGGAGAGATAGTGCATGGATTGCTCGGTGGCTTAAGGCCATCGAGCAATTATTTTTTTTAGCTACAGTCGTTGATTAAAGGCGAGTGCTTGGCTTTGCACAGCCCACCAAAACGTCTAATACAACGTACGCGGCATCCCGTAAGCGCTGTAGCAGACGCTCGCGGAACTGAAACTTAGATGCAGCAAATCATTGGCTATCATCGTATACTTTCGATGCTAGACGCTTTGCGTGCTACCTTGATATTATCGGCACACACTTCTTTCTTTCTTTGTCGTTTCATCGGCTATCGTGTGTCCTCCTTGCCCTCTTAAGTGCCGAATAAGTTAAATTCATACCCGCGCTATAATAATCCCTCCAGATAAGAGAATTTTTGGCTAAGAAAATGCGTAGCCAAAGAGAAAGATTTGTGAATTCGGCCCCAGAGCCGGTCAAGTGCTACGCGTGCTGAAATGGCCACACTGAGTGAATGATTTCAGGGAGTGTTAAAATAACGCACCGCGAGCCCTTGCGGTGCGGTCGCTGCCACTGCGCATGCGTCGTGCGCGAGCCACCATTCATGTTCACGGCAGAAAATCTGAATTAGCGGGTGGCGTGTGCGGCCTGCATGGGGCCAGTGAACGCTGGTGTCGAGGATATGTGTAGTTTTCGTGCCTTTGAGTTTGCGGGGCAGCTAAAGTCTATAGATCGCTCCCTAGGAGGGGCAAATGTTATTCAAAAACTCCTATGATGCCCGCAACGCCCGCAGCGCCTGCAAACGTCATTCTAGAGCTCCCTAATATTTGCGTTCTACGTACGAAAACTGCGAGATGATCATCAGAGGCACTGAAGTGGAAGCCTTCGGCTAATTTCGACCATTTTGTCTTTTATGACGCACACTGACATCTCAATATCTACACGAGCCTCTACCATTTCGCTTCCATTGAAAAGTGACTTAAGCGGCCGACCCCGCGGCCTTCAGGTCAGCAGCTGAGCACCTTAGCCACTGTTCTACTGAGTTGAAAAGTAGTGAAATGAATCACGTACCTTCAGTGGCCAGTTAGCTGATGCTGCGCAAACCCTTGCGCACTGCGCTCGACTGCGTAAAGCACGCACAGAGGGG
Organism: Rhipicephalus microplus; assembly: GCF_043290135.1. Taxonomy (NCBI): domain Eukaryota; kingdom Metazoa; phylum Arthropoda; class Arachnida; order Ixodida; family Ixodidae; genus Rhipicephalus; species Rhipicephalus microplus. The sequence continues at coordinate 441,444,487 of NC_134710.1, forward strand.
CAGCGGCCACCAGGGAAATGCCACTCGCGGCGCCGATGGCCGTCGAAGTACCACCGTGTGGACAGCACGTGTTCCCTGGTGAAATTTGTCAGCTATAGATGTGTGCAAGAGCATTCTGGAAGTGATACGCACAAAAAGAAGAGACAGCCTGGAAACCTTGGCACACCCACGTAGGGGGATTCGCCAAGAACTAGGTAGTTCTAAAAGCACGGACAGTTTCAAGACACCGCATTCCAAGTGCTTCAAGAATAGCATTTTCATCATAACCAGCAGCAGCAGCAGCAGTCCGATCACGCCCACAGCAGGGCGAAAGCATCTTTCATTTTTTACAAGGCTGCCCTGTTAACGCTAACATAGTTTTAAAGTATCCCGACGCGGCAATAACATCAACCAGTGAGTCACACTTTCGGATTTCTTGAACGCCTCTTGAGACATGTTTAATGAACTAACTTTTGAAGCAACGAAGCTGATTGAAAATTTTGACAAAAGTTGTACAGCGCCAATTTTTTAGAGAGGGAACACGGGAACGCTTGGCCTGCGCGCTCCAGCGGCTGCTGGCAGCGCGTTCAAGTGGGAGCGAGGGCAACCATAGTCTCCTTTCGCGTCATTTCGCAGTGAGCAAAACAACCATTCGTTGTAGATACGAAACCAGCGGCAAGATTGCGACCCCTCCCCCTTTAAAGCGATTGCGCAAGAGCCGGTAATTGTCTTGAAGGGGGAGGAGTTGCGATCTTGCCGTTCTATATCCACAACGAATGGTTGTTTTGCCCACTGCAAGATGACGCAAAAAGAGACTGTGGTTGCTCTCGCTTCCACTTGAATTCACTGTCAGCAGCCGCTGGAGCACGCAGGCCACACGTTCCCGTGTTTCCTTTCATAAAAATTGACAATGTTCATTGGTTTACTAAACTTGCCAGTAAACTGGCAAGTTTCGGGGCACGCTACTCCTGTGAGCATGGCCTTCAAATTGTCGTTATTCATGCAGATCCTCCTGTCATGGTCGGCCACCTTGCCCTTAAACCTCGTCAACACCGAAGCATGCCCGTTTCGCCTCGTCCCACAGCCGACAAGGCCCGTCTTCGAATCCATCAACGCAGACACCCGCAAGAACCTCTGGCCCTTCCCGCCGATTCTGGACTCACCCCGCTACCTGGTCTGGCAACCACAAGCCACAATCAACGCGGCGGATTTATCTGCCCGACTACAAAAGCCCTCCTCCATCCGTAGCCAGTTGGGGCACGCTACCGCTGCGAGCATGGCCTTCAAATTGTCGTTCTTCATGCAGGTTGGTTACGTACCCCGCGCCTTCTGTATTCGTTCTAACGATCCTTTTTTGTTAGCGGTGTCGTGCCCCACTGAAGTGCTTGACTTCTGCCGCAAAACTGTGCATGAATCCCTTTTTGAATACTGTGCAACGTGCCACCTTATTGGTCCACTTCTAATTCTGTCGGGTGATGTTGAGATGAACCCTGGAACCCCGGAAACTTTAGAAAGCCTTGCAGAAAAGGTATTTTGCTTAGAACTTACGCATCTACCATTCGGGACGAACTTGCATTTATCCGGTTGGCTCATGCTAACATCGAAAATCTTGTCGGCAACCTCTCGTCGCGTCTACATGAGGTTGAAAAAAATTCGACATAAGCCAGTGCAAAAGCCCCCCTCCCGAACCTCCCCCCCCCTCTCTCTGAAATTGCTTCTCTTTCTTCTGAGGTAAAGACACTCGCTGACAAATGTGATGACGCTGAAAACCGCCTACGCCGATCGAATCTATTGTTCTTCGGAATTAAAGACGAAAATACAGAAACTTGGACCAAATCTAAACAAAAATAATTTGTTTTTGTGCTACGAACCTCGAAATAATCATCACCGATGCAGCTTTAGAGCATGCGCACTGGCTCGGTCGCTACCGTGCCGACAAAATGCGCCCAATTATTCGTTAAGTTTGCACACTTCAAAGATAAATCTAGAATACTCCGGTCTTCTCGGAAACTGAAGGAAACAACCTTCTTTATACGGCAAGACGCGTGCGCCTCGCAAGGCAAAAGTTATACTCTTTTGGGCAGCAAAGTAACGCAACCTTTAAAATCCGCTTTGACAAACTGACAATTGATAAAAAACAATACACCTACGATTGATTGATTGATATGTGGAGTTTAACGTCCCAAAACCACCATATAATTATGAGAGATGTCGTAGTGGAGGGCTCCGGAAATTTTGACCACCTGGGGTCCTTTAACGGGCACCCCAATCTGAGCACATGGGCCTACAACATTTTCGCCTCCATCGGGAATGCAGCCGCCGCAGCCGGGATTCGAACCCACGACCTGCGGTTCAGCAGCCGAGTACCTTAGCCCCTAGACCACCACGGCGGGGCAACACACCTACCATGCAGTGACCGATTTCGTTGTTGAACTAACCACATAGCAATTTCCACGTGCCCACAAGTCCGCTCTCTCTCATGCTAACGTTCCAAGCAAGCCCTTCACAGCCACTTCAGCTTTACATAACGCAGCTGTATGCTTACTAACGTCCGGAGCTACCTGCCCAAAAGAGAAACCGTTGAAGCTCTACTGGAAGATAGTACTGATCTCGCGATATTTACTGAATCTTGGCTTAACCCGGACATTCAGGATAACGAACTACTTTCCGCAAAATCTTCATACTGTATTCACAGGCAAGATAGACTGGGGCGCCGGGGAGGCGGGGTTGTGGCGCTTGTAAAGCCTAGTTTGCCTTCCTTCAGAATTGATGCAGAATGCCGTCATGAAATCCTGTGCGTAAATCTAACTTTTCCAACCAGTAAAACAGTACTAATCGCATGTTATCGAGGCGCCGACTCTGACGATAATTTTACACAAGAACTCTACTCTGTTGTCTTAGACCTAACTTCTCGCTTTCCCCGTTCGAACTTCTTGTTGTGTGGCGACTTCAATTTGCTAGACCTTGATTGGGTTCACCTAGCTGCTCACTCACCCCTTTCAAGAAACTTTCTAGATTTATGCCTTATGTTTAATTTTGCCCAAATGGTTACTATGCCCACTCGTGGTACCAACATACTCGATTTATTTTTGGTCTCAACTCCCGATCTTGTAAACTCAGTTCAATGCGTAGATGGTATCAGTGACCATAAAATTTTATTTATTGGCCTTTCCATTCCTATTCCTACCCGACAACCTCTCAATGAGTACATCCGCAATTTTAACACAGCCAATTTTTCCAAAAATATGATGAACTGGCAGATTTCTATAAAGCGTTTTTTCATTGTGCTGCTTCGTGAACAGTCGAACAAAACTGGGTGTTATTTAAAACAAATTGCTGTCCCTGATTGAGAGACATGTACCTATAATCTGTATTCGCGGGGAGGCCGAAAGACCATGGTACTCTAATTCCTCGAGGAGGCTGTCAAAAAAGAAAAAAAACGCCTCTTCAGAGAAGCCAGGTTATCGAAATCCCCTATTAAATGGGAAAAATATCGCACATGTTTGTGCGAGTACACTTCACTGTTAAAAAATCCAAAAAGGCAATTCTTCGGTCACGAAGTCCTCGGCATCCTGCGCGACAACCCAAAAAAATTTTGAAAGTATTTGTCTCCTAAAAACAGCGCTGCTCAAAACTTGCCATTTACTTATCCCGATGGTTCGGCCGTTTCCTCCACTGACTCCGCCGAAATCATGAATTTCTATTTTTCATTTATATTCACGTATGAACCCTCCACCGATGTTCCGTCCTTGCCGCCCAGAGACTTCCCGCAGATGCCACGCATTGTTGTTACAAGCGAATGAATAGCAAATATAATCGACAACCTTAAATTCCCGAGTTCTCCTGGCCCAGACAATATACCCGCTAAAATTCTGAAAAGCACAAAAATAATATCCAGTCTTATCCTACAATTTATTTTTAACCAATCCCTTGACGCTGGGTTTGTTCCTAAAGACTGGAAGATAAGTAAAGTCACCCCCGTGCCCAAATCAGGAAGCCCTTCAGACCCCTCAAACTATCATCCTATCTCGTTAACATGCATTGCCTGCAAGCTGCTAGAACATGTAATCTACTCCCACATTGTAACTCATCTGGATGAAAATTCCTTCTTTTTTTCTAACCAGCAAGGGTTCCGGCGTTGACTGTCGTGCAAGGCACAGCTGTACAAATTTTCTACTGACCTTCATTTTAACCTAGACTCTTCTTTTCAAACAGACGTAATATACCTCGGCTTTTCCAAAGCTTTCGACCGTGTTCCTCACCGCCGTCTAATAAGTAAACTTTCTTGTTTCAGTATAGACCCCTTAGCCCTATCTTGGATTAAAAATTTTCTAACCGGTCGTGTTCAGTATACTGTTGTCGCGAATAATGAATCAACCTGTGCTGATGTAGTTTCCGGTGTACCACAAGGTTCCGTTCTTGGGCCTCTTTTGTTTATAATCTTTATTAATGATATTCCAGACAAAATTTCATCCACCATCCGCCTTTTTGCAGACGATTGTGTGCTTTACCGTTGCAGCTCATGTTGCACTGACCAAATTACATTCCAGAATTACTTGTCCAACATATATAATTGGTGTTAGCGGTGGCTAATGCAGCTTAATACACAAAAATGTAAATTCATGCAAGTTTCGCGCAAGCGCACTAACTTTTCCTTCCAGTATTCTGTGAACTTCCAACCCTTAACCCAGGTCGACTCCTATCGTTATCTTGGCGTCATAATAACAAGTAAACTAACATGGTCCGACCACATAGAACAACTAGTCTCCGCTTCAGCAAAATCACTTGGCTACATTAAAAGATCACTTACGTCCTGCCCACCCCAAATCCGAAAATTAGCTTACAAAACCTCCACGTGTACTAAACTTGAATATGCTTCTGCTATTTGGAACCCTCACCAAAATTACCTAATCGACGCATTAGAAGCAATTCAAAATTGCGCTGCCAGAGTCATCACCTCACAATACAGTTCTCGCTTAAGTATTACCAGTATCAAACTATCCCTCAACTTCCCTCCTCTAGAAATTCGCCGCAAGGTCACTCGGCTCTGCCTTCTGCACAAACTATACCATAATTTCCCGTCGCAATGCAATACCGTTCTTCAACCTCCTGCCCATTCATCGCGTCGCCTCTTTAACTCGCTATGTTTACAGCGCTTACATGGTTCAACTAACGCTTTCAATAAATCATTTTTACCTACTGCCATTGATGACTGGAATAACCTGCCTGAATCCATAGTGCACGAACAAAACCCCTTAAAATTTAAACAGCTAATCACAAATCACTTGATATGTTAGTTAATTTACAATTGTTGCCGTTTTCTTCCATGTATATATATATATATATATATATATATATATATATATATATATATATATATATATATATATATATATATTTTTTTTTCCTTCTGTTAACATTGTTTTTTATCATGTAGTTCACTTTCAATTATGCTTTGTACCATTGACAATTATGCATCTGTTGAATTGTGTTTTTGCCTCCCCCTTATGTAATACCCCGCAAGGGGCCTTTAAGGGTTCAATATATGATGATGAAGAAATATTCCTCAATTTCTATTTAATAAACATTGATGTTTACTTTGCTGACTACAAATGCCTGTGAAGGGCAAAAAACGCCACGTGACATGCCTCCTTGCGCACATATGCGCACTGTGATGGCGGTGCTCTTTAACCTCCTGCATGCAAATCATCATTCCAGTTGTCGGGGTGTGTTACCTCAACAGGACAGTGGCGATGGTGGTGGCTGTGCAGTGACGCACGTTTTCCTGGTGGGAACAAAAAGATTAACTGCTGTGTCTGTTTAACATTTTTTAGCCTCAAGGGAACCATATTGTTTGTACGTGGTACGTCAGGGAGCACTAGAATTGCGGCAGGCACTAGGGCGCAAACGGCCATGTCAATTATTTCAATTTAATATAGGAGAATTTTTAGAAAGCAGAACGAGCGAAGTGCTTGTTTAAAACTGTGCAATTGAACATTTTCCAAATGGACGTACAACTTTCTAATCAGAAATTTTTCTTTGAGCTTCGTTCCTTCAACAGCTTCATATGGTAATATGTCTAATTAGGAACAGAAGAAAAAATACTGACTTACTCTACACAGAAACAATAACATACATTTGAACCATTTGTCCTAACTTTTAAAAAATCTGGCTAAAATAATCAGTAGCACCTCAAATACTCAACATGATAATTGGCACGTCTATCGTAATTTAAATAAACACGCTTGTGTTAACTAAGAAGCGTAATCATACAGTGCATCTCGCGGAAATGTAAGGCAAAGTTTGACGTTGTGGTAGATAATAGTGAGTACGATGACGGCTTGTGGAACAAAGTTCGTACGAACAGTAAGCGATCGAGGTAAAGGCCAGGTAGCTCGCATAACTCATTCGCGTCGGGTTTTGTCTTAAATTTACGTGAGTGGAACATTGCTCACGGAAATCCCCGATCACGTATTTATTTGACAAATATGACGTTGGTTAAATGCTAATCATCGGATAAAAAGAAGAATTATAAAAGAAAAAAACACGTGACTGATCACTTTTTCAAGGAATCGATGTAACGCGCAAGTGAAAATTGTCTTCCCAAAAGTTGTCGAGCGTTTATTTTGCATTGGTGAGCTCTTTTACCGGTTGCGCACTTGAGAGCAGCAATACAGCAAGGCGATCGCGGTCCGTCATGGGACTTTTTTTCAAATATCGTGCGCGGTCTGACAACATGGAAAAGCATAACAGCGTGAGACTTGTCGTAAACAAAATAATTCACTTAGCGGTTTTTTAAGTTGCCATACAACTCGGTAAGCATACTTCGTCTTTTCAGCAAATATTTACAAAGTTAGGGGATTAGAAAATGACTGAATAAGAAGTTAGGCTGGAAATAAAAATAACCTTAGCATCAATAGACTAGTGCCAATAGTATACGTATGGTTTAATTCACCTCTGAAGCGCCTTTCCATTTCAATATTTCAGCTATTTGGGGAAAAACAGCAAAATAGCTCACCGCTAACTAAATAAACACAGTGCGTTCTGTGGCTCAGTGATGTGCACTGCGCGGTGCGGATCGATAGGTTGACAGCTCGCGACGGAAATTTTTTCTTTTGTAATATATTAATATATATTTTACAACATCATATTCATGACCGAATTAAATCAGCGGAGTCGTGTTGTGTCCAGGCATAAAAAAACCTTCATGTTAAACGTTCCGTCACTGGGAACTGAACTAACGAGCTCTCTTAGGAAAAGGTGCCCGGCGCCAAAATTTTGTTGACTCACAAGCATGAATATTTACGAACGCGCCTTATATTTTTCCAATTGACATTTGACACACTGGATCTAGCAAGGTGAGGCGGCGCGATGCCGCCGTCTATGGTCAGTGCAGTTTATTACAGAGTGACGATAGGAAGCAACTCAGTGACGACGCAGTCTGACGGAGATTCAGATAGTTTGTGTCAAAGCGGGCGCAATTTCCGGTCAAAAACTCTGGCCATGCAAACATCGAGGAGTAGCCCTAGAAGCAGTTACGTTTTAGGCTTTTGCTTGCTGTTGGCGTGTGATGCCTCCTTGTCGTAGTAGAGCAGCTCTCACTCACACAAACGGTGTTTCTTCACAGTCTGTTGCTTCGATTGCCATGGTACACTCTAAGTCAGGTGCCGGAAAACGAACGGCACATAGGCGGCGCGATCCTGCGTACTGAATAAAATCCTGTCTATAGGGAGCCCAGCAATAAAGAATATCCGTGACATATGCACGGCATGGAAGTCACGTATACAGAAGATAAGAGTAGGCGCAAGAAGGAAAAAAAAAACAAGAAAAAGGGGAGAGCCGCCATCTCCGTCACGCCAGCCTGGCGTCAGGAGACGGCATCAACTTACGCAGAACATTCAGCCACAAGCGTGAGCGCTAAAAAAAAGTGAAAGAACCCCCCCCCCCCCCCAACCCCACAACCCCACCACGCCGGCTGGGCACCCGGTGCCGGCGTGACGTTCATTGGTTCATCGTCGCCTGCATGCCGTGACATTTTTGCGTCGCCATTTCATACCGCTGTCTTGTGACGGTCGTTTTTCTAAAAGATGGTCTGAGACGGAAACATTTTCCAGTGCGATATGGCACACATTATTCGAGATATCATACATCTCTCTGCATTTGGGCATACACTGGGATGTGCAGTGCCATTGTTACTCTTTTGACTTTAATAAAAGAGTACAAACAACTTTCCGTTCATCAGTTGTCGAGGTATGACACTGTATCATGCACTAAATAAAAGAGTACTAGTGCATGCGTGACAGTTTTCTGAAACACTGGCCTATGTGTGTTCATGCTCATGTTCTACCAAACAAGTTGAACTGAGGATTTTAGGAAAGCATGGGAAAAAAGAAACAAACTGAAGGCCGCGAGACAGAAAAAGATCAAATTTGAAAATTTTTTGGTCGATCTTTAATTAGTGGTTGCAATATTTGATGATGAACATCTAGTACAGAAGTCAAAAGTCAGGTGCAGATGTCAGCAGGAGAGCCCCGCTGCGGTGGTCTAGTGGCTAAGGTACTCGGCTGCTGACCCGGTCGTGGGTTCAAATCGCGGCGGTGGTGGCTGCATTTCCGATGAAGGCGCAAATGTTGTAGGCCCGTGTGCTCGGATTTGGGTGCACGTTAAAAAACCCCAGGTGGTCGAAATTTCCGGAGCCCTCTACTACGGCATCTCTAATAGTCATATGGTGGTTTTTGGACGTTAGGCCCCACATATCAAACGATCAATCGAAGTAAGCAGGAGAGCGTATGTCACCGACATTTGCTCACTCTTTTCAATATTAATTACAGTTCTCATATTCCAGCATGACTTTGTAACAGTGAACCATGACCAAGACAACCAGTGTACTGCTGTAGAGATAATGTACTAGCTATAAAAATGCCCATTTTCTAAAGAGCAACGGCTAGCAGTAAGAATAAATATTTTGAGGTTCGTTCTGCACCGTTTCTTGGCCACAACTACATGCCGACGTTCGCAAAAGTGATGTGCAGAGGCATTATTTATTTCGATATTTCGAGGGAAACCGACCTGTTTGTCGCTAATTTGTGTACGTAATACTTGACCTTGGCGCACGTTTCGGCATTCTCTTGACAAACGATGCGATGCTGAATAAAAATAAGAGTAGCCACTCCCCATAAATAAGATCAGTTAAATACTAGAAATGAGTAAAATGCACTCTTTATAGCGAAATAATGCGCATAAATTCCAATTGCAGAAATAAGTAATCTTTGAAATGATAAAAAGGTGCTACTGCCCCAGCGTGCAGGTCGCGGCAGATCGCGCGTATGAAATGCAAATGTTAGAATGTAGGCACGCTAAAATAACCATGCGACGTTTACTTGCGAAACTGAATTGTCTTCAGACAGCTGAGAATAAGCTGCTGTCACTGACACTCATGTAGCTCCCGACAGAAATCAGCCAAATTTCTCACAGCACATGCACGTGCGAGAAACATACGCAGGTTTTGACAGCCGAACACAGCCTCTTCCACAAATTTTCGTGAGCGTAACACCCACAGTTCAAGGGGAAGCACTAAAACGACGCACAAACACACGTTAATCGTTCTTGCGGAACGGCGCACCATAAACCGAAGTCGGAGCCATAATTGCTCACCGTGGTTGTCTCGAATTCAGGAAGCCCTACAAACTATTCGCTGATCAAATGCATTCACATGGCACAAAAACAGTTCAAGGTTCTGAAGACGGTTTGCAAAACCCACTAGGTTGATATATACCCCGCAAGAAGACTCGCCGCCATGCGGTGGCGTTGTGGTGCAATGGGTAAGACATCTGCTTCACGTGCATGCGGTCCCGAGTTTGATTCCAGGGCTGTGCTTTGCAGATTAATCTCGCAAATGTATTAATTGTGATACTAATGGTTCTCTAATTACCTGTAGTCGCAATATCTGCCGCATTCTCGGCGAGAAAGCTCTCTGAAAAGCGTAAAAGAGTACTTTTTTTTCCGCCACCGCATCAAGGACGGGCCGCCTACGGAAAGTCTCGCCTAACTGCAGGCCGTATCTTGCGAGGAAAAATTTGACCTAAAATCCTGGCTATTCTGAAGGCCACTTCAAATCAGGCCAGTTTTTCTGCAACACGGCTACGGAGCCGCGTAGAAGCGGCGATAACTTCACTCGATTTCCTGCCTGCGGGCGTGTAGTCTAGCCAGGATTTGATTTAGAGTGTACTCATTACAAAATGCTGTGAATGCGGGATATAGCAGAGGAAGTGAGTGATCCCTCTGTTGTGGGACTTTGTATACCACCAAAGCGAAACGTGTCTTCACAGAGGCAGTTCAGGGTTCATTTTCCATTGTTTCGCCACAACGTTGAAGAAATGACTGATATAGAAACAAAATGCAATGTCACGCGAAGAACGCCAAGCCACTGGAAACTTGCAGAATGTTGCTCAAGCAGAAAGGACACACACAAAAAAAAACATACACAGGACGAGTGCGAGCTAACAACTCGGAAAGCTAGACACGCCAAGCGCTCTGGTCAAACGTAAAAGAGTACGCACACAACGAACGCACCACCATAGACATGACGAGCGTGAATTAAAAACTGTCGCAGTTGATATATTTATAGCCTATAATGTGAACGTAGAGATGACCGCCGCGGTAACTTAGTGGTTGGGCATCGTACACGTCATTCGAAGGTCGCTGGTTTGGCCCCTGCAGCGGCCAGTCATCTTTCCAATAGCGTTCTTTTCTTCGAGTATACATTACAATCACTTCTGATAACATCTCCAATACTTTATTTGGCATCATTGTTTGTTTTGATCATTATTATGCCCAAGAAAAAAAACGAGCATTTATTCTTGCACTTCTTTTCTTCATTCATAGCAAGTGTCTCGTTCGGGAATGCCTTATGCCTTCAAGTGGTATGCGAGGAATTGTTGGTCAGCTACCTGCTCGTAATGAAGTTAAGTACTACGTCCCACCAACAGACAAAAAAGTGTTCCACAATCGCCCTAATATGTACTGGTGGCACTGTCAGACACTCTCAAGTTTCAATGCACATATATACAAGTGGACAGAAGGATGACTGCCACCGTAGCTCAGTTAGTACAATCGGACAGTTTTTTCGTCGCAGGTTCAGTCTCTTCCGGCTGCAAGTGATCTTTTTGGCTATGTTCTTTTCGTCAGATTTACATTGTAGGAACGCCTAATAACATCCCCTTTACGTTTCTTAGCATCATTGTGCGTCAGTTTCGATTACATTGCATATTTTATGCTGCCAGAAGATAAACGAGATGTCCAACACTTTCAAAGGTACTCCTGTTGTGACCTAATTATTATAGCACATTGCCTTTCAAATCGACTGCAGCAGAAAAAAAAAACTTAAGATTCTGTCCATGATACGTGCAGAGTACTGGACAAAATCTTTCTCTCTCTTTCGGCAAGGGGATGACAAAGGGGCAAAAAAATACGTTCTTTTTCAGCGCTTGTCATAATTTTGCGCCTCCCTTTATTCCGAAGACGGACTTTACATTCACTGTGATCTATTGCGAGCACACAGGCACTCATTGGGATTCCGCGGCAGCGATGGTAGCTACGCAGCTCAAAAGGGTGAAATCATCCAACGTCTATAGACTGAAGGTAAATTGTGGAATAATTGAGGAATATCACACCATTTGTAGAAAGTAAAGGGAGTGATTTACAGCTGCTTATGATTGATATGTGGGGTTTAACATCCCAAAACTATCATATTTATATATATATATATATAAATATATATATATATATATATATATATATATATTAACGAACAAATACAGTGCCGGAAGCTAAAACAGCTATTTATTAATGGCGAACTTGTGCCCGTCAACTAAGTCCACAAAGGTTGCGAGCTCACTGGTCAAAACCTCGTCAACTTCTCCTGCGTCTCGCCTCGAGCTGCTCCTCGAAAAACCACCAGCGTTCCTTGTCCAGCGCGTGATGTGGAGACACGTGCAGCCAGCGTTGCATGGCGCGTTTAGCTTGGCGCGTTTAGCTTGGCGCGTTTGGCTTGGCGCGTTTGGCTTGTCAGTTGGTGTGGCAGAATTCATAAGAGCAGGAAGCGGGGCAAGACTTCGGTAGGTGCATAACAACATGCGGCATTAGTCCCCCTCCCGAAACGCATCGTCCCGATGCGTACGCTGACGTCGAACAGTTTTGTAAAGGAGTATTTATCTGATGTTTGAGCACATATATCAGTTGTCTCGTTCAGTGCCTTTCGTAGTACGGTTTCATTCGTACTACATGTACGACTTCTGGGTGATTGCTTCGTAGTTTAGCGTGCCTAACTGGCGAAGTACTTTGTAAGGGCCGAAATAGCGTCGCATCAGTTTTTCCGATAGGCCAGGTGCGCGTATAGGCGTCCACACCCACACTTTGTCTCCGGGGTTGTACTGTACGTCTTTCCGCTTCAGATTATAGCGACTTGCATCGGAGCCTTGTTGCAAAATGATACGATGTCTTGCCAATTGCCGTGCCTCTTCTGCCCTTTCTATGTAGTCACTGATGTGTGGGTCACTCTCATTCGAATCGTTGACAGGTAACATCGCGCCTAAGGTCGTTGTGACCGTCCGACCATAAACAAGTTGAAATGGCGTGAGGTGTGTCGTTTCTTGTACTGCGGTATTATACGCAAATGTTGCATAAGGCAAAATACTGTCCCATGTCTGGTGCTCAACGTCCACATACATCGAGATCATGTCGGCGAGAGTTCTATTGAGCCTTTCGGTTAATCCGTTTGTTTGCGGATGGTATGCTGTAGTCCTTCTATGATCGGTTTGGGTGAGCTTCATAACAGACTGCATCAAACGGGCAGTAAATGCTGTTCCTTTGTCTGTAATGACAACCTGTGGTGCACCATGTCGAAGTACAATCTGAGTGACGAAAAACTGGGCTACTTCGTTCGCCGTTTCTTTTGCGAGAGGTGATGTCTCAGCATATCGAGTCCTGTAGTCTGTTGCTACCACAATCCAGCGCTTTCCCGATGAAGAGAGAGGAAATGGACCAAGCAAATCCATTCCCACTTGCTGAAATGGCCCTTTTGGTGGCTCTATTGGTTGCAACAGACCCGCTGGTTTCGATGGTGGTATTTTACGTCTCTGGCAATCGCGGCATGACTTAACATAATGGTGCACCGAATCCCTTAATTTCGGCCAATACTACTTGCGGCGAATTCTGGCCAAAGTGCGACTACTACCCATATGGCCAGCCGATGGGTCGTCATGACACGCTTCTAAGATTTCTGCTCGCAGCGATGATGGTACAACAAGCAGAAACGTCTCACCGGTGTTTACGAAGTTGCGCTTGTATAGGACGTCGTTCCGGAGGACATAGGATGTCAAACCACGGACGAAAACTCGTGGTACCTCAATTTTGTGACCCTCCAAGTATTGGATAAGCGGGCGTAGTTCCGGGTCCTCTCGCTGAAGACGAGCCATGTCCGACACATTCAGAACTCGAAGAAATGGGATGTCTTGTTCTTGGTCAGATGATGGAGACTCAACAGGTGCGCGAGACAGGCAATCCGCGTCATTGTGCTTGAGACCGGACTTGTAGACCACAGTGATGTCGTGTTCCTGCAGACGCAGGCTCCATCTAGCAAGTCTTCCTGAAGGGTCCTTGATGTTTGCCAGCCAACACAATGAATGATGATCACTGATTGCTCGAAACGGTCTGCCGTAGAGGTATGGGCGAAACTTGCTGATGGCCCATATAACTGCGAGACACTCTTTCTCTGTCACTGAGTAATTAGACTCAGCATTCGATAGAGTGCGGCTCGCGTAAGCAATGACCTTTTCTTCTCCATTCTGCCACTGAACAAGGATGGCACCGAGGCCAACGTTACTCGCGTCGGTATGTATGTCTGTATCGGCCTCTTCGTCAAAATGTGCAAGTATTGGAGGAGACTGCAAACGGCGTCGCAACTCTGAGAAAGCCGCTTCTTGTTCCTCCCGCCAAGAGAATGGTACACTTTCTTTCGTTAGCCGTGTCAAAGGCTCAGCGACCTTAGCAAAGTTTTCAACAAAGCGTCTGTAGTAGGCACATAGTCCCAGGAATTGTCTGACGGCCTTTTTGTCTTGCGGTTTCGGAAATTTTTCAACTGCTGCAATCTTTTCCGGGTCTGGGCGGACGCCTTCCGCACTAACTATGTGCCCGAGGAACCGAAGCTGACGAAATCCAAAGTGACACTTTTGCGGTTTGATGGTCAGTGCTGCCACGCAAATGGCATCCAGTACCATTCTCAGTCGGTGGATGTGCTGCTCGAAGGTAGAACAAAAAAACACTACATCGTCGAGGTAGACGAGACACGATTGCCACTTGAGTCCGGAGAGCACAGTGTCCATCATCCTCTGGAAGGTAGCGGGAGCAGAGCACAAACCGAAAGGGAGCACTTTGAACTCGTATAGTCCGTCTGGGGTCACAAACGCCGTCTTCTCGCGATCTCGTTCGTCCACTTCGATCTGCCAATATCCAGTTTTTAAGTCCAATGATGAAAAGAAATGAGCATTGCGTAACTTATCCAAGGCATCATCGATCCGTGGAAGGGGGTAAACATCGCGCTTTGTGACTTGGTTCAGCTTTCTGTAGTCAACGCAAAACCGCAGAGTGTTGTCCTTCTTTTTGACTAGCACTACCGGTGATGCCCACGGACTGTTGGATGGCTGGATTACATCATCGTTGAGCATTTCCTGCACTTGGTTCTTGATGGCTTTCTTTTCTTTTGGCGCTACTCGGTATGGGCGCTGATGCACAGGTCTCACGTGTTCTTCGACCACGATACGGTGCTTTGCGACGGGAGTACGTCCGACTTTCGACGAGGTGGAGAAGCACTCGGCGAACTCTGGGAGGAGGTCAGCAATCTGTTGCTTCTGAGATGACGAGAGCTCTCTGTCAATGTCTACTGACTAGTCAGTAGACATTGACAGAGAGCTCTCGTTATCTACTGTCTCTGAAGCTTTATCAAGAGTGCAAACATCTGAGACTTGAACGTACTCATGCAGCGATGCTACGGATGTTCCCTTCGCAACATGCTGCAGCTCATTTCGAAAGTTAGTTAATAGGACATACGCACATCCATCACGAAGGCTCACCAGGCCTCTTGCCACGCATAGTCCTTTTTCTAGGAGCAGTCCGATGTTTCCGTCAGCTAATCCGTCACAGTCACGAAGAACTTCACTCCTCACAAGAACGGTCACACTGGAACGTGGCGGCACGGTTACATCTTCGTCCACAATGCGGAGAGATAGAACGATTGGTTTCTCCGCATGACAGAAGGCGATGGCATTCTCCGTAGAAAACGAAACCTGGGACTCTTGCAAGTCAATGACTGCATTGTTTGTTTGCAAAAAGTCCATGCCTATGATCAGTTCCCGGGAGCACTCAGGAAGCACAATAAAGCTGCCGACATACACACATCCTCTTATTCCTATCCTTGCGGTGCATAACCCCACGGGGCTAACTAAGTGCCCTCCAGCGGTACGTATCTGAGGTCCGGTCCACTCAGTCATCACCTTCTTAAGCTTCTTTGCGAGAGCATTACTGACAACGGAATAGTCTGCACCAGTGTCTATTAGCGCAACGGCCTCGACGTCGTCGATCGTGACTAATATCTCGGAGGTAACGTCGCTACTACTGCACTTGACCGTCGTTGCGTAACTGCCACCGTCCTGTCGGGCTAACAATGGAGGGTCTTCAGTTGTCCGTATATCAGCGGCCTCACCTCCAGAGGTCGCTGGCTCTAGTTTTCCCGCCGCGGGCTAGGTGAACGTGATCTTCAGAGATTTGATGACGGACGAGGACTCGGCGACCGATAGCGCATCGGTGCTGTCGAACGCGACTCCCGTTGTTGCGTGTCTTGAGGGGAATAGCGTGAAGACAAGTATTCTTCGATTTCGTAGGACCGTTCACTGTTCCGTGGGCATGGTGCATTGACTGGAAAACCACGCAGTCCCGCTCGACGATACTGGCACGCCCGGTAAAGGTGACCTGCTTCTCCGCAGTGGTAGCAAAGGGGCCGCCGGTGTACAGTGCGCCATACATCGCTCTTACGTGGTCTTGCTTCCGGCATTGGTAGCGCCGTACTCGGAGAAAACGTAGGAGGCATCACAGCAGTCGCAGCCGTCCGATTCATGCGTCCGAGGTCCTGTCGTACAGCTTGCGCGTACGACAACTGAGGCGGAGGGTCCGGTTGTGCGCGCTGTAGAACCTGAGGTTGTGGTTGTAGAACCGCTTGCCGCACTTTTTCGCGCACAACGTCGGCAAGTTAGGACATCGCTGGATGAGCTTGAGTCATTTGTATTTTCTGGAGTTCTTCCCTTACGACAGCCCTCACCATTTCACGCAAGAGATCAATGTTACTCGTGAGGGTTGTCGACGCCGCGCTAACAGATGAGACGCTTACGTCCCGGTTGTATTGGCGCGCGCGCTGCTGCAGGGTCTTTTCTATCATGGTTGCCTCTGATCTGAACTCAGCAAGAGAGCGCGGTGGATTACGCACCAGGCCTGCAAAAAGCTCCTCCTTCACTCCACGCATCAGGTGCCGCAACTTCTTTTCCTCAGCCATGTTCGGGTCGGCCCGGCGGAACCGTCGAGACATGTCTTCAATGTACATGGCGACGCTTTCGTTGTTCTGTTGGTTTCGCGTCTGAAGAGCGGCCTCTGCCTTTTCTTTGCGGTCCGGGTTTGGGTACGTAGCAAGAAACTCGCTTCGAAAGTCGTCCCACGATAATAAGGACGCTTCGTGGTTTTCGAACCACGTACGTGCAGAATCTTGCAGTGCCACGTAGACGTAGCGAAGTTTCCTGTCTTCGTTCCAACCGTTCAGTCTCGCAACGCGTTCGAAACCGTCGAGCCAGTCCTCGGAATCCTCGAAAATATCACCATGAAATACCTCTGGTATGTGGGGTGGGTCCATGACGAAATGCGATGGAAATGAACTCGCTTGGGTGGCCATTGCAGGGGCTCCGGAACTTACGTCCTCCACTAATCTAGAAGAATCGAAGAGGGCACCAAACTCAGGCTGCTCACCTCGTAGGCGACGACTCGTTCGTTGGTGTACGGGAGTCAACAGCGCTGGCTCCAACCTTCGGGGTTCTGGGCTATGTTCCCTATGCTGAGATGGGCTTGGAATCATACCCCGCACCTCCACCAGTTTGTAACGAACAAATACAGTGCCGGAAGCTAAAACAGCTATTTATTAATGGCGAACTTGTGCCCGTCAACTAAGTCCACAAAGGTTGCGAGCTCACTGGTCAAAACCTCGTCAACTTCTCCTGCGTCTCGCCTCGAGCTGCTCCTCGAAAAACCACCAGCGTTACTTGTCCAGCGCGTGATGTGGAGACACGTGCAGCCAGCGTTGCATGGCGCGTTTAGCTTGGTGCGTTTGGCTTGGCGCATTTGGCTTGGCGCGTTTGGCTTGGCGCGTTTGGCTTGTCAGTTGGTGTGGCAGAATTCATAAGAGCAGGAAGCGGGGCAAGACTTCGGTAGGTGCATAACAACAAGCGGCAATATATATATATATATATATATATATATATATATATATATATATATATATATATTGTACAGAAGCCGCCGAACACTGAAGTGGGTCGAACTCTTATGTGCTTTCTAGTGGGTCTGCCCAAAGAGAACGCCGCTCGCGCGGAGACCCCGTGTTTTGGCCGTTACTGTCGCCATTGTGTAGACTCGCTGTGTGCCGGCTAATAAACGCCATAACAAATTGGTGGAGAGTGCTACGATCCCCTTCGATGCCCTTGGAACTACGCTCGCGTACGCTGCAATCTACCATGTCCCACGACGCCTCTCAGCAAACGCCTCCTCCCATGCCACCCCCATGTCCCGGTGTCCCCAGGATCCGCGATCCACCCATCTTCACGGGCGCCGATGGCACTGACGTGGAGGACTGGCTCGCCATTTACGAGCGCGTGAGCGTCCCCAACAAATGGGACGAGGACGGCAAGTTGACAAACTTGGTGTTCTACCTTGCGGGCATTGCAAGTTTGTGGTACACCAACCACGCGTCCGAGTTTGCAACATGGTCCGGTTTCAAGACTGCTATCACCAACGTTTTTGGCCGCCCTGCCGTTCGCAAGCTGCAAGCCGAGCAGCGCTTACGCGAACGCGCTCAGCAGGCCGGTGAGTCATTCACCAGTTACATTGAAGATGTCCTGGACTTGTGCAAGAAGTCGAACGACAGCATGTCCGAATCAGACAAGATCCGGAACGTCATGAAGGGCATTGACGATGATGCCTTCACGATGCTGCTTGCCAAAAACCGAGGCACAGTAGCTGAGGTCATCACGCTGTGCCAGAGCTACGAGGAGCTCCGCCGGCAGCGTTCGATGACCCGTCGCTCCACATCACGAGATGCAGGGCTTGCAGGCTTGGAAGCGAGCTGTGATCAGGTGGCACTGCTGGCAGATCTCAAGTCCTTCATACGTGAGGAAATCGCGCGGCAGTTCTCTCTCCTGCCCTTTGCCCACCCACCGGCTGCTCAACAATCGGCCCCTACCATTCTTCCACCCATCCGCCGAGCGATTGAGCAGGCAACAGCGGAGGTCATGCCTGCGTACCACCCACAACAACTTCCGGCCCCTGCACCCCCAAGTTACGCCCAAGTGGTCGCAAGGCCGCCTCCAGTCGTTCAAGCGCCTGCACCAGTGACTTACGCCGAAGCTGCCGCACGACCTCCGTCCTTTGCAGCGGGTATGCCGGCTGCATATGTTGGCGCAACCCCTCAGCCTCATTTTCAGCCCACCATGCAGCCTTTCCAGACACCGTTCCGGGCGAGACCCACCCCGGCAAACCGATGGCGCACACCCGACAACCGGCCCATCTGCTTTGCTTGTGGTTACGCCGGTCACGTAGCCCGTTATTGCTCTCGACTACAGCCGGCTCCCACTTCTCCTGTTGCTGGCCACCTTAGCCGTTCGTATAACGAGAAACTGCCGTCTGTGCCACTGTCGTCTCGCCCAGGTCCGTCTGCTCGAAGGTCGCCGTCTCCACGACGTCGGTCTCTGTCCCCCATGCGGCCAAGTTCTTCTGCTCATGAGCGGGAAAACTAGTCGTCGCAGTCCCAGAGGCAAGGACTGCGACGCTATCGCATTGTGAAAGCCCTCAGAGCCGCCCATCTAATGTCATTGACGTGCTTGTGGACGGTGTTCATGCATCTGCTCTTATTGACACTGGAGCTGCGGTATCAGTTATGAGCGAAAACCTTTGCCGCTTGCTTCGAAAAGTGACGACGCCGATTTCTGGACTGTCCCTTCGTACCGCTAGCTCACATCGTATTAATCCTACAGCAGGCTGCACAGCTCGCGTTGTCGTTCAGGACGTTCTGTATGTCGCCCAATTCATCATCATTCCTGCATGCTCTCATGACGTCATCTTGGGATGGGATTTTCTCTCCCGCAACGACGCCGTCATTCATTGTGCCGCCGCCAAAATTGAACTCTCGCCCTTCTCGCATTTGACGCCAGAAGACGGTCCCTCGACACTGAACAAGATTCTTGTGAAAGACGATACTATAGTGCCTCCAAGCTCGACGATGGGCGTATCGGTCTACTGCACCGGTCTCTCCGACACAATTGCACTTGTTTCGCCATCCTACCGTGCTTCCAGGAGGAAAGGGTTGCTAGTATCTTTCGCGACCGTGCAAATCACCCAAGGCAACGCCGCTATTTTTGTGACCAACCCATCCCCGTACACTGTTACCTTGGTTCAAGGGGAATGTCTCGGCAGAGTGGAAGCAGTCGACGACGCACAAGTCCTGGACGTACCCGAAGACTCGCGTTGTCCCGATTCACGTACCATCAGTGCTGTTTCTACTTCTGACCCATCATCTCCTGATGTATTTGGCCCATTCATTGATGACAACCTTACGTCAGTGCAGCGTTCCCAGCTTCTAGACCTGTTGCAAGAATACCGTTCTTCTTTCGATGTCGGGCGAAGTTCTCTCGGTCGCGCGTCCACTGTTACGCATCGTATTGACACTGGTGCCCATCCACCATTACGGCAACGTCCATACCGCGTGTCGCCTGCTGAACGCCGGCAAATTAACGAGCAGGTTGACGATATGCTCCGACGCGACGTCATTCGGCCCTCGGACAGTCCATGGGCGTCTCCTGTTGTTCTTGTTGCGAAGAAAGATGGTTCTGTGCGGTTCTGTGTGGACTACAGACGGCTCAATAAGATCACTCGCAAGGATGTCTACCCACTGCCGCGCATCGACGACGCAATTGACAGCCTTCACGGAGCCCAATTTTTTTCTTCTCTCGATCTGCGCTCGGGGTACTGGCAAGTACCCCTGGCTGATGACGCTCGACCGAAGACTGCCTTCATCACACCCGACGGCTTGTACGAATTCAACGTCATGCCGTTTGGTCTGTGTAATGCACCTGCGACATTTGAGCGCATGATGGACACCGTACTGCGCAACTTGAAATGGCACACGTGCTTGTGTTACCTCGATGACGTTGTTGTCTTCGCTCCAGATTTCTCCACCCATCTCCAACGTCTAAAAGAAGTTTTCGCACGTGTGAGCAATGCCGGCTTGCAACTAAATCTGAAGAAGTGCCGCTTTACAGCACGCCAACTCACCATCCTAGGGTACGTCGTGTCCAAGGATGGCATTCTTCCTGACCCAGCCAAGCTTCGGGCCGTGGCCGAATTCCCAAAACCTGCGTCCGTCAAAGAACTGCGTAGTTTCGTGGGCCTGTGCTCATACTTCCGGCGCTTTATACGAAACTTCGCCACGATTATATCACCGCTGACGAAGCTCCTCGGAAGTAACGGGCCCCTCAATTTGTGGTCGTCAGAGTGCGACAACGCGTTCTTGAAGCTCCGCCACTTGTTGACGTCTCCTCCCATTCTCCGCCACTATGACCCTACGGCCCCAACAGAAGTGCACACGGACGCCAGTGGTGTAGGCCTCGGCGCTGTCCTGGCGCAGCGCAAACCCGGGTTCCCTGATTATGTTGTGGCATATGCAAGCCGTACGCTCACAAGAGCCGAGACAAACTACACCGTCACGGAAAAAGAGTGCCTGGCAATCGTCTGGGCTCTTACAAAGTTTCAACCTTATTTGTATGGTCGCCCATTCGATGTCGTCACTGACCATCATGCACTATGCTGGCTGTCATCATTGAAGGATCCCTCAGGCCGCCTCGCCCGTTGGGCTCTTCGCTTACAAGACTACGACATCCGCGTCCTCTACCGCAACGGACGCCAGTATGCTGACGCCGACGCCCTCTCGCGCTCCCCTCTGCCTGAAGCTAACGTGCTCTGCTCAGTATCCTCGGTTGTTGTTTCTGCCATTGATGTTGACATCATCGCTACCGAACAGCGAAAGGATAATTGGATCGCCCAACTGATCGACTTGCTCTCTGATCCGTCCGCAACGCCATCCACGCGTGCCTTGCGTCGTCGAGCTCACCATTTCGCCATTCGTGACGGCCTCCTACACCGACGCAATTACGACGCCGATGGCCGGCAGTGGCTACTCGTGATACCCCGCAGTCTGCGGTCGGAGATATGTGAATCCTTCCATTCTGATCCACAGTGCGCGCACTCTGGGGTATTCAAAACCTACCATCGCATTAGACAACGCTACTTCTGGCACGGGATGTACCGCTACGTCCAGCAGTTCTTTCGCTCCTGTCTCGCTTGCCAACGCCGCAAACCGTCCGCACACATGTCACCAGCCGGTCTTCAACCGCTACCTTACCCTGACCGTCCGTTTGGGCGCATAGGTATCGATTTGTACGGACCACTTCCTCTGACGTCCACTGGCAACCGCTGGGCCATCGTCGCCGTAGATCATTTAACGCGATACGCCGAAACCGCCGCTCTCCCTGCGGCTACTGCGCGTGATGTTGCGTCCTTCCTACTACATCGATTTATATTGCGCCACGGTCCACCCCAGAAGCTTCTCAGCGATCGAGGCCGTGTCTTCTTGTCAGAAGTCGTCGATGCCATTCTCACTGAGTGCCATTCTGTCCATCGCAAAACTACTGCTTACCACCCGCAGACGAATGGTCTGACCGAACGCTTTAACCGCACACTCGGCGACATGCTGTCGATGTACGTCGCCGCCAACCACACGAATTGGGATACCATACTGCCCTTCGTCACTTACGCCTACAACACCGCTCCTCAGAGCACGACTGGTTTTTCACCTTTCTTTTTGCTGTACGGAAGGCACCCGTCACACACCATCGACACGATACTCCCGTACACGCCGGATCCATCTGAGTGTACACCTATTTCCGAGACCGCCAGGCTTGCTGAAGAGTGTCGCGAGCTTGCCAAGACTTTGACGACGCATGAGCAAGAGCGGCAGAAGAGTATTCGTGATGGCTCCGCCACTTCTGAGCCCACCTTCCTTCCTGGTTCCCTTGTATGGCTCTCAATCCCGACCTCTGTAACTGGCCTTTCTTCCAAACTACTCCCGAAATATGAAGGTCCCTACCGTGTGATCGAGCGCACATCTCCGGTCAACTATCTTATCGAGCCAATTGAACAATCTTCGGACATGCGCCGCCGCGGGCGCGACATAGTCAACGTGGAGCGTCTGAAGGCTTACTATGACCCGCTCGTAGTGACAAGCTGTTAGGTCGCCAGGCGGCTCCCTCTTCGACCCCGGGGTAATTGTACAGAAGCCGCCGAACACTGAAGTGGGTCGAACTCTTATGTGCTTTCTAGTGGGTCTGCCCAAAGAGAACGCCGCTCGCGCGGAGACCCCGTGTTTTGGCCGTTACTGTCGCCATTGTGTAGACTCGCTGTGTGCCGGCTAATAAACGCCATAACAATATATATATATATATATATATATATATATATATATATATATATATATATATATATATATATATATATATATATATATATGAGAGACGCCGTAGTGGAGGGCTCCGAAAATTTCAACCACTTGGAGTTCTTTAACGTGCACCGAAATCTGAGCACACGGGCCTACAGCACTTCCACCTCCATCGAAACTGCAGTCGCTGCAGCGGGAATTTGATCCCGCAACCTGCGGGTCAGCAGCCGAGTACGTTAGCCACTAGACCACCGCGGCGGGGCAGTGAGCTGTTTATGGGAATGAATTGCTAATTCAAGGTGGCGTCTTGTGATGTCACGCGTGGCAAGCTTGTTATCAAGAGCCTCGTCAACCGACATACTGAAAAGTATTGCAGGGTTCATTTAGTGCGAAGAGACGTGGTGAGAACGTGACTCAGTCACTGCAGCCCTAAATGCAGGAAATTTCACAGTATATATATATATATATATATATATATATATATATATATATATATATATATATATATATATATATATATATATATATATATATATATATATATATATGAGATATAACAGACAGTAATGCCAAGGAATTGCAGCAGCGGTCAATTGGCAGCAGCGGTTGCGGTCGCAAACAAGTCGCTAATCTACTGCTACTTTCGTCACAGGACAGTATATGCGGAACTGTCTACGAGCCGAAGCAAGGAAAGGATATCGCCTCTGCACGTGTATCGCCAGCGGACCGTTTCGTCACGACAGTGATTGGTGTGCTGCGTCTGCCCTCTACCGGCCAAGTTCCCGCATATAAGCAAGCATCGCTGGCGCCGAGTCACAATTGGCAGCAGCGGTTGCGGTCGCAAACAAGTCGCTAATCTACTGCTACTTTCGTCACAGGACAGTATATGCGGAACTGTCTACGAGCCGAAGCAAGGAAAGGATATCGCCTCTGCACGTGTATCGCCAGCGGACCGTTTCGTCACGACAGTGATTGGTGTGCTGCGTCTGCCCTCTACCGGCCAAGTTCCCGCATATAAGCAAGCATCGCTGGCGCCGAGTCACAATTGGCAGCAGCGGTTGCGGTCGCAAACAAGTCGCTAATCTACTGCTACTTTCGTCACAGGACAGTATATGCGGAACTGTCTACGAGCCGAAGCAAGGAAAGGATATCGCCTCTGCACGTGTATCGCCAGCGGACCGTTTCGTCACGACAGTGATTGGTGTGCTGCGTCTGCCCTCTACCGGCCAAGTTCCCGCATATAAGCAAGCATCGCTGGCGCCGAGTCACAATTGGCAGCAGCGGTTGCGGTCGCAAACAAGTCGCTAATCTACTGCTACTTTCGTCACAGGTTGGTCTTATTTCTCCACCCAACCATACTTCTTTTGTTCCGTGAATACCGTTGCCGCTGCTGCCCAATCGTGTGCTGTTGTACAGAATGCCGACGAACGCTGAGTTGGCAAAAGAAATTGAGTGTTTACGCACTGAGGTCGCGGCGATGCGTGACAGCCTTAGTATGTTCAACGAGCTTGTCGAGAGTGTTAAGAAGCAGAATTCCGACCTCGCTACTGAAAACAAGGCTTTGAAAGATGAAAATAAGCAACTGACACGAAGGGTTTCTGAACTTGACCGGTACTCCCGACTAAATAATGTAGAAATAAAAGGCGTCCCTGCAACAAAAGGTGAAAGCTGTCTGGCAGTTGTTCAGTCCATGGGTGATGCTGTAGGGTGCAAGATTGCACCTGAGGATCTTGATACTGTGCATCGTGTGCCAGCCAAAAAAGACACGAACATTATCGCGCGCTTCTGCTCCCGAGAAAAAAAGACTGAGTTCTTGAAAAAAGTACGCAAGGCCCGCTTGACGACTGCGGCCCTTGGGTTTTCCCAAAACAATCAGAAGCCCTTATATGCAAATGATCATCTCACACAAGAAAGGAAACGGCTGTTCGCACAGGCACTTGAACTGAAAAAAGCTAAAGGCTGGAAACATCTCTGGACTGATCACTGCATAATTAAGGCCAGAAAGACGGACGACAGCCGCGTCTACCGTATCTCTAGTGCGGGTGACCTTGCTGTGTTGGCCTAGCCTACCAGTATTGCTATTTACTGCTTCGTATTTTAAACCTACGCAACAATGTTTTCTTGTCAAGCTCTGAAAAAACATTTCAGTGATAAAAACCCAAAACTATCACTGATACATTTGAATATTCGCAGCCTACGTAAAAACCACAACAGTCTCATTGCATTTCTTTCTTTAATTAATCACAATTTCTCATTTATTTGTTTGTCTGAGACGTGGTTGTCGCCGGACGACAGAAACTTGTATGCGCTATCAGGATACAATGCAGAGTACTGCTATCGTGCTACACCACGGGGCGGTGGATCCGCCGTTTTTATTAAATCGTCATTGTCATACAAACGCCGCAATGACCTTGCGTTTTCTAATATGTTCTGTGAATCTGTATGGATAGAATTTGACAAGAGTGTTTTCTCAGTCGATGGCCGGAACACAGTATTAGGGTGCATTTATCGTTCGCCAGCATCTTCACAGTCTGAGTTCTGTTTACAGTTCGATAAGTTGTTGGACACTATTACGAACGAAAACAAAAATATCATCATCTGCGGAGACATCAACGTGAACATTATCGACCCTACTAATCAGTCATGTTCTGATTATCTCGGGTGTTTACATGGCTACGGTTTTGAATCTTTAATAACCACTCCCACCAGATGTGACATAGCAGGATCTAATACGTTAATTGACCACATATTAACCAATTTTGCTACAGACAATACAGAAGGAGTCATTGAGCACAGCATAACGGATCATTACCCTATGTTCCTGACTTTGGGCACAGAAAATTACAAGTGTAAGGAAAACAAAAAGAGGATATCTTTTAATTCTCAAAAATTCGTATCTATGGTACAATCAATTGACTGGACCGTCGTAATAAGTAAATCCTGCGCTGAAAAGGCTTATCAGCTATTTTTGACTACAGTTACACAATGCATTAACGAATGCACGACGGTACACATCACAGCTCGTCATTTCAGTAATCCCAGAAAACCTTGAGTTACAAGGGCGCTACTTCGTTGTATCTTGAAGAAAAACCAACTTCACAAAAGAGTGTCTTGTGAGCCATTTAACTCTGAACTTAAAATTCGTTTCAAGAAATATTCCAACACGCTTGCAGCCGCACTTAAATGTGCAAAACGAGAATACTTTCAGAAAAAAATTTTGGATAATGGCAATGATACGAGGCGCAACTGGCAGGTCATAAACGAATTCTTAAATAATAAAAGTCGTGAGCAGATAACGAAAATTAGAACTGAAGCAGAAACATACAGCCATCCAACTGATATCGCCAATGCGTTCAGTGAGTATTTTAGCAGTACCTGTGAATCTCTGAGAAATCCCCCATTACCAACATTACCTCGCCAGCCTTATTCTTTCTTCTTGCGACCAACGAGTGCAGAGGAAGTTCTTCGTGTTATAACTTCGCTCAGGTCCACGGGACCTGGTCTTGACTCTGTTCATCTATCCCACATCAAGTTAGTCTCTAGTGAGCTATCTCCTGTCATTGCAGATTTTGTTAACAAGATGTTTAAAGCAGGCATATTTCCCGATTCCCTAAAAGTTGGTAGAATAACACCTGTTCACAAAAAAGGTGATCGCGAACTTCTGAGTAATTATAGGCCCATTTGTATTCTTCCATTTTTCAGCAAAATAATCGAGCGTCTTATGCATACAAGATTAATATCCTACCTGACAAAGTTTAATCTGTTGACATCTAAACAGTACGGCTTTCGGCCTGGCTATTCGACTGAGCTTGCGCTTCTAACCCTCACCGATAAAATAAAAGGGGCAATCGACCAAGGCTTCGTAGTTGGTGGCGTATTCATAGATTTAACGAAAGCTTTTGACACAATTAATCACAAAATTCTTATACATAAACTTGAATCGTATGGCATAACTGGACCTGCACTTCAATTTATATCTAGTTATCTCTGCAATCGCACTCAAGTTGTTCAGATTGACGGTAAAGTTTCAGCAGCTAAGAAAGTAAATCAAGGTGTTCCTCAGGGCTCGATCCTTGGCCCGCTGCTCTTTTTGCTATTTATTAATGATCTACCTAATGTTTTGACCGCTACAGATTGTATCTTATATGCAGATGACACGACCATTTTTACCTATGCTAACAATGTCGATGAGCTACAACGAAACATTAACGTGGATCTACATAATATAAGTTCCTGGTGTCGAATGAACATGTTAAGAATTAATCCATCAAAAACCGTTTTTATAGTTTTTCATTCCTTCCCGACTGTACTTTCAAAATCTATATCTGTGCGTCTGGACGATAATTTAATTCCCATGTCCAACAGTACAACGTTTCTCGGTGTAGTTCTTGACCGGCATATGAAATTCAATCTTCATGCGCAATCACTCATTCGCAAGATAACCTTTGGAATACGCGCCATAATCAAAACTCGTTCATATTTTCAGCCACACATAATCCACTCCCTTTATCACGCACATATTCACAGCCATTTATCTTATTGCATATCAGCCTGGGGTAACACATATTTGACCCACCTCAACCGGCTACAACGCCTACAGAATCAAGCACTTCGACTCATGACTTTCAGCCATTTCTTAACCAATGCAACGCCACTTTATCAGAATTTAAATATACATCCTCTTTATCACCTCTTTCAGCTGAAGTTATCAGTTGTGATGTATAGGCTTTTTCGCGGTAATGTGCATATAGATGGCATTGTCTTGGAAGGCCTTGTAAATAATAATATTACTAGGTTTTCTGAGCTTGATAACCGCCTTCTGCCTAAAGTTCGCACAAACTACGGCAAGTTCACTACCACATTTACGGGAATCAAGCTGTGGAATTCCCTTCCTTACGTAATAAAATCATCAACCACAGAACATGCATTCAAAAACCAAGTAAAGAAATATTTTTTGCAACAGTTGTCTTCATCTTAGCAACTGCTTTTTAATGTAGCGATAACAATTGCTACATGTTATATTGTCCTTACGTTTTGTATTATAACTTGCGCTTGTTTGTTCTTCAGAGTTTTCTTTTTTGCCTTACTAAACATATATGTATTTTCTACTTTCGTTTTTTTCGCACTGTGCTTTTTTTTTTCTTACTGAAGATACCGTAACAACTGAATGTTGTATATTTTGTTTCTTCTCCCGTTAACATCATGTATGGGAGCCCCCCTGACAGTTTCCAACTTTGGGGCTCCTTGTGTGTATTACCAATCCTGTACGCACTTTTCTGTAAACTGACATCGTTGTTGAATAAACTTGAAAACTTGAAACTTGAATGTACAGGGGAAGTTATTAGAACCAATGGAATGTAAATAAGAAGAAAGAAGAAAGAAAAGTGGATGAAAAAATTACCAACTGTGAGCAGGAATCGAACCTACGACCTTCGAATTGCGCGTTCGATGCTCGAACGCGTAATTCGAAGAGCATCGAACGCGTAATTCGAAGGTCGTAGGTTCGATTCCTGCTCACAGTTGGTAATTTTTTCATCCACTTTTCTTTCTTCTTTCCTCTTATTTACATTCCATTGGTTCTAATAACTTCCCCTGTACATTCCTTGGCATTACTGTCTGTTATATCTCATTAGTATTGTGTTAAAACACGAAAAAACGAGCCCTTAGGTATACACTTCTTTCCCTTATATATATATATATATATATATATATATATATATATATATATATATATATATATATATATATATATATATATATAATGCCCCCAGCACGTAGTGGGTTCACAGCAAGAGGGGCTCTCAATCTGGAGGAAAAAGAAGATCGCGTGTTTCTTCTCTGCTCGAGAGCCAGCCACGACTGACGCATCGTCCTAGAGATTGCTACCCGGTGGTTTAATAAATCCCGCAGTACTTGTGACTCATCGTGACAGTATATATATATATATATATATATATATATATATATATATATATATATATAAACACATGGCTATTTTTAGCGCACGCACTGTGAAATACTACTCAGAAGGGTTTGCACATCTTGAGGACTCTTTTTTCTCTGAAAGGAATCGAGAATAACTTCGAAAATATTCGCTTTTGTCAACTTCTCACTTGTATGCTTGACTCTGTATTCTTTGTTCGACATGCTATACCTCAGTACCCAAATGCACCAATAGCCCCATCTGGTACTTAGCTGTGGGGGTTTGTATAAACATCAGCGATTTGCGTCAGGTTATTCAGTGCAACATACCTACGGCACTCCGAGAAGAGGGTCTCGTCGAAGCAACGCTCCGCGGGCACGTCCCTCCGCTGGCAGCTTTCTCGGCAGCTCTCGAGTGAAGAGAAGCGGTTTGGACTGCTGTTGCAGAGTGGTGTCAGGTCCTTGTGCACGCTAGTATCGTTGTAACGGGCCGCTGCCATCGATGCCACTTCGTTTACCGCCTCGTGCTCGGCAGCCGTCGTAACCGCCACACAGTCGCCACCATTGCGGTCGTAGAACACTTCGCGGCGTAGGCGAGGGCAGAAGGTGTACCGCACCAAGCCGCACCGATCCTTGGTTTACGAATGAGGTTAAAACAAAGAATGACACAATGGCTTTCCCCTGGAGCAAAATGAACTCTGGAATTATGCTCTGAGCTTGCGAGTTGTTGCACATCTTTGAGTCTACCTATTCAGCCAATACACTCAGCACTGTTAAGCCTACCGATGATCTTGGAAATGGCGCTTGAAAACGGTTGAAAGAAATCTTGACCGCTTGCTGTCGAAGCTTCTGAGGAACAAGCCAAGTCAAATACAAACATTATTAGAGACCTTGCGGGTCACACAGAGCATGGCAATGACTTAATAGATCCGAGGTGGGCAGCCGCCACTTTAGCAGCAGTGACAGTGCACGCGAGAAAGGTGATGAAATCGAGGCAAGAGTACCACGTGGACAAAGGTGACCGTATACGGCTAGGTATAGACGACGAGCACTACAAAAGCAAGCAGAGTGATTCTTCGAGGTCATTGCTTCCAGCCGTGACCACTGGTGCCGAATAATGCCCAGTGAATTTCACCGTCCCTCTTACCAGGGGAGATGATAACAATGTAGTGGAAGTCACTGTCAACCATGTGCTAATTGATTTTCTATTCATCGAACCACTTTCACCGTCGACGCAGACACTGCATATATTTGAACTTCCGGAATCGGACGTTGCAGCGACCCGTTGCATCGACGCCTACTGACGCCGGCGTACGAGACGACGGGAAAACGCTGCCTATTGCTCGCCCATAGGCGCAAGCACCCGCCGCTTCGCATCTCCGCTTGGTTCGCTCATGCCGGAGATAGTGTAGTTTTTTTAAGTTGGAATGATTGCTAAAGCAGCAACGTGGTAAATTACCTATGATCGGCAGAATCAAAATGTGGGTGTGAGTTCGGCTTCACTTCTTCGCTTCACATGAAATGCGGAATGATTGCTAAAGCAGCAATGCGGTAAATTACCTTAAATCGGCCGAAGAAAAATGTGGGTGTGAGTTCGGCTTCAGTTTTTTGCTTCGCATGAAATGCGGAATGATTGCTAAAGCAGCAATGTGGTAAATTACCTATGATCGGCAGAAGAAAAATGTGGGTGTGAGTTCGGCTTCAGTTCTTCCCTTCACATGAAATGCGATTGAAAGACCCACGCCACTCCGATGTAACTGTCTCAAAAGACACCGTGTTTATTCTACAGCCACTTTTTATCACTTTACACCAGTGACCTCATAGGGCAGCACAGTGCTTGGTCCGTACAAAGGTAATGATAACACTTAGCAAAAATGTCAC
This sequence comes from Rhipicephalus microplus, assembly GCF_043290135.1. NCBI lineage: Eukaryota > Metazoa > Arthropoda > Arachnida > Ixodida > Ixodidae > Rhipicephalus > Rhipicephalus microplus. The sequence goes on from NC_134710.1 coordinate 441,475,124, forward strand.
TTCTGCATACGCTGGAGAACTGAAAACTAGGTGGGCGAGTCTGCACTAGAAGGCGCTGTAGAGAACTTTTTGTTGGGACTCTTAACGGATCAAATGCCCGATACGCGGAAGTGTCTATATAAATGGGGTGCGCATGCGTGCTAAAATTGATTCAGGAGTGGAAGTTACTGTCGTTCCGCCCGATTTTCCTGGCATACCGTCTGTATAAACAAGTCGCAGGCTGCGCTGAGAAGCGCTGCAAATCTGCGCCTTGAAGTTAATAGTTGGCCCGTGTGCTCAGGTTTGGGTGCACGTTAAAGAACCCCAGGTGGTAGAAATTTCTGGAGCCCTCCACTACGGCGTCTCTCATAATCATATGGTGGTTTTGGGACGTTAAACCCCACATATCAATCATATAAAGTTAACAGTTGTTTTTCAGCAGTATATTGTGTGGAAATGAAAAACCACGTGACAAACATTGTACGTCGTAGAGTCACTGCAGTGTGTTCTGTTAGGGCTTCCAGCTATTGAAGCAGTGACAGTACACGCTTGGTGTGGCCCCATTTCTTTATGTGGTTGAAAATAAACAGTACGAGTATATGTATGCGCAGATTTTTTCTGGTTCGGGCATGATTTCTGCTGTAACACACTGTTCGCATGAAACAAGGAGCGACTCCCTTAGCAATTTTCGCATTTCGGCGGATACCAATTTAATTAAAAACCTCTATCAAAGTAGTGTTGGCCAAAAAGGTCAAAAGCCACGTCATTCGGAAGGTCAACGGTGCGGCTAAATGGTGTGCAGGAATGGTTCCCTTGGTCAAGCACACAGGCGAAGTTCAAATTTGCGTGGATCTAACCCCGCCGAACAAGAGCGTCCTGCGCGAACGGTTTGTACTGCCTACAGTAGATGACGCCCTTCAGCGATTTGCGAGAGGCGACATTGTTTTCAAAATTACATGCCAGTTCAGGTTTTAATCAGGTAAAATTGCCCCGTCGCGGTGGTCTAGTGGCTAAGGTACTCGGCTGCCGAGCCGCACGTCGCGGGTTCGAATCCCGGCTGTGGCGGCTGCATTTCCAATGGAGGCGGAAATGTTGTAGGCCCGTGTGCTCAGATTTGGGTGCACGTTAAAGAACCCCAGATGGTCGAAACTTCCGGAGCCCTCCCCTACGGCGTCTCTCATAATCATATGGTGGTTTTGGGACGTTAATCCCCACATATCAATCAATCAGGTAAAATCGACTAAAGAAAGTCAAGAGCTCACAACATTTATCATACCATTTGGTAGGTACTGCTTCCAGCGAATGTCATTCAGTAGCATCTCGGCCCTGGAGTACTTTCAAAAGAGAATGGCAGATATCTTAAATGACCTCCAAGGAGTGCGGATAAACAATGGGACCGAGTTAGAAAGAAATAGAAGGGCACTGGTTAAATAAAGTGAGCGAACCTGCATGCATAACCCATCTTATGACTTTCCCGTGAGTCTGAACGCTGCAGGGCAATCCGAGGAACAAAGTCCTCGGCAGAGCATTCTGCCCTCATTTCAACGATGGCGGCTCCATTGGATAGCGGGAGACTTGGTTGTCATGTGACACGCTATGGTCGAGAACTAAGGCCACCACAGCGAGACGGCTACACTTGAAACTTGCAGCATACAGGTCTGTGTTGTTACTATTCATGCTGCTTTGTTTATTTGTTTGCTTTGTGTTACAATACTTCTGACAAAAAAAGAAAGGGTGTAATGTTATCGTTATCTTTGTTCGGGCCAAGCACTGTGCTGCCCTATGACGTCCCTGGTGTAAAGTGATAAAAAGCAGCTGTTAAATAAACACAGGATCTTTTGAGGCATTGAATTCGGAGGAGCACGTATCTTTCAATCGCATCGTACCACTTGGCTTACAGCGGATACGATAAGTGCGCTAATGTCTGGCCATTAGTGAGCTGACATCCTCATTTCACAATAACGTAAACAAAAACAAGCTATTTTAATCTTCAAGCTCACTGCAAAAATAGACCACAATATAGGCAGTGTTTAGGTGTGAAAAATGTTCACGCAGTTTTCAGGCACTGCGACAAATGGTTGAGCTTAATTCGGTGCTATTTGGTCAAATGTTTTATGAGGCTCAATATTCGGAAGTGACTCGTGAAATGAAAATCGCCGTGATGGAGTACTCCAAATAATTTCGACTATCTGAAGTTCTTTAACCTGCACTGAAACTATGGCCTCTAGTCATTTCTCTAACACAGAAATCAAGTCCGTGTCATCCGGGTCAGCAGCCGAGTTGCCCTAACCACTGAGCGAACACGGGCGTTGATTGTCGGTGGAGAGCTGAATAAATTGGATATTACACCTTAGCTTATTCGCCCTACGCGACCCCGCTCATTAAGTGCTTGGTATTTTGCCGTATACTCGGAGTTTCACCAGCGTTTTTGCACCTATGTCACTTCATCGCTCGGTGTCTCCACTGACGGACGTAACAGGCGAATTAAAAAAAGTCCTCTTACTCTTCGTAAGGATCGGAGTGAAATAGTTTAGAGCGCCGACTCTCAGTTAAAAAGACCTTTCACGCAATTCCACAATGAAGCATGACAAGTCCTAAGGTGCAGCACGTCTATACGTTGAAATAGCCGGATTGTATAAAGGAATAACAGATGAGTAGATGGACGCTCGTATGAAGCGACGAACAGCTGGACAGAGACACTGACGCATTCACGCACAGATAGATGGATGAACGGGCGGAGTGAAGGACGGCGCAGTTTTTTTTTGTTTCGCAGATGTGTAAGAGGTGTTGTGAAACAACTGGAGATGCTGGTACATCACTGGATGCCGCACAAGGCTAGCACCTAAGGAGCTTCGCCCCAAGCCATACCATAGACTTCCGACTCTGCAGTGTTTCGGATGCGGACACGTAGTGCCACCTGTCGAAGCAGTTTTGGGTAGTGCCCTTCCGACTTATTTGCACAGTGTGCTGTGCAACCAAGAGCAACTAGTGGGTACGAAACAATTCAGCTGAATATTAGGTGTGTTTGCAGGTTGAACATTAGGGCAAAAGCTACGAATTTCTCTTTGCAAGTAGAATGTGCAACCGAACCGCCATGAAGTTCTTGCTTGGTCACTCGCCGAAACTGTGGCGAAAACAAAAGCTGACGCAAGAGCTCCGCAAGCTACAAAGAAATGCCCCAGTCGACGCTACAATAGCGTTTTGAATTGCAAGAGATGTACACGACTTCAGTTTTACCGATTTTCGTACCCGTTGCACGAAGCATAACGGCGGGAGCACTGGATATGGAAGTTGCGAATATGTTCTGTAAGTGAGCGACTCGCGTTTTCTACAGTTGGTCGCGTGATAAAGTGTGATAATGTAGATATTCTGTTATTGTTTTGAGTAGCCTTGTCAGAGAAGCGTGGCACCCTTCACTATGAAGCTCTGTTAAGCCTCTGACCACGATGCGCACCATGTATCAACTAAATGCAGACTGGTGCCGCGTGCAGAAAACATCACGCACTCCGCTACCGCCCAAGATCTGAACTGGTTGTCCCCACGCAGCTTCAATCACGTTTGCTTTGAATGCTTAAAGGTGCGGTTTTTTTAGCAAATGATAACACGTGCGTCGTACAAGTGATTCCAAAAGTTTCTCTTTCATGTGGTCTCCACGATTGCTTGAGCCATCTCGGAGGCTTTGGTTTTCCCTTTTTTGTATCCCGAGAAAGTGGCCCCCGAATATTCTAATTTGCAATGCATACATATGGAAGACAATCGCCCACAGACAAGGATGTGTTATAAAACAGTGCATCGCACAACAAGCGAGATACGGACGAATAATGCGGCTGCAAATGTGAAAGTCTCCGAAGCCACTCGTGCCTGAGAAAGCGAACTTCTTACTCATCGTAATATACAGTGCTCGTAAATAAGTTTTCATTGCAGTTGACATTATGTGTGTGCTGAAATTTAACGCATTTGGGCGTTACGAAGCGCACGTAAGAGTGCTTGCCTCGACCTTGATGTCATGCGGTGCTCGCTTTTCTTGTGAGTTTCCGCATGCCGAAATTACAGGATCACCTTTTGCATTCTACCCGCAGTTCCCATTAATGAAGCACAAATAGGCGGAAAAAGCTTTCCAGATCTAGGTTTTCGGAAACCGCGCCTTAACACTAACAAAAATGAGGAGGGGGTGAGGGGGAGTGCTGTAGTGGCGTATGCACATTTGCTTTCGGTGGATCTCCTTATACTACCCTGACTGGGTGGCGATGAGAGTGCTGGAGCCAGCGTTTTTCTCAACGGCGTCTGGACAGATTTTTACGTCTATCGCATCTTTCTTTCGTTGAAAGCCGACTACCATGGTAGGCATTCGATTGCGCAATCTTCGGGTCAGCAGTTGCACGCCACAACCAGTCGCCCACCACAATAGATAAGCTTGTAGAAAAAAAAGTATATTGGAAAGCATGCTGCAGCGAATGCTGCCATGGCGTATTGAAAACCATGAGCTGTGCAGACAGATGTCTAAAATTGGGGGACTCTTAAGCTTCGCCTATATAGTTGAATGCGATAGCAAAATCAGGCTCTAGTGCGTCCTTCAACCGCTCGCTGAGTGCATGCTACCATTATTAGGTTTTGTTACACACACATGCACACACACAAACGGGCGCACGTGCAAGCGCGACGTATCTATATAGTAATGCAGTGATTGTGCAGTATTGCCACTTCCCTCTGCTCGAATGGCTCTTTGCCGCAGTCGAGACACGTTTTCGCAATGTCTCACAGATGGCACACAGACACACGCACATACGCGCGACGCGAATGGTACTATCGGCGTCAAATGACACCCGAACAGCGGCAATACTTTGCGATAGTGTAGTGCGTGCCATCCAGTTAACATAATTGACAGGCGCACGCATCCTGTTCGGCAGCTTTGTGCATATATGCGTGCCTCTTCGTAGTGATAAGTGGACGCCACGTACAATACTATCGCGAACGCTTGCCGCTGTTCGGGTTTCCTTTGACGCTGATAGTACATACAGGTTTTTGATCTAAAGCAAGAGTAGCATGGCCTCTAAGATACACGCCGCGCGCTCGCCATCTTTTAGGCCATGAAGAGTCTCAGAATGCCTCACAGATGGCAGAAAATTATCTAGCGTTTGCTGTTTGCTTAATCAACGCCTCTGGAAAGACCTGATATATTTTCCGCTAGGTGACCATAGTTGTCCATTTTTAAAGCTCTTTGAAAATTGCTGTGTTTTTTAGCGGCGACGGCTCCATCATTTCGGCCTTTTTCGACGTAGTTTGATGGCCTCCCAAATGCGCCTACAAATCACCGAATGGGCTCGTTTTGGTCGTGACACCTGTCGAACAAAATGCGCTAAGGAGACTCCTTCCACTACATGACCTTTATGGAGTGTTTTTTTTTTCCCTGAATCAGGTGCAAGTAACGTCGTAGCTTTGTAGCAGGTGGTAGGACACCTGCTTGCCTGGCGAACGGCGCGGGTTGGATCCTAATTAGGACCGATAATTTTATCCTCTACTTTATTTGCTTGTTCCTCGATTTTTCACTCAAAACCAACGGTGCCGACACCGACAGCGGAATTACTGCGACGTGAGCTGCCTAGCGCTATCGCGTTAAAGTGTGCGACTTGGGGAAAAGTGGGAGCTCCTTTTAAATCCCGCTGCGGCGGTTGCATTTTCTGTGGGAGAGAAGATGCCGTAGGCTTGTTTGCTCAGATTTGGGTGCACGTCAAAGAACCCCAGTTGGTCGAAATTTCCGAAGGCCTCCAACACGGCGTCTCTCATAATCATATGGTGATTTCGGAACGTTAAACTCCACAATAGTTACAACCTGTTACAACACTAAGCCATGCTTCTCTAGCAGTGGTTATGGACAACGATTAGTACACGAAGCAGTTATCAACTGTATTTCCGCTAGGAAAACGTGTGCCGTCACGCAGCCAATACAGTATTCGCTGTACTGTTGAGGCAGAACATTCGCCCGAGCGCTATGGTTATTTGCTCCTGAGCCGTTAGGAAGCACGTCCCTCACGTACCGCAAGAGTGCCCAAGCAGGCTTCAAACGTGTTTTTTGAGGGGGCATCTGTGGCAAGCAGGAAACACTAATAAGTAGGAGAAATTTAGATATTCTGTAATCGAATGTCTTTGCAAACTAATCTATGTATTTCTGTATAATTCTTTTACTAGCTTAGTTCTTCATTGTTTAGCGTTGGCCATCGAGACAAATGGTGAAACAAAAAAAATTGTGCAACTCACTTCATGCATTGTCCTACACATGAATTTGGACACTTCACCACATAGTGCGTCTCGGTTTTAGCAAGCTCTTCCTAGAAGTATGCCTAGGGCACGCTATATACCTAATGTTCATGAAAAGCAATGACTCACCAAGCTACCGAAAGGATCGTGCAACAAATCCCCTGGCAAAAGCGGAGCGTTCAGCCTCTCTCCGGGGACGTCGCGGTCTCGCATGGAAAAAGGCTCTTGGAGGGCTGTGCTTGTTGGCGCTATTGGTTGTCGCCGATGTCCTGTCGTCAGCCCGAATGCTTTCGCATCTTTCCACGGCGCCTCTTTATTGTTCAACTGCAAAATACACTTGGGTTTTATGTCGACTCGTGAAATATATTGCGCTTTGTGCCAGTCCTTATTTCAGCTTTCTCTCCAATCATTCGCCGATTTCATTCCTTCACTGCTAAGACGAAATTGACATGGGCTATGCTATTGCTTTATTTTTCAAAAATAAACAATGAATCACTTTATATGCAAAGTACCTCCACATAGTGCTTCGTAAGTATACTGGTTACCAACTTTTTTTAAGGAAAACTGTGCACATAATCAATGCACACCGTAAATAGGAGTACTTTGCTTCAATAAATCAAGCAGCTGGGCTCGTGTTGTTTGGTCCATCTGCAAGCTTCGTTAGTCTCTCACCACTTATCAACGGTTCAGTAATCACAACTTTCAAGGTTGGCCCTCTTTTGCGGCCACGTCGAGTGGCTGCTCCGTGATGTTATAATTAGCTGCTGGGATTTTACGTGGGAAAACAGTGACACGTTTGGGAGAAACACTGGCCGTGTTGGTCATATGCTGCTGGTCTACCGACTGGGAAGTCGCGAGATTAAATTCCGACAACGGTGACCACATTTCGATTGATGAAGGCTAAATTCTGGGGGCCCGTGTGCTTAGGTTTAAGTGCATGGTAATGAACCCCAGATTGTCTCAATTCTGGGAGCCTTCCACTATAGAGACATTTCGTGACTTGTGATGTAAAACCATAATAACTGTTATTTACTACAACGCATGCACAAGTGAGGAACTCCGATATAACTGATTACCCACAGCGCACCTCAGTCGAAGTATAGCGCAGCTTTGTATGTCGCCCCCCGTCGAAACGCAGTAGCAATGACGTTTAATCGATTCCGCGTCGGCGAGCGAAACAGCGCGAGCCCTTTTGATTAGCCGGAAATTAAAAATAATATTGATCAAGATTCCAACGATCTGTCCACAAAGAGTTGACAAGTACAGTGTATTTTATGCTTGTTATAACAACGAAATATTTGCAACCTTGTGCAATAATATTAAAGTTACTGTGCAATTTCATATTCTGTGCAGTGGTAGCGGCGAGACCCACCAGCGCCGTCGGCGCCTATCACAACAAGAACCCTTAACCGGTTCATGCGCACTTTGAGACCTACGCTAACGAGCCCGGAGTAGCGGATATTATAACACACCTCAGCCAGAGGCAATAGCAGTGACATGTGGCAATTATTCGAGTGCTGCTTTGGTGGGTTTACTAATGCAGGCTGATGACTGAGGAAAAGCTACCACAAAACAAAGGCACACACAAAACCAGATGTTCACTTAGCTATTGCAATACTCCCTATTCTAGTGTAGGTACTGTAAGCTCACTGTGCTACCTTCTTATGTCGCTGTAGTGTTCAGCTCTCGGTGAAGCTGCCCAAATGGTACTAACGACACCATCAAAAACTGTGGTGACGCCTTGTTGCTGGAAAGTCACAATGGGGTCAAAGGCTCAGGTAACGCTATATATAAGCTACATGTTGACTGGAGCCAGCATCACACGGCACTAAGTGAGTACAAAATGGTTACAGGCACCAGTTCTTTCCTTTGAACTCATAATTTTCATAGCTTTTTTCAATGCATCTATCTTCAAAATTCTTTCATTGTGATTGTAATTTCATGCATTCTTGAGGTGCCTTTCCGTCCTCGCAGTGAGGCTCTGTATAATGTCGAAAGCTATTGTTTCTCCCCGTGCTTCGTATGTTCTGGATGCGACAAAAAGCATGCGACCGGAGAAAAAACACCCTAGCCGCATTTCGTTAATTTAAAAGCTTGTGGTGTGGTTGCTCACCATCGGTCCTTATCAGCTGACTGCTCACACGTGTTTTGTTCTCACTAAAACGTCTGCGTTGTCGAAGCATTGAATGGTTGCTTAGCGAGCTGCAGCGGCCACGTTACCTTAAGCCTGTGATTCGTTGATTTACGCCCGCTGATATGCTAAAGTGAGCTGCCGCCCTTATTTCGTATAATACGCCACTTTATTGCTATTGCAGCGATTGCTCACTCATGGGGCCAAACATTCTGTGACCGGTCGTAGTCGCTGCAAAGTGAACTCAAGACAACCATTTTACCGCCTTTTACTTGCCTTCGAGACTCAATAAGTCTACAGTTAACTTTTTTTCCCTATCAAGTCCGCTGTTTTATTACGAAAGAACTTTCCCGGCACGACCCAAATGCTTGTATACCATCACTTGTGCGTGCTTGAGAGTGTATACAGGTGCTGATAAATATAATGTTGAATTCCAACAGCATATCGCGAGCGTCAAGCTGGATCGTAAACGGAGCTTCTAGATCCGAGCAGGATTTCTTTCACAGAATCTGGGAATGGGAAGCATGCTTGTGAGGGGGCATTAGGGGGGGACAGGGACGAAGCGTTTTTCTTCTCGTCCGTGGCTTCCCGCGATTCTAAACATCCGGCCGTTGCAGATGAAAGATGGGCTCGCAGACTGCGCCGCGCGAACTTCCAGTAAAACCCGCCTATTTCGGCGGAACGAGAACTCTTGGTCCACGGAGCGATCCGGAATCTGCGGTTGCTCTCAATTTGCACTCGCGATCTGCCATTGGAATATTATTCCTCTACTCGGAGCAGAAAAAGTTAATCCGAATCTGCCATTAGAATCCAACAATAGGTATATCGCTGCTTATTCGAAGAGGATGGTATCACGCATAAACAAGTCACGGTGGCATGGTAGCCAAGTAGTTCCAAGTAGTTGTGGTGTTTGACTGCTGCTTACAGGTCGGGAGATCAAAACCAGTGATGGTCGTAGTTTAAACGGAGGCAAAAACACTAGGAATCAATTTGCTTACCGTCGCCACACCCCAGGTGACTTGTTTACCGTAGCCACACCCAAAGTGATCGAAATTTTCAACGCCGATCACTATGGTGGCTTTCATAGTAATATCGTGGTTCGGGGACATCCACTCCATCAATAATATTATCGCGTATACATTGGATGTAAGTGCAAAGAAATTACAGTCCTTGGGCACTTCTGTATCTTGACTACGTTAAATGATCCAAACACTCTCAGAAACGGAGCAGAAAATGTCCCAGAATACGAAGTGTATTTCTCGAGTGTAAGTAAGCAGATTGATTGATTTGTGGGGTTTAACGTCCCAAAACCATGATATGATTATGAGAGACGCCGTAGTGGAGGGCTCCGGAAATTTTGACCATCTGGGGTTCTTTAACGTGCACCCAAATCTGAGCACACGGGCCTACAACATTTCCGCCTCCATCGGAAATGCAGCCGCCGCAGCCGGGATTCGAACCCGCGCCCTGCGGGTCAGCAGCCGAGTACCTTAGCCACTAGACCACCGCGGCGGGGCGAGTGTAAGTAAGCAGTTTTCTGTACATAAACCCTCTCACAAGAGAAGCTTAACACTATCAATTACCAGGCACGGTGATGATAATGGGATAATAAAGAGAAACAATATGTTTCTTTTAGATTGCTAAACTGCGCTCTGGGAACAGTAATGTCACAAGTTTCACGGTCATAAGTTCATGATTAGCGGAGAAAATCAAGGTTGAAGTTTCATGTTTAATTATCGCGCCGTAATCGCCACTCGTCACGTCAGGAATTTTTCGGTGGAATTGGCTCGGTGAACTTTTTTCGAAAAATCATATGCTCTGCCTATGGCCCTCACTAGTTACGATGTACTTCAATATTATTGGTTAGAAGCTTCGTAGAATCCACTGGACGCCTTAAAATATTGATGATGTCACAGTGTTGGGGGCGGGAATCTTAAGGTGGCGTCGCCATCTCATTTTCTTTTCGCGCGTTTTCTCGCTTACTAAGCGTCTTGTCGCGGTGAATGTGGTGTTTTCGGGATCCCAAATTTATACTTTATAAATGCGCAAAAATCGATTTGCTCTTCAATGTTCCTTTCGATCGGACCTGTCTGGCCTCATGTTTAGATTCCAGCGCATTTCCAATAGTTCAACCAAATATTCAGAATGACGGTGGCACAGCGATGACCTTCACAGCGCCGCAGATTTCTCGCGTTTTATTTCATTGAGAACGTATCATCGATCATACTGTATTCTCATCTGGATATATAGGCTCAAGTTTTTTCTACCTTATGGAAGCATGTGCAGTCGCACACTTGTATGGTCTCATTAGAACGTTTAGCCGGTAGCGAGTTTAGTAAATTTATTCAAGATCCTGTCATTGCTTTTCCACACACGACGTTGAACATGTCTCTTTTTTCTAGTGGTTTTAGTAGACCCCTACGTACCTGGCCTTCAAGCGCACTCATTTTACAATCACGTAAACTGTGTAAGAATGTTTCAGAAGTTCGCACTCTCCACCCGCCATGACGGACAGCGCGACGAGATTGTGTTTGGTTGTATTACATGTGTCGGCCGCAACTGCGTAGAGGCAGTAGCAGTGTGGAGGCCCAAAAGGCGTTAAGAAGGGGCGCTATACAGCGAGTCAAAGATGCGGCCGGGAACGTGCCCTCATCCGGTGATGTAAGTTTTTGAAAGATGATAGCCTTTCTATGGGGTACATTGAAGCAAAAAATTTAGTTCGTCCGTCGTAACAATGCCCCGAACGGCACGAAGCAACACGCCAAAAGGCCGACGCCATCCTCAGCGCCCACCAATATGGCCCTCATTTCAGCATTCATACTTGCGCGATTGTCAATTCAAAAGCAATTATTGCGCATATCTGAGGCACCAAAACAACACGTCAATATTTTGTATGTGTGGCTTTATACTAAAGAAGGCACACATATGTAATTCTAAGGACCGTAGCATTTATCACGCTGCGCTGACAGTGCAACGCGTTGCTCAATAAGACAAGTATTTCGAACGTTTTGATTAGAGGACACGGTGGTGGCACCTGCCCTTCGCTTTACGTTCTACACTTAATCGCCTCTGAGAGAGGCGCGCATCTTTCTGCGTGGGTGCGCACATCTTCCTTCGTTTTCGAAGATAACTGCTACATAGCGCTCGCGTCTAACGTTCCTTGATGCGCTCGTTAGCATTCGTTGCACAAATCTAGACTCTCTAACGCCGCGCTTCGAGAATAGAATTCACAGATTTTGTTGCGCAGAACATCAAATAAACGTTTTGTTCACTCTCTTCAGGCACAAGACTATCGTCTTTGAGCGACATTTGCAATGAAACATGCAGATACGGGGCGATTTTTTTTCTTCCTTCGGATAACGCAGAAGTTTTTGGCGAAGTTGTTGACAAGGAAGTTTCGAAGTGTTCTTCATGCGTTAGCATGCTGGATATTACATGTACGAACTATCTGCGCTTGTGCTGATGGCTGTTTTTTTTATAATTCATTCTCAGTTTTACTGGCTAGAGCTTGGCTGAATGGCGTGCCCACCTGGACGTCTGAGTCACTGTTGGCTTCGGTCTCGACAGGCACAGGAGCGAGTGGATCAGAAGAGGCGGTTTGGGCAGCTGGGCTCATCAACGCTGAGCTCACGCTCAAATTTGGTACAGTTTCTACGGCAGGTGCGTCCATCATTTGATCTCTCTCGGACGATTCTGCGACCGCCTTTTGTGGGCTGACAGCCAACCTGCGACCCATCTGCGAGTCGGTGCGTGCATGAATTAAGTAATGTTGTGGTGCGTTCTAAGGAAGAGTATCCAAAAGTAATTCGGCATAAATATATTGACCCATTGAAGGCAGATTGCAAATTCGTTATTGCTTTAAAAAGGCAATTTTCTCAGCTGTGGCTTTGATATTAGTATTTTTGCATGGCGATGACAATGAAGAAAATAGCCGTGGAGCTTTTAAAGTTGAAACTTTTCGTGGGTGAACTTGTGTCAACGAATATAAATGAAAGTACCAGTGTGCTCCAATTTGGGTGCACGTTAAAGAACCCCAGGTGGTCTAAATTTCCGGAGCCCTCCACTACGGCGTCTCTCATAATCATATAGTGGTTTTGGGACGTTAAACCCCACATATCATCATCAGAAATGAAAGTACGAGCAATCCATCTGTGCACTGATTGCGGCAATCACAGTTGTCGGCCGTTGGAAGTTTGATAAGTGGTTGGTGCTTTGGCATTTATACATTCACCACAAATGCTTTTATTCATATCATTGCCCTCTGCTTTTCTTGCAGAATAAACTGCACTGTTGTCATTGCGCATTTAAGCTTATCACAGCATTCTAAAAAACACTCAGTCTGTGCGTAACACACAGCAGTTACAGCAAACTCTGGAAGAGCAGTCTTTTTGAAGCTCTTTGCAAACTCTCTTGGCAGCAACTACTACAAGTATAATTGGGTGGCACCTACTAGGCCATCAACCACAATAAATTTGAAGCAGGGAAACATTCACTACACCATTATTTGTTGTTCTGCAAATAAGCTAGGTAACGGCTAAACTCTGCAAAAGCGCATTCACACCTATCGTGGAACTGGAAAGTGGAAGTGGATTATCTGCAAAAGCAGAAGACCCACGGTTGCTTGGCCGAAGCGTGTCTGGACCAGTTTTTTCTGCGTGTGAAAGTTGGCGTCTTTGGCCGCAGCTAACAGGGCCCGTGACGCCCGTGTGCAGTATCGCGTAGTGCCGCCAAATGGTGACATACCCTCCGCGAATAAGAGGAATGCTCCCTCCATGCCGTGAAGAAGGCAGAAGGTCACAAGCGCGCCCTCACACTGTACTCCGATTTGAAAATTCGCTTACGTGCACCGCATTCGGCGTGAACGTGCTTTGTTGCTTCATGTTGACTTTTTGATACGGTGGCTGAATAATTGTGGATGAGGCCTTCCTAATGGGTTGCATGGTTCAAACGGTCATAATATATGGTGCGAGCGGGTTGAAATGTGTAAAAACAAAACAGTACGCCGTGCGGTGGCGACTGTGTGGCCTTTTCATCGTGTGCGCCGTGCGGGTGCGAATCTCGTACGTGCCGTGCGGTGGCGAAGAGGACGGCGATCGTGTGCGCGGCGTCTCTCGAGACAGCGTGGGTCGTGCACGAGAGTCGGAACTGCAAGGCTGGGCTCTCCTTCGCTGGGCGTCCGGTCCATGGGAGAACCCGGAGCCCTACCTCCTGCTGCCTCAACTTAGAGCGCTCCCGCCTGTTCCGCTACGAGGAGATCGGGCCAGGGAACGTGCACGAGGCCGGGCCAAGGTCTTGACGCTGTGGGCAGACGGGCACACTCAGGGTTCGGCCCACGAACACGCACAGGCCGAGGGCGTCCACCGTGGAGCGGCTCCCTTGGGCGCAGAGTTCCGGCATCAACAGCCACAGAGTGGACCTTCTTGACTTCACGCTACCAGACCAAACACCGAGCTACGGAATCGGACAGATGGTCTACGCACGGGGCTTTCAACTCGGCAACTTCGTCGGCTCCGACAACAAACTGTACGCTACTGCTTGACTATTTCGCGTAACAGCCCTCATGTCAAATTTAACTGTTTTTCTCTATTTGCTGAGTCTTGTCATGTGTGTGAAGGTGTCTTACGCGTGTTTGTCCACCTGCGTGCTGCGTTATTCTTTCTGGAGCGAATCCTGAACCCACGTTAACATCACAAACTGGCGAGCCTGCCAGGATTCGCTCAGTAACAGCGGTTTTGCTTGTGTAACAGCACACGTTCGGACTTCAACATGGACTTAAAAAAGCTTACCGCTGTAGGGATTCAACTCGGGCTGACAGGCGCAGAACTGAGCAGGTGGATCAAGTATCAGCAAGCAAAACAAAGGGATGATAGAACTGTGGAACGAGAGGCACTGAAAGAGGCTGCGGAGACAGCGCACTTAGCTGATGAGAGGCAGCGTGAGATCCTCCAACTAAAGCTACAGCTTCAGGAAGGAGCTCGGAATGTACCGGCTTCAGCTAATGACGTTCTGCCGGTATCAAGCACTTCATCACCGCTTAACCCGCAGAAATTACTTCCTCTCTTTGACGAGAAACGCGATGAATTGCACGCGTACTTGCCAAGATTTGAGTGAGTAGCAGCCGGTCAGGATTGGCCACGAGAGAAATGAGCCCTGGCTGTGAGTATGTGCCTCACGGGCGACGCCTTAACTGTGATCGGTAGGATGACTGCCGCCGATTTATTGGACTACCAGGAGATGAAGAAAGCCTTGCTGCAAATGTTCCAATTTACGACGCAGGGTTACCAAGACAAGTTTCGCAAGGCAAGAGTTGCGGACGGCGAAACTGGAACGCAGTTAGCCGTGAGAATTGCGGGCTATTGTGATCACTGGGTCGACATGGCCAACGTGTCGAAAACGTACGAAGCGCTACGTGTACATATAATCTCCGAGCGATTCCTACGCTGTTGCCAACCAAAACCAGTCATCTTCTTAAAGGACCGAGAGGGCAAATCGCTTGACGAGCTTGCTAAACTAACTGATCGCTTCCTCGAAGCACGGAAATTGCCGAACATCAGAAAAGATCCCGATACGGGAAAGGATTTTGGTGAGAAACCTAATACAGCACCACGTAAACCGCAAGTGAAGTGCATGCTCTGCAATCGACTCGGCCATTCGGCCCCCGACTGTCGCAGCCAACCTAAAGAATTGGTAAGGTGCAAATCGTGTTGCATATCGGGACACGCGGCTGAAAATTGCAGAGGTCAGCGCGCAGACAACAAACCGACTTCGTCCAGTGCATTCACAGAAACACAACTGACTGGACCTCGTCAGGGAAAAACATCAAAGTGCCCACGAAAGCAAAGTAGCCGTTCAAGTAATGACGACGAGAGCAGGAAACCCGCTGTACCTTTCCTAAGTGACTGGATGCCAGTAGTTGAAGGGTGATTGCAAGGACGAAAGGTTCGCGTGCTTCGGGACACAGGCAGCAATACAGCAATTGCCAGGCGAGAGTTGATTCCTGAAGAGTGCTTGACGGGCAACAAGAAGCAGTGTCGTTTTGCTTGATGGCTCAAAAAGTCGCCTCCCCGAAGCGATCGTACTAGTGAAAACGCCTTACTTTTCAGGCAGTATAAAAGTGGCTTGTATGAACCAACCACTGTACGATGTGGTTATAGAAAACCTTCCAGGTGTCAGAGGACCATACGATCCTGATTCGGACTGGGAGCGAGCAGATGCGGCTCAGGAAGTGTGGAAAGAAATGAACATGACCAGGAACCCTCCGCAGGTGTCAAGCGCCGCTAAATCTAAAGCTCCACAACAAAAGCAAAGCAAGATGTGTCTCTTGTACGACCCGGAGGTTTTGTCGAGTGACATCACAAAAGCGCAACTCATTGAGGGACAGCAGAGTGACCCAAAAATAGAGTCGTTTTTTAGTAAAGTGATCAGAGAATTTAAATCGGGAAAAGGTCACGGCTATGAATTCGTGGAAGAAAATGGAGTGCTCTACCGTCATTACCGCCTTGCAACAGGCAGAGCATTTAAGCAGGTGGTAGGTCCAAAGGCGTTTTGACGAAATATTTTAGAAGTTGCCCATGAAAACATCATGACTTGGCATCAGGGAATCAAAAGAACAACCAATCGTATTTTGCAAGAATTCTTCTGGCCTGATATTCACGGAGATGTAAAATGCTTCGTGAAATCATGTCACATATGTCAACGAACAACACCTAATGGAAAAGTAGGAGTCGCTCCATTGGGCAACATACCTCTCATCCGCACACCTTTTGAAAGAGTGGCAGTGGATCTGATCGGCCCCTTCTCACCAATGTCAGATCGGGGGAACCAATACGTTCTGACCTTAGTTGGTTTCGCAACTAGGTATCCATGGATGCTGTAGCACTTCCCGCAATTGATGCCGTTCATGTTGCAGAAGCGCTCATCCAAATGTTTTCCCGCATTGGTTTACCCAAAGAAATAGTCACCGACCAGGGAGCAAGCTTTACCTCCGACTTAATGAAAGAGGTTAGTCAGCTTGTCTCCGTGAAGCTTCTTAAGACGACGCCATACCAAGTCATGGCGAATGGCCTCGTCGAGAAATTCAATGGCACCTTGAAGATGATGTTAAGGAGAATGTGTCAAGAGAAACCAAGATCATGGGACAGGTACCTCGCCCCGCTGCCTTTTGCGTACCGAGAAGTACCAGAGGCAAGCCTCGGGTTCTCTCCCTTTCAGCTTATCTATGGTCGACATGTCCGAGGACAGCTGACAGTATTAAGACAGCTGTGGATGAATGAGAACTCGACGGAGAAACACGGACAACATACACGTATGTCTTTGACTCGCGGGATCGGCTGGAGGAGACGTGAAAGATTGCGCACGAACAATTGGAAAAAGCTCGCGCCAAAGTGGACGACGAGCGGGCTGTGTCAGAAGAGACATGTTTTGCGCGAAACTCATCAAGCGCTACTTGGAAGGGGAGTTGGCCATCGAACATGTCGTTCAGGGAGTACGCTCGATCGCGACACAAGAGATGGACAACCAGCGGCAGGCTGTAGACTTGGCCTTGAAGGGGATTCTCTCGCTGCTTCTGCGTATTGGCTTGAACGAGAACACAGCCAATCACCTGATTGACCTTTCCATCACCTTGGCAAGGGAACCTGACTTGTGTTCGGGAAGCCTGCTTGTGCTGCTTCTGTGCGACGTTTTCGATAGCTTGCCCCTCAACGAAAGCGAGGAGTTTTTCAGCCTCATGGAGGACAAAGTCAGCATCTGGAAAGAGGAGCTGTTCTTCAAGTGTTGCAAGAACCAGCTGCTGAGGACATGCAATGACTTGCTTCGAAGGCTGTCGAGGTCCCAGAACACCGTGTTTTGTGGAAAGATTCTTGTCTTCTTGGCCGAGCTGTTCCCTCTTTCAGAAAGTTCTGGTTTAAACATTGCCAGTGAATTCAATGCTGAGAACATCAGATTGTTCAGCTCAGAGGACTACATGAGTCGTGCTTAACTTGTAGCAACACACTCAACCGCACAAACTGGAAAGCGTGCTGTGAATTAACTCTCTTCCCGCGCGCCTCTTTTAGAATAGTTGTAAACAGCTTTCTTGAAAAAGGGAGTATTGTCATAATATATGGTGCGCGCGGGTTGAAATGTGCAAAAACAAAACAGTATGCCGTGGGGTGGCGACTTGTGTGGCCTTTTGAATGTGTGCGCCGTGCGGGGGCAAAGAGGACGGCGATCGTGTGCGCGGCGTGTCTAGAGAGAGCGTGGACCGTGCACGAGAGTCCGAATTGCAAGGCTGGGCTCTCCTTCGCTGGGCGTCCGGTCCATGGGAAAACCCGGAGCCCTACCTCCTGCTGCCTCGAATTAGAGTGCTCCCGCCTGTTCCTCTAAAAGGAGATCAGGCCAGGGAACGTGCACGAGGCTGGGCCAAGGTCTTGACGCTGTGGGCAGACGGGCACACTCAGAGTTCGGCCCACGAGCACGCACAGGCCGAGGGCGTCCACCGTGGAGCGGCTCCCTTGGGCGCAGAGTTCCGGCATCAACGGCCACAGAGTGGACCTTCTTGACTTCACGCGACCAGACCAAACACCGAGCTACGGAATCGGACAGACGGTCTACACAAGGCGCTTTCAACTCGGCAACTTCATCGGCTCCGACAACAAACTGTACGCTACTGCTTGACTATTTCGCGTAACAGCCCTCATGTCAAATTTAACTGTTTTTCTCTATTTGCTGAGTCTTGTCATGTGTGTGAAGGTGTCTTACGCGTGTTTGTCCACCTGCGTGCTGCGTTATTCTTTCTGGAGCGAATCCTGAACCCACGTTAACATCACACAAACTACCCAGTAGTTACGTTATTCGCATTATTTGTTTTCCGGTTGCTATTTACTCTTCTACCAATCTATCTTAAAAATTGTTACCAATAAATACAACACCTCTTGGTAAAAACTATTTAATAAAGCCGAACTTGCACGTGTGAACTTCAGAAAAACAACGGGATGCATAATATATCACACAAGCCAGCCAAAACTTCGTCGAGCTCTTCATGCATGCAGTCGCAAACGGGTCATACCATGAGCCACCAGTCACCTTCTTCAAGCACGCGGTGTGGTGGCACGCGCGCAGTCCACCGGTGCATTGTCCGCTTTTCTTGCCATTTGCTTGGCGGCATTTCCAAAAGCAGAAAGTAGCGTGCTTATTTGGGAGACGTCAAGCAACTTGTGGCAATGTTCTCTCTTCTAGTACGTGTGATCCCGATGCGTTCACACAAACAGTTTTGAAGGGTAAGGCTGCTTTACAGCAAAAGCTGTATATGGCTAGCAGAGATGAAAACCGTTTGACATCGATGTCACAAGGGCTCTTCATTAGCTGAGCTATCAGTTACGTCGTTCTCAGCATCGTACTTGAGCACATGCGCCCTTGGCTGCGTTGTGAGTGACGTCATTCATCCAGTCCCATCCGGGGCGCCGAGCAAGCACGCATCATTTTTTCCTAGGAGCTTTCACATGGGTATGGCACGGAACACTCTAGAAGAATGTCAGTAGTGAAAACGTGAGAGAGCTCGCATTGGCCGGGGCGGTGCTGCATGGGGCACAAAAACAGGCCTGGGAGGCCGTACCGATGATTGGGCAACTTTCCAAGCCGCGCTAAATCGCGAACGGGAATGCAAGCGCCGGTGGCGGGCTGATCCTGCAAACCACGCCACCAGTTTAACTAGCGATGCACGAATACCATGCTCCCCTAGAGGTGTTGCGGGCTCAACAGCGTCGACGTGATGGTTGGGAGGGCGCGTTTGCCGAAGCAAATGCCCGCTTTTGATGGGAGTTTATTTAGCAGCACTTTGGCAACGAACGCGACATCTGTGACCGCCTGTCGTTCGAGAATAATCATTGCGATTAACGCACTGTGTACCAAATTTAGCCACTCATTAAACTCCTCTATGACCGCCATCACTTAAGGCACAATGTGCGGCACGTAAAATACGCACTCTGCAAAGCCAAACGTGTGCCTAATCTCATTAAGCACAAATATGTAACCAATAATAGCGAAATCCTTCTGTGTAGCGTTGGTTTACCCACTGCTGAACCAAGGGCTGCATGTTGCAGCTTTCGCTGGTTAAATATTTGCACGGAATGCTTGAGGCATGATTAATTTCCTTCTACATGGGCATCTTCTGGGTGGTTGTCTATTCGATAGAAAGTGAACGACGTGCGTTCACTATGAAAATGCTCTTTCTCCGATAAACGCTGAACTACCAGCTCGCAAGTTACTATGAAACGTCCCTTCACCCGTGAACGATAACGCCGACGCATGCAGCGTGTGCTAGCAAGTTTCCTGAGAGAAAAAAAACTGACTTCGCTCCACAACTGTTCAGTGACCACCCCGTATTTATAGTCACTGTATCTTGACCTGCAATGCAGGGCCGAGGAGAGCCTTTTCTTGTACGTAGTTCTACAGTAAAGATTCGCAGCGTGCGCGTTACCCCAAAACGGACGGCGGGTCTGGTTTTGGGAGGCACTGGCGCACGCTGCATGCTTCGCCCTTTTCCAGGTTTTTTTTGTTACTAGAGCTGAAAGAACCTTCCCTGGATGCTTCGTCGCTTCCCAGTCTTTACTTTAATCAATCAACTTGCTAGAAGGCACTGCCAACCTCATCATCTTTCGCGGGCGAGGGCGCATTCTCCTTGTTTGCGAGATTTGTACTCCTGCGTTGGCTGCAGAAAAAGCATTTTGGCATGGCAACGTGCGGCGTTCACTCTTTCTTGGCACATGGCGAGCGTGAAGTTTGGGGCGCCCTCCCTTGCGCTCATGGAAATGGACCGTCACGACAGCAGACGACGATGCATGCTGACAGAAGGTGACCCCAAAAGGTGCTTCACCCTCCCCCAAAAAATCTGTGAAATAATAATAATGTCCGAAATTTTAAGAGGAATCATGTTTATTCTCTGCAATCATGTCACAAAATTGTAATTTACAAGCATTGGTTACAAGCCAAGACTCTAAAAACTCCACTTGATATCAATAGGAGGTGGGAGAAGGGGATGGTCTTCACGTCGTGCCGCAGGCCACAAAATACTGTCACGTGGGTTGAATGTGTGGCCCCAGGTGGCCGATCCTTGCATTAAGGAACTCATGAGTCGATTCACAAAGACTTATTCAGACCGAGCCGAGAGTTCGTGAGTTTCAAAATGAGTAATATTTTGGTGAGTTGAATCCGACTGGGTCCAGTTGAGAAAAGTATTGTGACCTAAGGCGTAGTCAGCCAGGTGATAAAAATTTTTGTGTCTGATCCTGATTGATTGCTAAGCTCTTATTATAGGTTCATGATTGATATGTGGGGTTTAACGTCCCACAACCACCATATGATTTTGAGAGACGCTGTAGTGGAGTTCTCTGAAAATTTCAACCACGTGGGGTTGTGTAACATGTGCTCAAATTTGAGCACATGGACCTACAGCATTTTCGCCTCCATCGAAAATGCAGCCGCTGCAACCGGGATGTGATCCCGGGACGTGCGGTTCAGCAGTCGAGTATTTTAGCCACTAGACCAACGCGGAGGGGCAATGTAAGTGCTTGACTGAGTATGACTGAACTCTGCGATTCTTGCCGACTAATGCGTGTCACTCTATCATATGAGCCGACTGCATGTTAGGAGTACTGTTCGTGACTCTTTGAATTGCACATAAGCGTATACACATGCCACGAGCGGCCGGGCACAAACACATCAGCGGCGCGCTTCGGCGACGAGCAGTGCCCTTTGTCGCTATACCGTGTTCTTGTCGACGGCTTCATGATGAACGACCACTGGCGATCAAGTTCTAAGCACGCTTGCTTCCTCGTGTTCAGCTTTATGCCGACGATGTATCGAAGCTTTCTCCTTACTGCTTCAAAGTTGTTGCCGGCAAGACTTCTGGAAGTAACGGCTGACGATCCAACCCAACAGATTACATTTGTTGCCACGTAATGTGTTCGCAGCTAGCTTTAATGCGGTGTGCTGAAGCGTCTCGGAGGTTGTCAATCGTGTGATTGCTAGGGCTCGGCCACTGGATAAAGGAACAAGCAAGGTATAGCCATCTTCAAGTTTCGAATAAGATAGAGGCTCACTTACAACTAAATTTGCTGAAAAAAGTCCAAGAAAGTCCAAGACATGCGTCGTCACGAATAAAGTTAAAGGCATAGTTAATTCAATGTTTCTACAATGATGTAAAAACTGATGATTGATTTATATGTGGAGTTTAACGTCCCGAAACCACCATATGATTATGAGAGACGCCATAGTGGAGGGCTTCGGAAATATTGAGCACCTGGGGTTCTTTAACGTGTACCCATATCTGAGCAAACGGGCCTACAGCGTTTTCGCCTCCATCGAAAATGCAGCCGCCACAGCTGGGATTCGATCCCGCAACCTGCGGGTCAGCAGCCGAGTACTTTAGCCACTATACCACCATGGCGAGGCATGATGTACCAACTGGCTCAGCAGGGGACGCTTCTACATAAACTGACAGGTTTACGCAAAACCCTGGTCGGCCGTTTCCGCTACTCGGGGCCCTGAACGTTTCAACGGACGCGCCAAATAGACGGTCACGTATGAGCTTCGCTCCCAAGAATGCTTTCTAAAATTCTTGCAGGGAGTTTGTGAATACCTGAACGAAAACTACGTGGGAAGCGCGATGGTGAATGCCAATAATATAATCCGTCATTTAGCAACAGGTGTCTAATGACACCTGTTGACAACTGGCCTCGTTCAGGGTGCAAATCATCCGGTATGTTGGTATCTAGCGCTGCTAAGCTTACGAGTGCCATCGCGGCTAGTGTTCTCTGACAGAGTTGGCTGATTTCACCTAACCTTGTCGGCAAGAGCTGCTCACAACGATGCAATGAATTTCGCGAATGCGGTCAACGTCACAACTTGCTTGCGTCTGCTCTTCAGAAAGTTTAAGCGTAAAATAAAGCCAGCTTACGTGCCCTGACCGCTTAAGCCTTACCTCTGTGGCTGTGAGACAGCCAATGATGAGCACGATAAAAAAGGCGTACAGCAACGTGTTCTTGTGGACACGCCAAAAAGTCCTCAGTCCTTGACGCCGGCGCTCAGCTAATGACGTCGGGCTCAGTCGCCGGCCTCTGCCATTCGATACATTGAGTGGTGCCACCGAGGTGACGTCCTGGCTCTCGCTAAAGGGCAAGTAAAAATTAGTGCATAGTATATTATACAAAGTTCCCAAGTTTTTTTTAATTGTCAGAACTCGCAGGAAAACGCCATCTGAACACACATTACTAATATAAGAATGTGGTGAAGGTAAAAAAAAAACCCGGTGCACTTCACCGACCAAACTACAATTTTATTTCACACGTGAAAAGTATGTCCCGCCGATATGAAAAAAATTAAGTGTACTTTTATAAACAGACTAATGTCGTTCGACATCACAATCACTTAACTGTCTAATGTCAGTCTAGTGCACTTTGTAATGCATACCTAATATGAGTATAGTAGTAATTGGCCACCGTTAGTCTATAGTGTCATGGCATTAGAGTTTCTGATGAGCTTTGTCTAGCGTAAGTCTATAGAGGCCCGACATGCGAGTTTCTGATGATCATTGCCTAGCGTTAGTCTATAGAGTCCTGACATTTGAGTTTCTGATGCCCGTTGTCTAGTGAATTGCAACCACGCATATGCATTAGGTTGACATCAAACGTCATCAAACGACTTAGGCCCTATGCCATCAACAGCACATTTGGTGCACGCAGATCAATAAATGGTTTCATTATTAATATGAAAGTGTGCACACATTACAGAATTGCAAAACAAATACCAGCAGACCATTTAGACTACTGAATAGTTTATTGTTTTTTGACAAGTTAGAATCTTTCAAAGCCGATAAATAATAATGCCCGCATTTGGAAACAAGATTCCAATTCTTGCTAAAGCATTTTTCGTAATTACAAACAAAAAAGTAACACCAAATGAGACATTTCTTAAAGTCATTGTATCTCTATTTAAGTGTTGACTTTGCACTGATTAAAGGGTCTCGCGTAGCACCGTCTTCGTGGCACCGCAACTGTATTGAAAACCTGCAAGAGAGAAGGCGAAAATTTTGCAGGCACTGAAGCATACATTTCCGCGCAGCACGTGAATAGACATTGCAATTCATGACTTATGTCGTTTCTAAATAGTGATATATTTTTATAATTTTTATTGAATAATCCATCTGGATGCAATGCCGAACTACATAGCTTTGACTTCATGCTGCATTGAAAAAAAAAGAAAGAAAACTAACCGCTGCAATCAGTTTAGAGGGCTGCAGATTCATGAGCAATCAGAGAGAGATGTCAGCTATCACTGACAGAGGAATTAGTTCAGTGAGCTTCTCTAGCGCTATATGGCAGATTAACCTCCTGTCACGATTTCAATGACACTTCATTTATGACTACGGCATGCATCAGTAGGTCTATTCCAGAACCAGGTTTTACACAAGACTTTCACATTGAAATCCCTCTTTAACAGAAAACTATTGAGAGCTCATGATCAGAGGTGCAAAGTCATAGGTGTGCGCAGGGTCTTTTTACCTTGGGGTGGCCGGAGGTTTACCACAGCACCCCTTTTTCCCTTACTTGGTTAAGTAAGCTTCCAATTTTTCGGCCCCCACCTTAGGTAACTAGGTGAGGAGGGTGGCTGCTCTCTACCCCCATGCACACTTCATGTGCAAGGAGAAATTGAGTAACAAACAGGGACATGAAATGTAGAGCTACATCTTGGTGATAGAGCTACACAAATCTAAACTCTCGTGAAAAAAAAATAGTAAAATGGCGATTTCTGTAACGTACAATATATTACACAGATATCATGTTGTAACACATTACAGGTCATTTCAACACATTTTTCTACAAGCAACAAGCAACAGACTACAAGAAGCAAGCGAAAAGATTTTTGTACCCTTGAATACTTTTGTGTATTTTTCGATAGTAAAACTACATTAATTATTACCTTGAAAGTTGACAAAAGTTTTATAAAAATGAAAATATTTTTTCTAGCTCCATGCTTTAGAGTGCACAGTTGTGAATGTTCACTAGCAAACATTGCAAATGATGCAATTGATCTCTGGTCACTAACAAGCAGAAGAATGCACACTGGGGTGTGTTGGTACTTGCTGAACATCTTGATAGGATAAGGATAGCAACCCTTTCTAAAGGAAAATTTCAACAGTAGGATAAACATGAACAATACAAAGGGTGACAACACAAACTAGCACTAGTTTGTGTCATCTCCCATCTCTCTGTTCATATTTTGCCGTAGTATAGAAAAGTTTCTAGGCGATGAATTACCGACCCAACCAAACACTCGCATTAATCAAGTATTCAAGGAAAGAGCACCTTTCAGTGTTGAACTCATGACTATTTTAAAAATCATGAAGATGCCAAAGTATTGTCTGAACCCACATGTCACAGAGATAATACAATTAGGAGTGTTTGTACGAGCTAAACGAGGTAATAAAACGTACACTCAGGAGTGAACAGCGGCATAAGCTAAGACGCTGACACAGAAAGAATAGCGGGTGCAGTTGTCCATGTATTTGCTTGCACTACTGTTTTCTCCCAAGTACGTTCCAACTTGCCCAGTATGATCAACATATATTTACTTTCATAAGAGTATGAATTCATTCAAGGATTGAACTTTGCGACCCAACAGGGCTATTTAAGGCGCTATCATTCCGATTACACTTTTCTGTGTCATAGGCCTTGATCTGTGTTGTGAGCTGTGTGACATACAGGTGCACAGTATTTTCATACATTGTTGTGGTAACATGTTCAAAACAATGCGATGAAACGTGAAGAGCTGCGACCTTCCAAGAAAAGCTGTCCTTCTTTCAGAAGATCAAACTCTCAGGCATATAAGTTATTTGAGAAAACTTTGTTAGAAAGGAATAGGTACTTGCATGTTGCATTATGCTACTTTAGACACGATTGCACTACAACCTATAAAATACCACGAATCTGCTCATACGTTTGAAAATTTGAAAACCAGCTAAAAAAACAACCGCTGTAACTTTCTTAAGCACAAAATCGCCAAATTCTCGAGCAGCATGTGCACATAGCAAAAGTTCGCTTATTTAATTTCATAACAATATTCAGACTTGAAGTTCTTTACTGTCCCTTTAAAAAGTTTAAAAAATGAATGACATTTTTACTTGTAAAAAAACGTTGTTAAAGGATGTTTTGTTTTCATTAAAACAAAAAATTTGAACGTAAAAGCAATCATCACAACAATAAGCGAAACAACATGATTATAAGTAAGATTTCACTGCGCAGTTTTATGGCAGTCCTAAAAAAATAGATGTTTATTACAAAATGGAGTAAACTTGGAAACATAAACGAATCCTATAAGACCAAGTGTCACTGCAGCCAACCATTCAACGTATGTGATATTTAGCACAATGAAACAAAAATTAGAAGAGAAGACACAACACATCACCTAACTTTATATAAACTGGTTTATTGCAACCGAAGCACTAAAATATATAGGGTGGGCATCACCGCCGCAAATCTTTGTGGTTTCATTGCAATAACCCACTTTGTTTAAAGTAAGTGCACCATTCTCATCCTTGTGTTATGTTGAGCTAACTATTATTGAGCTAAATATCTTACAAACAGTGCTGTATTTTTTTCTTTGTACAACTTTTCAACAAGTAGATCAGTCTTTGTCAAGACACCAATGACAAAAAACAACTGTTAATATTATCTAGACACCTCGAAGTGTCACAACGTTAGCTCTGGCAGCATTGCACGTTCAAGGATTACAAACCAAATTATACATTTTCCATGTCCAAGGAATACTGCGCTAAAGTGCAGGACAAAGGCTTCCCACACCTAAGCCAAATATCAATGTACCCATTTCTCTATAGGTGCTATAGGTCCAAATTGTCCCAGTGTGATAAAAAAATAAAAGAAATGCCTACGACTCAATAAGTCTCGTTATGGCTTGCAGGAAGACAGCTTCAATTGTGCACTGCAACTTGTAGTCTTTTTCAGTGCCATGAACAGCTGTCATAGAGGATACATACGTAACAAATACCACAAACGATTACTTTCACACAAAAGAAACGTTATATCACACACAGATAGCAATTACCAAGCATGTCTTCAGCCAAGTGTATATTGATACATTAAAAGGTTGATCCTTGAGTAAAGGGATCATGGCACGACTAGAACAGGTATCATTGGATTGGCCACTTCTTGATGACAACTGAGACAGTGCCACTGCATGTTCCGCATTCACAAAACTACATAATAACACTACCCAGAGCATGCACATGTGTATGGGCTATCTAAAGTTTGAAAACAACATGTGAAAAGAGTGCATGGTGTATGTGCACATAACGTGGGGTGTGAGCAAGTCATACATATTGTTTTCCAACATAAATGTAAGCTATTCAGAAAACGAACTGTTGGAACTCTGAAGCGAATTCTCATGTAGTTTGATCTGTTCGCACAAGTTATCTGAAGAATTTCTTTTAGTTACGTAAGCCCTTGACAAAAATAATAATATTCTGCAACTTTCTGTCACCATTTTGAAACATATGAGTAAGCTCCTTTTTTCTAATTCACTACCTTACAAAACAAAATGAATAATAAATCACTGAATGCTACACATTGGATACACATCTTTGTCTTACAAGGAAACAGGCAATATCAATAAGGCGCTGATGTAGAAAAAAACACGAAAGTACAAATTGAAGCCCCACACAATCAAGCAACAATTCTACTACATGAGCACACTGTAAGAGATTTCTGGTGGAGAACCTTGTATGCTTCAAGAAGAAAACGAAGATTTATATGGCTGACAAAAGTTCACACACAAATATTGAAACAAAGGGTGTCATGTATTAGCCTAACTATATAATTGAATTAATGTATTCATCTACTAACACTACTCAATATCTCGATATCCGCATATCTTCAAAGCGGTGGTAAGAGTGTGCTGTTAGTTTCAGCACATAGTGTAGTTTATCGAAATACACATACTTCAAGTTACTTCTCAAAATATTTATGAAGCTCCTAGGTAGTAATTTTAACCACAGAAGAATTACGCGGATTTCTCGCCAAAAAGGTTCAGGGTGCAACCACAAAAACATAACCATCATGTGTGCTTGAAAGGGCTGTGCATTTTTTTATCTACGTGCCCAGTGGTGTGATAGTATTGCGCGTAATAACGCACAAACTATCGAGTTGTGTGAACGTGAACTGGTCTGGCCACACCCGTATATCTAAAAGCAGACACTTCTTTTACACGGCGACAAGGAATCAAAGCATAACCTCGTGCAGTAAAAGGCCAAGGAATAACAGCCTGGCACGAGGCTTTCATGACCGAAGGATAGATCGCGTAGCGCAAGGTGAATCTTTAAAACATGTAATCAACGCGCACTGCGACTGATACTTACGGTGATATAAAATAAGCCACCTCAAGACATACCTGCCTATCGGGTCTCTGGTTCATTATCCTCCCTGTGCCAACACGCCGCCCGGGGCATCGGTTCCTGCATACCAGTCGTCACGCAATGAACTAACTCAGTTACGTAGTTCAGCGATTTTTTTTTCAACTTACCGAAGTTTGGCATTGGCTGTGCATTCTTCAGTCACCCGTCAAAAGGCTCACGCTTTTGCTCTTGTATAACACCAGTCACTTCTTGTCACAACACGGGGTTGTTGATTGTATTCAGAAGTACACTCGACATTGAATCATGCGAACAACACGTGTAATCGACAAATGAAGGAATAAATCACTTTTGAGAGCGTACACAAAGGCGCGCGTCCGATGAGGCTGTTTGGAGCGGCAACGTCGCACGGCGAGGCATCGTCCGCCACTGGATAAATGCAGTAGAACATCCGACACACGAAAACTATTCAGTAGACGAATTCTAAAGGACGATAAGCATACAATTCACGCAATATCTATCAACACGGCAATTATGTAACCGCGGACTTGCACATGTGCTCGCTTGAAGCTGGTGCTGAGCCTGCAGTACAACGAGGCCTGTTTGAACTGCTGGTTTACCGGCTTAACAAAATTATGCGTGCAGGTGCCAGCACTATCAAGTTGTTATACAAGTACTTTTACAATAACAGTCAAATGCAACTATAACTTTTCATGCCAAATAAAACTTGATTACTAGTTATTGTTATATTTAATTGCGCAGTTTTGTTTGGTTTGCATAACAAAAAAGGTTCGCAACTCTTGTCAAAAGCGATGGCCATCTCTGAGACTCTGCAATGCCAGCAAGTACAGATCTCAAAGGCAATGCTTTTGCGGTAGTGGATTTGCTTATAATAATAATAATAATAATAATAATAATAATAATAATAATAATAATAATAATAATAATAATAATAATAATAATAATAATAATAATAATAATAATAATAATAATAATAATAATTATTATTATTATTATTATTATTATTATTATTATTATTATTATTATTATTATTATTATTATTATTATTATTATTATTATGGTCTAGCTGACATACACTAAAGCATGTGTACAAAGACATTCTCGTAATGTCAACGTTGAAATTACTGAAAGATGGTCGAAAAATATAAGGGAATACAAACTGTTTGGTGTTTTGAATTTCCAAAAAACAACATGAACGTGAATGTTGAGATCAGCAAGAAATCGAATTGGACTTAGGTGCACGTTAAGAAATCACAGGTCGTCGAAATTTCTGAAGCACTGCACTACGGTGTTCCTCATAAACAAATAGTGGTTTGGGAATCTAAAATTCCCGCGATTATTACGCTTAGTGGTAAAAAATTTAGTTTTTATTAGCTATACTAGATTTACGTGAATTTCTTTGTTGTGATGTGTCTTGACATTAGACACGCAATGGAAAATCTGCGTACTTGGATCATCAGAAATTTTGATGCACGTGGTCATCTGAGTTTCCATTGCACGTCTGATGTTAAAAGACATTAGACTTTGCAGATCAAATGTCACTTTAGTGACTCATTAGGCGTGCATTAGGTGCACATTAGACTCTCAAAATTAATTTTATAAGACCAGTTCACACATGGTGGTCTCGCTCTCAAATAACATGAAAACCTCTGTCCAAGCAGTTAACTTTACTTACACTCGACCAGGCAACGCGTATTCAGACAGCAGATCGCCATTGCTCCTCTTAAGAGTGCGCGAAGTGGCCTGCGTCATAAGCGACAAATGATAAAAACATCGTCACAATCCTTTACGTCTAGACAATAAAGCCATTTCACCCATTTAGTACAAATTATAATTCCTTTCCGTGCGCAGAAACTGTGCGGTGGTTCATGCGGAAAGAAGTGATCGTACCACACAAAGATCGGTCGCAGCCCTTCGATAACAATTTCCACAGCTGGTGAGCGAACATTTTTCACCTGAATTAGTTTACATCATTACAACCACGGACGGAACAGACTGCCCTCTGGTATATTCTTGCTGATATCCAGAGTTGTCACTGATTGATTGTAATGCTGTTGTCACGCCAGTCAAGGTGCAAATGTTCCTCAAATATGGCGAGAACAACAGAATACATTGAAGTAGTTTGTGTCTGACAACTAACGTCCCGACTCTGGACGTTAACGTCCCTTATCACCCCAGAGACGGGCGCGCACGCGCCGCGCTTTGTTTTTCAAAATAACTGCCAGATAGCACTCATGTTTTATGTGTGACGTGACTTAATGGGCTCGTTCGCCTCTGCTGCCCGCTCGAGGCACTCTAACGCAGCGCCTCCAGAACTAGAGTACCGACTCCAGTCCGGCACCGAGTCATACGTCACATACATACAACATGTGCTTGCCTCCTGCCGGAAGGTTGACGAAAAGATGCCGGAATCTAAAAAGGTCGCGCACATCCTCAAAAGAATCGCCGATGACGCCTTCAATCTCCTCGTATTTCGAAACTCATCGACCGTAAACGACGTTATTAATGAATGCCGACGCTTCGAAGATGCGAAAAGTCACCGTATCTCTCCACATTTTTCGCGTCTTCCCAACATGGCTGCAACATCTACCTGCGAGGACGCCCGTCTGCTACCAGCCCCTGCTTCTTCCGACAATATCGTGCGCATCGTGCGCCACGAAATCGAGGCAGCATCTCCCCTTTCTGACCAAGTCCAGGCCCCTGACGACTCTCGCGCCACGATTTATTTGATCAAGAGTGTCGTACGCCAGGAACTGGCCAACGCTGGACTTCAGACGCTATGCCCCGTTAACTGACCTGACTACCGACTGCCCAGTACACCTAATATGTCCCGCGGACCGAACAACCGGCCACGTTACCGGAACCCACAGAATGGCGAACTTCCGATGACAGGCCGATCTGCTTCAACTGTGGACGAGTCGGCCATATTTCACGTCATTGCCGCACTTCCTGGGGTTGGCAGCCATGGTCGCATTATGCCAACACCCGGCGCCCACCTGCTGGCTCTCGGATGCCGATCTATACGGCACAAGATGACGCTTCGCCATCCAGGTCCGCCCAACCAAGCCGCTCCCCGTCGCCCTCTGGACGCCTGTCCCGCTCAACTAACCGACGTCGTTCCCCTTCACCCTCCTACCACCAGTCCTCAGAAAACTGACGGGCGCAGCTCCTAGAGGTGAGCCTGCTTCGACGACCCGACTCGAAATTCCTCTACACACGATACCCGGACACAACAACTTGATTAAAGTAAATGTTGACGGTACTTCTGTGGCAGCACTCATTGACACCGGCGCTCACATATCAGTCATGAACTTCAGCCTTTGTGCTCGACTCAAGAAAGTGCTCCCTCCTGCTCCCATCATTCTTGTCCGAGTAGCTGATGGTGCAACACCAGCGGTCACCGGGATGTGTGCCGCCCATGTCACTGTTGCTCGACGTCATACCACTGTTCTGTTTTACGTACTGGATTACTGCCCACATGACATCATTTTGGGAATCGATTTTCTGTCGGAGCATTCCGCCCTAATTGACTGTTCTGCTGGTGTTGTTCAGCTCGTCCTACCACACGCCGTTGACCCTCCCGATCCTGCGCCGCCAAAGCTATGCTCCGCCGACTTTGTTCACCTATCTTGTCCAGCTGTGACGTATATCGACGTCTCTTCTGATCCACCTGTGGCTGACGGCGATTATGTCATTTCACCTAATCCTACAGTACTCTGTTCGCTCAATGTTGCGTTACCCAGCACCTCCACCAAAATGTTACGGGGAGAAGGTGTCTGAAAAATACCTTTACTTTTAATAAACAGGCAGGCATACAATATGGAACCCGGTCTGCACGAGCTCGCCCTAAACATCGTCCTCTTTTCTAAAATGTTCATTTGTGGCACCCCGTAGCAATATTATGGCGTCTTATGACAGCGTCTTACGGTCGAGCTCAATCCGGTGTGCGGTGAGACACCCATACAGTGCATGCGCAATCCTCCTTTTCTATTATATATACGCTTCCCCTTCCTCCTCTAGGCATCCCTCCCAGTGGTTTTACACCCCCATGGCGCATGCGCATCCCCTCTCTCTCCCAGGCTCCCACTCTCACCTTGCAACGGTGGTGGTGGTTGTGATTAGAGAAAAGAAAAGCAGACTAATTTCTGCAACCCATTAGGGAGCACGGCACAGTGTCTCCTTGCAAAGCCGACGCAGGCGGCCTATACTAGCCTGCGCTAGCTCTTCCCTCTCTGTCCTCGAGACATCCCTCCCAACAATGTTGACGCTACCATCGCGGATGCGCGTCTCCCCCTCCTCTCTCCTCTACTACGTCATCACTCTCTCACCTCGCAACAGCGCAGGCAGCATCTGCTACAAAGTTTCTTGATAGCTCGTACTGCACAACCATTCACTAGCCACCCAGTAGGCAGCCGATCTTATTGATTCATAAGTGGAGTTCAACGTCCGAAAACCACCATATGATTATGAGAGACGCCGTAGAGGAGGGCTCCGGAAATTTCGACAACCTGGGGTTCTTTAACGTGCATTGAAATCTGAGCGCACGGGTCTACAACATTTCCGCCTCCACTGGAAATGCAGCCGCCACAATCGGGATTCAAAACCGCGGCCTGCGGGTCAGCAGCCGAGTACCTTAGCCACTAGACCACTTCAGCGGGGAGACATACACGAGTTGTTTCAACCGAAATAAAATTTACTAGCTGTTTAGATGACGTGAAATTTCGGGAGTATTTTAGCTACCTTTTGAGACTTTCACCTTAGTGGGAAACCTACTTCGTGTGTTCGGTCACTCCAAGACATAGACCACCGCGGCGGGGCGCACCTGATCTTAACCTCCAAGGTATACTACCGGTGGCAGATATTTTCTGTGTGTTGTTGAACAATGAATCTTCCCAGGGTTCGCGTTAACTAAAAACGGACAGTGGGTCTCTGTGTGCAATTAGAGCATCTGTCTCTCATTGCCCATTTGCAGCTATAAATTGTTCTAGTAGAAAACACCGGTCTATCGCTGCGTGCATTGCACCTGCCCAGGTTTCTCTCCTGCGCAATGCCACCATGAGCGCCTGCGTCAACTCTGCCACCAGTGTAAGCGTTAGCGCCAGCTTCTTCGAATCTACACATGGTTTTCTTTAGTGGGAGATCGTGTTATTTTTTATGCTTTGCAAGCTTTCGAGCTTGTTTTTTTTTTTAAACGACAGCTCACGTATACAGGTAGCGAATGCATATCATGTGATATTTACATTCTCTTTTTGTAGGGTTCAGAATTCTTTGGGCGTTGTTTCTATGATTTTAAGATAAAATTGTGTTATCCGTGCTACGAAGACATAGCCAGGAGTAGTGGTGGTGAATAGTGTCCAGGATACCGTGATACGACGCATTCTTACCCCTTTCTACGTTTGTTTGTAACACTTTGTATGATGGTTTGTACGTCAACACATCGCCCGAAAAATGTACATGAAAAGCGTTGGAACCACACCTCTTTTCTTCCTGTGTATATCATGACTCCGACCCCTTTGTGACATCACGTTGTTTCAAAGAACATTCTCCTCTTGTCGTTATAAAATACAGCCGGCGTCGGCAATCGCTGACAAGACCTTGGAGAATGTGCTCTTTTTTCTATAGAAATAAAGTTATTTTGTGAGGATTAACACGTATGTGGTAAAAAGCAGAGGATGACGAAGCGTGCCAGGTCGAATATCAGACAGCTCTACGCATGTGAACCTAGCTGCAATGCAGGACGAAGTGGAGTGAGGTGGATAACGAAATTGTGGCTTACGCAAAGGATTGTGGGCTAAGCAACTGGTCTGCATCGACTTCTAGTTCGAGATGCCATGCCGCCGTACGGGCATTCGCGCCAGCGCCGTCCTTTTCCGCGTGTTCCACCGAGCCCTCGCAATGCCCTTTTCTCACAAATTCCTGCATAATATTTTGGAGAGCTATGCAGTTTAGATGAATAACAAATGCAGTCACTACGAGATCGTTATGATTGTGCGAGCAGTCATTCAAGCGGCATGCACCTCCGGACACATGCTTGTTGTTTTGCTGCGGAGAAAGTTATCCCGCATTTTTCGTCACATGAAATGATTTTCGGGAAATCCTATACAAAATATCCGTTTTTTGTTTTCATGCTGCTTACTAGTAAAATTATTATTTATTTGCTTTTCGGTTACAAAGCCACCATCCCGTACTTGCTGTACTGAATGACAATAGTCCATTGTTTCTTACTCTGAAAATGAAATGCGCTCGTAATTTTCTAGCTTTTATACACCTTTTGAACTTACTATACGTGAGAGATTGTTCTTTCACGCATTCGAGCAATATGTTTCAATATATGCAAAGTTATCCGCACACAATACACGTAACACCGCCTCTCAGCACTTCACGCTTGGACGCCTGTCGCAATAAAGACACCACACCATGCTGCTCATTGCTTCAAAAGCTACCTATATGGTTTTACGGCCGACAAAACCATTATTAAAGCGGCCGTTTTGCCCCGTGGGCCTTTTACGCAATCAGTGGTTTTTAAAAATCTGACAGAGTACGCGCGCTTCTGTTGTCATCAAATGTATGTTGACGTTTGGCAGCGTATGCACCTAAGTGTAAGTAATTTTGATGTCCTCGCCATTTGTGCTCGAAAATACTAAATTGAGGTCGTTCTCGAAAAGAATACTGCATGTATCAAAGCATAATCGCATGCTGCGTTCGAACCCTACAGCTAATTTCCTCCTCATCGACTAGCTTCTACACTAGCTAAGGAGGGAAGATGTTTGAGGCTCGGAATGGGTCCCCTCGATGACTCGAGTGCACGGTGGCAGCGTGTAGGAAGAGTTGTAGTCCGGTGAAGAGACGCTTTATTGCAGCCTCAGGCGTCTGCCCGAGTCCAAGCCCGAACCTCCGCTCTCATTTCATATTCAAATATCCTATTTTCAACAAAGGGTCTTCACACAAGCCAATCATACGCGTGGGCTCGCATCAACACAACCAACTGCAAAAACACTGTCATAACAGGCACTGAATTGGTACATATCACGTTGATTGATATGTGGGGTTTAACGTCCCAAAACCACCATATGATTATGAGAGACGCCGTAGTGGAGGGCTCCGGAAATTTCGACCACCTGGGGTTCTTTAATACATATCACGTTACGATATACAACACGAGAGGGCATAGGTTCTCCGCGTGTCGCACTCTCTCCCATGCCAGGCCGTGTATCGGCCAACCGCCATCGGTAGCCGTTCTCGCGCTCGAGCTCCTTGAGATTTCTTATTAAACGTCGCTTCATAGAAGCCTCCTTGAGCGCGGACAGTACACCGTGAGGCCCTGTGCGCTGACCACGTGTGCACGCGACACCGAGGCGCCCCGCCATCCTAACAACACTCGGTAATGCGGAGGAGGATATACTCGCCTCTGTGCCGGGCCGCAACCATGGTCAGCCCAGTGGTCGCGTCCCCGCAGCTTTTTCAACACACGTGCATGCCAACAATAACTTAAACTAAGACGGCGGCACCTGGCTTCTTGCCAGACGCTGTTTCACATGCGAGCGATTTTGCTCCAAGAGCGGAACGGCAGCCGCCGCACGAGGCCAAAACAGGTTTTTACCGCGGCGACTAGACGCCCTTGTGAAATTCGCCAGAGTTGGAAAAATTCGCTAGCGGCACAAGCGGCAGAGCGACCAGTGACGTCGTTTGACACGGGATGACGGGGGTGGAGTCGAAAAGTTCACGCGCGCGCTGCGAGGAACGGGTTCCACAGAACAACTCGCTCCTACTGAGTAGCAGACGACATTCGTCCTCTCCCTGGCTCACAAATGTTTCGCACGGCTTTCAACAAGTCGCTGATAGAAGATGTGAAACGATCTCTTCTTTGGGACGTCAACATGGAGGATTTCCGCAAGAACCATAAGAAGAGCATTCCTTGGGAAGAAATTGCCGAAGTCGCATACTTCCATAAAGTAAACGTCGTGGCTTGAACTGGCCATCTTCACTGGTGAAGTCGAAGTGCAGCTGTTTTCCTTTCGTTGCTCTCGACGATGCTTTCGCGGTAGTGACAATCGCGTGCGCTGCCTTTTTTTTGTTTCAGTAACATTATTACTACTTTCGTTTTTCTGTTTTTGCGTTTTCATCGAAAGTTATTCCCACGTAGAGGAGCCGCATGGCACGCCGTACTTCTATGTCGCAGCAATTGTTGCTGGTTTAACAAATGATGACATTTGGTGTCGCGGTGCATAGATGAAAGGCTTCACACGAACGAGAGAGCAAGGACGGCTTCTACGGTAGTGGACTTGAGAAGTAGCATTCCACCCAGGTCACTGAAAAAGAATTTCGTGATGTGACTGAACAAAGAAGGGGCGCGAAGCTTCCTGCCATGGTTCGGGGAAATATGACACTCATCAGGGGCCTTTATTTTTGTTCTCCCCTTCAACAACACCTCGATTTCTCACTAAAACCCAGGCTGACTTGTCCGCGTCCTCTGCGACGCTTTTCTTGCAATGAGCCATTGCACCGCAGAGCGCTCAAGTTTGCAGGCTGTCGACAGGTCCTGCCACACTGGCCAGCTGCTCTTCGTGACATTCAGTGCAGAAATGGGTGGCTGGCTAGGCGAAAATAGATGTTCGGTCACGAGCACAACATACACTGCGTAGATAACGAAGAACAGCTGTTGATTTCAGGCACCCGGGCAGCAACACATGCCTAGAAACATGCATTTAAATCACACGGTCAAATGCTACCAATTGAATGTCACTATGTCCCGACGGCAAAGGTGTGTTGTGTGAAATGATGTGATACTTTGGCTTTCCTGCTCACCACCGCAGCATTTATGGACGCAAATGCAAGCTAAAGCAAGAATTGCTGCGTAGTCCCTTACCGCGCACAAGTGTATATACAGCAGTCAAAGAACCGGGACAACGAGCGTATCACGTATATTATGCTACCTACCGTTGATGAAACTCTTCATCCTGGAGTGCTTTACTGAATTATTGAAAAATCTAAGAGGCTTACTCTTTAGGGTGGAAGCATACGAATTCGAGCGCCAGAAGAGATGTAGACCATTCAGAAAACCCCATTGAAGGATGTGTTCGCATGAGCCAAAGGGTGACCACAAACACTGCCGAAGCTTACTACTTAGTGTTTTTATAAAAACTCTTATTTTGACTCGAGCGAACAGATACAAAAATGTAGGTATAAATTTTGCGAGTTGTTTATACTGGGCTGACAGAGACCTCATTCAGTGTCCCAATGTTAAATCGCTGAAAGCAAAAGCAATGAATCGGAGAAACATGGGAAGTGCTGCGCAAAACGCGCTCGCAGTTCTTAAGTATTCACTTAGCTGAAACAGCTGTATAATAAAACCATACAAGCAAACTCTTTTTTTTGCTTCTTCATGATCAGTTATATCAGTTATATGAGCGCGCAACAAGAATCATACGTAAAAAAGCCAGGACAAAACAAAAAGCAACTGCAAACGTTGCTGATTTGTTGTAAGATACATGTTAAAACTAGTTCAATCAGTGTACAGACGCGTAAAAGTCGAGCGGCTATTGATGATGAACCTCGTAGCACGGGGCGCCAAAGAAAGGACACTTGGAGGAGAGCGCGGCTTTCAGATATTACTGAAAACAGCGGTTAACCAGCGGCGTCCGCGGACAACACTGCCCGCTAAAGCGGCGGGCGTCGCGGAAGAGCTGCGGTAGCAGCGGCGCATGTGAAACGAACGCGCGTCCGCGCGTCCTCCCGCTGCTCATCGCGGCGACCGCCGCCGCTCGTTCGCTCACATGTGAAACACGTTTAAGCCTTCCCCTTCATATCCCAAACGGGGGCGACCTCGACGGCTCCGCTCGTGATCCATGATTACAAGCTCATAGCTAAGTGCCTGTCCGTTCGACTCACTCCAGTGCTCAGTACTGTTTTGGGTCCGTACCAGGCGTGTTGTGTCCAAAATAGGTCGTGCCAACTTCATGGTTTTGCTATCAGGGACCTCATAGAATGGTCGAATTCTCGCAACCTAAGTGGAATCCTTTGTTCTTTTGATCAAGAAAAGGCTTTTGATATTATCAGCCACAAGTACATCTTTAAAGTTTTAAAGCAGGCGGGCTTCAGTTCAAAGTTCATCAGCATGGTCAGGGCTCTCTACTTTCGTCCTATTTCTGCTGTTGTCATACAAGATCGCGTCTCGGAGTCGTTCGGTGTGTGCCGTGGAGTCCGACAGGGTGACCCACTGTCGCCCGCTCTCTACGTGCTCGCATTCGAGCCGCTCTTGCAGAGGCTTTCTAAAGACACCAGCATAGGTAGATTTCCCCTTCCGCCAGGTTCCCCCCCGGTGGCAATGTTTGCCTATGCAGATGACCTCTCTATTGTTGTCCCAGACGAAGCAACTGTTTGCACCGTCTTGGACGTTGTGGAGGGGTACTGCTCGGCGAGCGGCGCCAGAATAAATAAGTCGAAGAGCGCAGTCATGTATCTGAACTGTGCTCCCTCCAGTCCACGTCCTGTACATGGGCTCCCCATACAGAAACGCCTACGTATATTAGGTTTCCACTTCGAGCCAGATGGCCTGACTACCGAAAACTGGCGGTTAGCAAGGCAAAAGCTGACTGATAGGATTGAGGAACTCGGTGCCTTGTCTTGTCCGCTTACAGCCAGGGCCACGATAATTCAATCACTGTTGTTCAGTTTCCTCACGTACATAGGTTCGGTTATGCCAGTTAAACCCCACACCAAAGTTATCTTGGAAAAGAAAGTTTTCAAATTCTTTTGGGGTCGTGCCTCTCCTTTTGTGGCGCGCCCCGTGTTGAAGTTGCGCAGGGACGAAGGAGGACTAGGTATTCCCGACCTTAGCGTTGTGACCACGGCATTACATGTTAAATGGACACGGGTAGCTCTTGAGTCAGATATGCTCCTTACTAGAAGCTTTGCGTCTTATTTCCTGAGTACCAGGCTGAGGTTGTTCTCGCCTGGGGCATTTTTGAATTCCGTGCCTCGGGCGGGAACGCCTTCTGCCTTCTATGCAGGGGCCGCTTCTACTTTGGCCCGTCTCCAAGAGGCCGACCCCGAGATAGATTTAGATTCAATCGAACTCCGCGAGTTAGTCGATAGACTCGCTCCGGAGTCACCCGAACGCTACAGAGAACACGACCTGTCCGAATACAGTCCTAACTGGCGGTTAATTACTGCCAGTTTCCTGGACGCCAAGCGCGCTACATTCATGTATCGCCTGGCCAGAGATCGCCTGCCTCTAAGCTTCAGGCCTTTAACAAGAATTGCTCAACGAGGAGTGTGCCCTTTTTGTGGCACTAAGAAGGACCTGGTTCACGTGTTCTCTCAGTGCGCACTACCAGCTGCCCTCCATCGAAGGATAGCTAGCTTGTTTGGCCACCCAGGTGTTCCTTTCAACACCGTTCGTTTTCTTCATCCCCTGTCGCGACAAGCGGCTAAGCAATACGTGCTTCTGCTTGTTGAGTGCTCGTACCAAGTGTGGGTTGCACGGTGCTGTGCCGTCTTTGATGGCAAGCGACCCGGGCTTCTCGAAGTACTTGCAAAAGTACGGAAGGAGGTCTGGTTCGTTCTCCACCGAGAGTGGCAGCGCCTTGGTGCAAAGAAGTTCTACGAGACGTGGCACCGTCCGGCAGTGATTTTCAGTGAGGCAGGAGGGCAGATAACCATCAACTTTTAATGATGGCTTTCTCTAAGGCTCCACGACTAGGCCTAGTGAGCCAGTCGCCCCCGAGTTTGGTCTGTATGGTCTTTCACCCGAGTTTTGCATGTGCTAAGGTGATCCTGTCACCTTGTCGGGCTTTACCCGCAAGGTCCGTGTTGGCCCCTTCTGTAGGCTCGGCTACTTTACTCGTCGAGGCGGAAGGTGGTTCCTTTCTTCGAGAAGGACTAAGCCGGCTTTCAGCCGTGCCGGTTTCCGTGGGTACGTTTGGTTTGTGTGCAGCAGCACTGGCCTCTGCACCAAATAGTAGTCCCGTAGACCCCACAGGACGGATTGTGTCTCACTGCGCCCTTGTTGTGAGGAGACGGGCCATGACCGCAAAACGCCTCGCGCTGAGCGATAGCCCATCCGCACTGTGGGGGTGTTGTCGCAGGCTCTCAGCCGCGCGACAGTGTGAGGGCACGGGCACTTTGGTTGTGGTGACTGAAGTTACCGCGACCGAAGGCAGCACCGCTGCCACTTTTTTGGGTACGTCCGCTTTGCGTGTGGTGGCGAGAGCTACCGTGCCGAAGGGTAGCCCCTATGTCAAGTCTCGCTGGGCCCTAGTGGTCAGGAGACGGGCCATGACCACAGCGCGCCCCATGCGCCGCGATAGCCCACCCTGCCAGGGTACGTTCACTTTGCGCGTTGCGACTGAAGTTGCTCCGCCGGAGGGTAGTCCCTTTGTCGGGCCTCCCTGGCTTGTATGCCGGGAGGCAGGCCGCGTCTGTTGGGCGCCTGGCGCCGAACGGTGGCCCCCTTGCCAGGGCATGGCCGTCTGCCCGAAACAAATCTTCCCCCCACACAACCCTGGGGGGAGGAGGAGCCGGGACAGACGTAGGATGATGATGGGTTGATGAGTTAAGTGTGACTCTGGGACAAAGCGTTTCAGCGCCGCGTCTCCTTCCTATCTGAGAACGGCTCCATGTGAACGAAGGAGTCTCCTTTATTTCCCGTGCGTAGGTCTCCCGCGTTCGCCTTCGCGGAACCGATCAGCTTCGTTAGTTGGCGGGTCGGGAACTGGCTCCACGCTGTGCATCAGCCGCAATATTTGTGCTACACCCAACACGACGCTAATGGTTACCTCATACTAACTCCCGCCTCGTACTATTCTTCGCGTTGACTTATTTCTACTTCTCGCTTCGTCTTCTGAAATGCACGAAATAGCGTCTATCTATTCGCACATAAAAAAACATTATCACTGAACAAAGAGCAACAAATGCATCATAAAATTTCACTCGTTCCCTCCCCGATTGTACTGCGTAATAGACACCTTGGAGCAGCGAAAGGATAGGCCTTGAACCGGAAGTACCGTAGCAGACGACACGTCATTTTCCTATTCTCTTATTTTCCGCGCGGGCAGAGCAGCGGGCGGTTGGATCGCCAGCAAATACAGGCTGCAGGACCGACTGGCGATCTGGTCTGCAGCGTGCGATGCGGGCGCCCTGATTGTATCCAGCGTAATCAACGGCGTTTCAGCAAGCACGCCTCGAACACGGCATCTAAAAAAAAAAAAAGTTCGGCGTGCCGAATGGGCGCGTTTTCAAAGGAGAGCGCGTGACACGTTAAGTTTTGAGACGCTACAGTGGGGGCGCTGTACATTAATAAACCATAGAGATACTGTATATACTACTTTTAGATAACATGCTACATTTAGCTAGCAGAATTGCGCATACCTTTTCCTTCTGCCGCTCGCGCCGCTATTCGGGTAGTGCTGTAACGTGGCGCAAAATGACGTCAAATGTTATATTTCAAGCGGGGAAGCCAACTTTACGTGAACATTGACGCGGCGCCCTCACGTTCCTTGCCCGCACCGACTTCAGTCTCATCGTGACCGCCATTAGAGGCCTTTAGCTTGTACGCATACAATATGCGTAACAATGTTTCCAGATAGTATCTGCGATTGCGTAGGTCTTTACAGAACGTAAACATTACTCAACCTACCCGCTATGTAGGCTTTACGTTTGCGGCGCTATTTCGCAGATCCAGCTTCATTCGTAGAAACTCGCGATATCCGCATTGCGGAGACTCCAGACATCGTGCCAGCTAAAATAGGCCGAAATGCAAGCACCAATAGCGATTACATTCTTTCCGCTGGATTAGAAAAGCTAGAATGGCCAGAACATTGAAGCCACAAACGTGTGACCCCCCAACTTATGGGATAGGTGACGCCATCTAGAAGGGCCAAATGAACCAGGCAATCACAAATTTTCATTGCAAAAACATTGTGCATCGTACGTCTAATGCAAAAACCACAATGCTGCTTTATTACGAATAAACTACTTTTTAAAATCATTTTCATCTACATTAAGGAACTGTTGAGTTTAACACCTGCAAACCACCATATTATTATGAGAGACGCCGTAGTGGAGGGCTCCGAAAATTTTGACTACTCGGGGTTCTTTAACACGCACCTAAATACGAAGGAGGTTATACTAAAACTTCTGGATTACTGGAGGGGCTGCGTGAAGCCTACGCGCCGCCATGTTCCTGAGGGCAGAAAGCAGATGGGCGCATTGTAGCGTACGTGGCTTTCGCATTGTTTTAAAGGCAATAATCTTTCTTGGGGACCTCGGACGCAAAAATTTTGGTCTGTCTGTACATTTTTCTGTTTGTCTGCGCTTAACGGTACCCTAAATGCCACCAAAGTGACCAAACGATACTTCAAAGGGCCGACCCCATCTGAAGTGCCCGCCAATACTGTTGAAGATTCAGCGTTCATACGTTCATACTTGAGCGATTGTAAAATAAGAAACAATCATTGCGCATATACGAGGCAGCATAACAGCACGTCAATATTCTGTATGTGTGTCCTTTTACTAGAAAAGGCATACATAAGTAATTCTGAGGACCATAGCGTTTATAACGCTGCGCTGACCATGCAACACTTGCACGAAAAGGCAAGTGTTTCCAACGCTTTGCTAAGACGACACGGTAGTGGCACCTACCCGTCGCCTTGCGTTGTACGCCTTATCACCCCAGAGACAGGCGCGCACGCGCCGCGCTTTGTTTTCCAGAATAACTGTCAGATAGCACTCATGTATTACGTGTGACGTGACTTAATGGGCTCGTTCGCCTCTGCTCCACGCTCGAGGCGCTGCTCTAACGCAGCGCCTCCAGAATATCATTCACCAGTTGTCTTGCACAGAACATCAAGTAAACGTTTTGTTCTCTAACTTCAGACACAAGGTTACCATCTTTCGACGACATTTGCAGTGTAACATGTAGATATGGAGCCAAATTTTTGTGCTAGTGAATTTGCGTGTGGTGCCTGTAATTGAACAAGGTTCTCAACACACCTGTGATCACTTTTTGAGACGATGATGATGGGCTCTTGCGTAGCATTTGGCTGCGTGAATCGTGTGAAGCGGACACCAGACATAACTTTCAATGTGTAAGTAGGCATGCTTCGCTCGCTTTTCCTCACATATTGTTGGGACTACGACTCCATTCGCGTGTACAAATATTTCGTTTCTGCGTGCGGGTGTACAGAGGCACTTTGAATCATTTTTGTATGTTGCGGGATCCAAAAGACGTCATATTGCGAGGCACATGGGAGTGCACTCCGAAGTAAGCAGGTTAAAAAGGCCCTGCAACACTTTTTTAGCATTATCAAAAAACGCTGCCGATCGGTAGTAGAGGCTCCCGACAACACGCGAACCAAATATTGTAGCACAGTACATGGCCTGGAATTCACAATAATTTATCGAAGTCAGCTGAAAATTATTTTTTCTTCTCTCAAAAAATCGCGTTATATGCCCAAAAATCACACGAAAGCGACCCATATATCAGCCTTTGGCTGATTTGAACTTGGCCCGGTCGCTGATTACAGAGATCGGCGTGGGAGGCAGCTACTTGTCCACGTGTGCGCATGCTATCACTCCAAATAAGCCGCGCATTCGAAGAAAAAAAGAAGAAAAAAATTGCTCAAGGTCACGAGGCGAGCGCGAAGTTTTTCTGTGGCCCTGCCATTCCTCCCTGCTTAGCTTCCAGCGCTATCGTCCGGACGAGAGAAGAGAGAATGCAAATGCAGCATGCGACAAACCTTTGTAACTCCACTCATACTAGACGGTTTCTGAAAATTTTTGTGGCCTTGAATTGGTGAGGCAATAAGATCTTCCAGGAATTTATTCCATGGTTACCTGAAGAAGTGTTTCAGGGCTCCTTTAAACGGCAATAAAAAATGACAACTAATGTTCAGTACCCATGTTGAAACAGGCTGCTTTGCTGAGACGGTAAATAACGAGACGACGGGCGTGTACCATTACTGCCACGTTTGCATCGTTTCAAGCACTCTTAAAAAGCCAGTATGAGAGTGCACTTAACACTAGTGAGCACTTCGTTTTTAAAAGGTAGTGAATGTAGCACTGGCTGTGCGTTTCTGCTATTTTGAGTTTCTTTTATTTGCATGCACGCTACGCTCCAAATGCCTAAATTTCAGATGTTGCAATATCCCTCTCTTAATGTAGAATAAAGGAAACGAGCTTCTCTGCAAAGTAAGGGAGAAACACTTTTGCCTGAATTGCCCGTCAAAAATGGAGTTGTCAAACTCACCACCTCCCCAAACTTCACCAAAAAGGTGTGCTTACGGCATACAAATAACTAGCATATCCACGGTGTGAATGAATAGCAGAGCGAAGCTTTCGTCCGTCCGTCTGGCCGGTTGCGCCTGACGCAAAACAAACTTAGACCTTGCGGAGCTTCGCCCCTAAAAAAATGAATTGGCGAACGA
This sequence comes from Rhipicephalus microplus, assembly GCF_043290135.1. Taxonomy (NCBI): domain Eukaryota; kingdom Metazoa; phylum Arthropoda; class Arachnida; order Ixodida; family Ixodidae; genus Rhipicephalus; species Rhipicephalus microplus. Next base: position 441,519,336 of record NC_134710.1, read on the forward strand.
GGAATAATTAACAGCTCAAAAAGAAGAGTTAGACGTCGCAGCTGTACAAACGTTGTATTCTGAATTGTATTGAGGTTTCCTGTAATTTTATTACCAGGTAACGGAGCAGATCATATTATCGGATGGTCTGGAAGTGTTCTAAGCATAGTTTTGTCCTAATGCTCCGGAGCTTTTCAAACAATTCCATGAAAAGGCGGATACCCCCTGAATAATTAAAAAAATGTTTGCACAAATGCTGCACTATCACTCGCCAAAAGGTTATCACTGTGTGCGACCGTCACTTTTATTTTTGCTGCATCTCCTCACAGAGTACACCTGCTGTGTGGCAACCTTTTTTAACACACTTGAAACGCTAATTGTCAAAAAAATTCAAGCAGACGTGCATCAAAGTCACTCCCACGTTCCCTCGGCTCTTAAAATAATAAACAGTTGTTTAAGTAGCTATAATCACGGCCGCATGCGCACAGATCATTGCGACGGTACAAAGCAGTCGCTGCCTCTTTCTGCCCCGAGCAATGGGGTGGCTGCGGCTTTACTTCGATGGTTGGGTATGTGGGACCGCCACTCCAGTAGTTTTAGTATAACCTCTTTGCTAAATAGAAGCACACGGGCCTCAAGCATTTTCGCTACCCTTAGTAATACACCACCACACTGGAATAGTGCAATCCTGATCAGCGCGCGTGAACAAGTCTGCGGCACGCTGCCCGCGGGTCGGAACATCGCGCCGTATTTTTCTGCTGCGCGCACGCGATGGGGCTTCACTTCACAGCCGTTGAACGTAATGGCGGACCTATGCGCAACTCAGCTCCAGTAGCGAGCATATACAATAACTCTAGTAAACCGCAACGAACACTAGGGGCGTTGGCGCGGGTGCGCGTGAGGAAATTTTCCTACTCGAAAGAAGCAAAACGCTTGCTTTGTATGTAAAAAAAAGATGAATTTTCTTTTTTGTAGCTTTTGCTTCATCCGTGAGCCGTTAAAGTGTTTGGAAATATCACGATAACTGCGATCAATTAAGTGTTGATGTGTGCCGTGCAAGCTACCCACGTACAAGCTACCCACGCTCAAAAGACCACTTCTTCATATTTCACCTGCTCCTGCAATATCAAATAGCCAACATGATTAACTAGACGAGTGCTAAAGCTCAAGTGAAGTTTTCAACCATTTTTGAGAAGATGTTGCTGAAAAAGAAAGCATAATCAGTGGAAGGACGTCGAGCAAGAAAGAATCCTCAGGACTGGACGACGGCCTGCACAGCCCTGCCGTGGAAGACCGCGGTGAAATGCGAGAGTTCAAAACCAATAAACTCCCACTTCGGTATGCAGTGCTGTGTCGTCCCGCCATTTATTTTGTTTGTCTTTCACTTGCGCTGTTCCTCCAAAACGTTATTACGTGTCAACTCCCCCTGCAGCTTCCCATTTCGTAACAGTATGTTGGCAAGATGTTTGCATTTACTTTGATTGTTTGATTGTTAAATCACAACTCGAGTTGCGGTCTGGCGTCATTTAAATACTGCCCTTATTAGTGCAATACAAAGTAGCAATACGCCATACTTAGCAATTATATATGTGTGTAATACTTCATAGCACCCACGTTCATGTTGAACAACGGGAGACTGTCCGAACAACGGGAAGTAATTTCGCATCTCCAAACAATCTCCTGCTATGAGGAAGTCCTGCGCACGCCGTTAATAAAATATAGAGCATTCAAACGACTGAAAACATCAACGAACAGAGGTGGAGCTTTTTAGTTCCAAACAAAAGAAAGAAAATAATTATTTGGTTAAAATTAATCCATCAATTTACAACAACGGTGCCGTGCCACACGACTGTAAGTTTGCCTTCACGGCAGCAAAATGTGCTCGCGTATACTTGCCGTAAAGGGAAAGGCAGCCACACTCGTATGCGTTACTCGCACACAAAAAGCCGATTTGCAATAACAGGTCAAAGCGAGGTGACTATACCGAAGAATAAAACGACTGAGCGCAGTCGGCTGGCTGCCTGTGTGAGTGGTTTAAATTTACCGTGGTTCAGCGTTGCGGTGGTGGGAGATATAATAGCTCTTTCAACCGCCCAGAAGAAAGTTTTGTAGGCCACCTTTTTTTTATTTGGTGTCTCTGCTTCGGAGATGTAGCTATCACGCACTATAACGAACGTTACTGTCTCAAGCTAGCCACCGAAAACAAGGCCCCGCAGTGCGAGTCAGTGGTGGAACCCCACCCCGGATGAACCAGCTGATGACTACGTTAAGCCTAACAGGCCTAGTGGTCAATGCAGCTATACAACGACGTGCCTGTGTGTAGACGGCGGAATCACATCATGATGCGGAGTTGACAGCATCGATTGCTGAAGAGGACTTGCAAGACGACATGAACACCAGACGAGACTTTCGATACATGCCAAGTCATCATTGATGATTAGTGAGGCTGTTGCAACGTATTCTTTGTTGTAAGGCTGGATCAGTGTATACGAATAAGACGGTTTTCTTACGTGGTGAGTTGATAGTTTCAACCTGGTAGGAAGCGCAGTAACTATTACACGGAACACACAACACAAGCGCTTGTTCCGTGTAATAGTTGCTGCGCTTCCTACCAAGATGGATTCATGCCAACTGGCTCGATAGAATCGCTTATTGAGATAGTTTCAAGTTTGCTTCCAGTGGTTGTATTTTGGACATTCTCGAGGGTCGTTTGGTTTTCTTTGTGAAATGTTTGTTTCGCTTCCTGAGTCCATTGCGTGAAACCACCCGAATCCGGGGCATTTTTATTACATGCAGTATAAATTTTGTGCAAGCATGCAAATGTGTGATGTCTGTGTGTATATTGTAACGCAATAGTAAGGGCTTCCAATCACAATGCTTTCAGTAACTGTGCTTTTTCCACCGTGTGGTGCGGTTATTCTGCACTTGTGTGCTCCGTGCGTCATTGGCTCTTTGATAGTACTACCTACAGAAAGCTTCATTAGAAAAAAATAACATAAGCTGTCGCAGAATGTTCTGTTCCAATGAATAATTTTATTTGGAGTACTTAGTGGGCATACGCCTAATTTGTGCTGAGGCATGTGATGCGGCATGTGATGCGTGTACAGCAGCTGCAGGAAAGCGATTTTAGGAACTTCAGTGTAAACGTGCATAGCATATATACATTTAACCTGCTCAAATCTCATTGAAATCGCTGAAATGGCTATTTAAAATGCGTTAAATTGCAATATAACTGGCTAAAATAGCCATGCAAAGTATGAAATTATGTACGCTGCATGCTGTGATTTTTGACCTAATGCGTCATCCTGAGTTTAAAGATGGGTCGCTGATGAATTCAGCGCTTTATGATTTCATGTGAAGTACTTTCATGTACAAGAATATGTGCACGATACTGTAAATTAAAGAGGCACTGTAATAAGGAAAGCTCACAGTGATTTAGAATGAGCAAACGCGCATGATGGCCTGTCAATAATAATAACATTTTTATTGGCATTTTGAAAAAAAAAAGCAGCACAGAGATAAGAAATTGGCCCACCAAAGACTCATTAGGCTTAAAAAGCAGAGCCGACAAACAGCAGACCATCTATGACCACATTGATGCAGACACTTTTTTTTCGCGTATGTATAAAAAATAATGACTTGCTCGTACGGCAGTGCAAGACAAAATAAAGCTAATACTATTATAAGGAACGTCACCTAGTCTGCCATTTTATCATGCAATAGCAACAATATTACGATACCATCAGATTTTTGGTGACATGAAGAGAAAAAAAGAAAAGGAAAAAAAGCAATTAAACAATAACGTGATGCATCATTATAACATCCTTACAACGCGCGCAGAATAAAAGAGAGAGAGAGAATATGAAAACATGATATATATTTTTTTTATATTAGGAATAGCAACGCATAGCTGGCTGCAACATAGCGACCTTAGGGTTCTGATGCCGTCCATGCATTTACGCGAGGAAAAAAGCGAGTATTTAGAAAAAGTTAGATTATTGCGACGAAGAAGTTGTTTCAGTTTCAGTTTTGATTTAGCACGAAGAATATCCGCGGTAAGTTTATTAAAGCAAGAAGGTATGAAGTAGCTACTAGTGCGCTGATCATGTCAGGTAGAGCAGTGAATCACCCTAAAATGAGTTTTAGGTTGAAGGCAGTGTGTAGGGACATATTGAACCTTAAATTTGTTTCACCAAAAATGCCTCAGGGTAGCCATCTCAGTTAGGAGGGCATCAAAACTAGAGCATCGTTGTGACTCAAAAAATTTCTGTGCCTGAGGGAAGTTGTAAATCATATCAAATCACTTTCAGTATATAACAGAGGATGGAGTTAATTCTGTTTTTCCAACGAATCGCACAGTGACTGAACGACGTAGCACCGTATCGAAGAACACTATAACTTAATGTTTGCATTGTAGTTTTGCGAACTGAGGGTGGCGTCTAGTATACAATAGTGTATAGTGCATGAGAGACTGTCCGATGTTTTGAACATACGCACGTCAGACAATAATTCCAGAAAAAGTCACTGTCAAGAACTATACCAATGTATCCAACAGAGGAAACATATGGAACAGGCGCGCAAGAGCGCGGAGAACAAGATGAACAGTGAGCCAGCAATGGCACGCCTAAGTTGACTTGTTTCAGTTCGTTATGAAAACAAATGAGCTGTGTTTTAGAGACGTTTACATTATACAGTTTATTAGCCAATAGATTCATCAAGCTTATCGTAGCATCTTGCAGAAGAGAAACTGCTTCTGGAAAATGGGAATGCCGAGAGAAATCGACCGTATCATCAGCATATTACAATGTGTGAGTAGATACAGCTGCGGCGAGATAATAAACGTATAAGTTGAAAAGAAGTGGCCTAATATTGATCCCTGAGGCACTCCGGATTTTATAGAGGTTATATTCCTCCGGTACTGTCCCATTGATACTAACTGTGTAAGGAACAACGTCGAACATTTTATGTTAAATTTCAGTCCTGTGAGAACTCAACCCTTTTATTGCTCTTTCAGTAAAAATAATGAAGCGCCAGGGGCTGGAAAATACTTTTCTAGTCAGACTCACACAATGTGAACCGATTAATTCATTTAACGTAAGTGGAAGTCTTGTGAATAATCATGCGACAGCACTAAGGTGCGAAACGATACTTCGAAGGAGATTCATTGAGGAGCTTCGGAACAGCGAAACTATTTTTTTCGTGCCCTGCGATTACCCAAGCTGCAAAAAACGAAATTTCTTCTCTATCAACACATTTTAATGTAACCGTTAAATGGCATCAAAATAAACAGAGCGTTCTTGTGGTCCATTACTACTTGAAAAAGTTATCAAATCCGCCCACAGAAGTTCACTTCAACTACCGTTCACATCAATGTGTGTTCGAAGCACAAGTATTTTGTCTGCTAGTGTGACTAGAGACTAGTGTGGATGGTGTGATTGAGAAAGTTGGCCGATACGATGGAAGGAAGCCTGCGGCACAAACCCGTAGGATAAGGTAAACAGCCTGGACACCGAGGTGATTGTGGCCTAAACGTTGAAGGTCATGGCTGATCTTTGCCAATTTTGGTGGCTGCTGATCGAGATAAGCCTTTTTTCTCTTAAGTAGTGAAAATGGGCCTAAGCTATAAGGTTTGTCAAAGCCAAGTTTCGTACCACAACGATGTGCTGCCCATGGTAAACTCGGTGCGGACAGCTCCGCCCGGGCTGAGGAGGCGCGAGGTCTCCGCAGACTTCGAAGGCTGCCTGTGGTCGTCTTTCTCGGTATCCTCGTCCAGCGTCCCGACATCGGCCTGGGCTTCTTGTCGCCCCACGATTTTTGTCACCGCACGGCTTTCAAAGAGGCCGGCAGAGCACCGCTCTTCAGCTTCGCGCTGCGTTTTCTCCATCTTGCTGTCGTTCGGGCGCTGACGCAACGCTGTTCTACGGCCCGCGTACGAGATGATGACCGTTATTGATGACATGTATGCCCCAAACCCACTCTGGGGACTGGTTCGGTTGTTTGTCGTATCCTCGGTATCTTCCTGCAACCCACTACAGAAAATGGGTTGTGAATCGATTGGTGCTTTACTTAGGAAGCCAATTTATATATAGAAGGAAAAGATTTAATTAGAAAAGCTTTCGTGTCATTTTTCTTCTCTTTCGCTGGCTTCGTTCTCTGTGTCGATGCGTATGGGTTGCGCGTCAACTGTGCCTGGGACACCGACATGCAGCCTATAAGGCAGGCGTCGCAAACTCGCCTCAGACAGCGGGCCTCGAATTGTAAATGAAGCCCCGCGAGGGTCGAGGCAGGAAAGAAGGTTGGAGCCCGAGGGGAAGTGATGGGCTTGAGCGAGATGCCAACGAGTTTTTCTATTTAACAGAAGGGACTTTTTCATGACTCATATATGACGGAGAACGAGTATTCGAAGAACACAGGTACAACACGTAGTCCTTTCAGCCCCGGGTTTGCATTTTGGCCGAAGGATGTTTTTGCATTTGTTTTACTGTTGACTGGGACCTCTGAAAACTAAAAATGAGAAATCGAGCAAGTGGTAAAATCATTTACAGAATTTGACAGCTGGTTTGATATTTTGCCTTCAAGGCTCAGTGACTGTGAGGTGACAAAAATGGCTTTTTACTTCTGCTATCCACTAAAGGACATGAAAATTGAACACGTTTTATTCGGCAGTGTAGAAGTCCTTGAAACAACTTCGAGACTTTATCCGGCAAATGGCGCTTACCCGCCTCGGCGTCACTTGTTTCTTGGGTCAAAAGTATATTCCTCTTTTTTCTGTGAGCTCCGCAAAAGCATCACAATGAGAAGGTCAATCGCAGTGGGAAAGAATGAAGAATTACTCCTCAAAGAATTTGCAGTTTTGATTGTGTTTTTGTGTTCCTAAGGGGAATGTCATGTGAAGATGTAAAGTACTCACGGATTGAAACAGGACTCTTGGAGCGTGTGGCCGCTGGTGCATGTGCCGCCGCTCATGGGTGCGCGTGGAACCAATGTGTTGCATTGTGGTACAGACGAGAGCACGCCTATCTCGCACCCAGAGCATTTGACGGTATACCCTCGCTCCAAGAGACTCCATAATTTGTTTGGAACTGCCAAGGCGTGCCTCGCTAGCATGGCATGCAGTGGCTCTGGGAGCTTGAAATGCAAAAAGGCGCCTTTTCACGCTGCACCAGCTTATAAAATGTTATCTGGGTACCACTGCGCTGTTATCTGATGTGACATTAACCAGCGCAAAAGGGAGAGATTGATGAGCACTGCCTGTGAAGTTCACAGCGCATCGCGGGAATCGTGCCGGTGCAGTGTTTTGCGATTGCACAGATTTCCGTCCACAACGAAAAACGCTGAGCTCGGCTGCCGTATAGGATGTAATCGCAATCAGCAGAAAAAACTACGAGCAAATTAAAGTGTACGAGTAAGTATACTTATTGCGTTTATTCAAGCGCGACTCCAGCTGTCACACGTCACAGCAGCGATTTGCGTGCAGTATGCCGGTAGCATGCGGCACAAAACTATTGCCGTACTCTTTCGCAGGCTGCATGTCAATAATAGGATATATGTGTTACGACCCAGGCATGGATGCACGTGCCGCGCATGTTTAGTACAACTGTAACGGCCTACTATCACGATGAAAAGAGATGCGAACGGCACTAAAAGCAATACGCCTCAGATATCGACGAAAAAATTCACGATGGAGCTGTGGGAGACCTTGCTCGCCAGCGAGGAAAAAGGAGGCCCAAGTGACGCTCCTGGACTAGGTGCGGCAGGCTGCTGAGATATGCTTTGTTTTACCTATTTATTATATATTTATTTTTTGACATAATTAGAGCACACAATGAACATCACAGTAGAGGATAAACAAAGAAAAAAGTACATTAAAGGTGGTATAAAACATCAAGAGGTACATAAGAAGACCAGCAACACGTTTAGGATTACAGATGACGTGGCAAATGTTCATTCTGCACAGATCACTCTAAAATATATTGAGACAAAGCAAGAAGAGTACAATACAGTATAACTAAGAAAAGCTAACAAAAGCTTAATTCTGTATAACGGTCATACGACACCCTTTAGAAAAAGAGTTCAGCCAGGGCACAGTCAAAGGAATTGATTGACAACAAGACAATCACCTCCGGTAGGCTGTTCCATTCGTGGTATGTTCTTGGAAAAAAAGAATGCTTATATACGTGATGTAACAGAAATATTCTGGGACCTTTAAAGAATGATCGCGACGGGCTAACCTGTAGGTAGGATCAAGGATACATGTTTCTTTCTTTAGGCCTTCTGCTGCAATAAAATTTTGTGAAAAAGCTTTAGGTGCATCTATTACAGGGAACCTGAACTTGGCAACGTTTAACGCTAGAACCTTATCTAGTGAGGGAAATCTAGCTGTACTATTCGAGGAGCTAGAGGGTGTTAAATGGGATATAATAGGGCTCAGTGAGGTTAAGAGGACAGATGAGACCTATACTGTGCTACAGAATGGGCACGTCCTTTGCTATCGGGGCTTGGCAGACAGAAGAGAACTGGGAGTGGGGTTCCTATTTCACAGAAATATAGCTGGCAACATAGAGGAATACTATAGCTATAATGAAAGTGTGGTAGGTATTGTAATTAAACTGAATAAAAGATACAAGATGAAGGTAGTACAGGCTTACGCGCCTACATCTAGCCATGATGACGCTTCAGTTGAAAGCTTTTATGAAGACGTAGAATCGGCAATGAGTAAGGTAAAAACACAGTATACTATAGTGATGGGCGACTTTAATGCAAAGGCAGGGAAGAAGCAGGCTGGAGACCAGGCAGTAGGAGATTATGGCATCGGCACTAGAAACGCCAGAGGAGAGCTACTAGTAGAATTCGCAGAACACAATAATTTGCAGATTTTGAATACCTTCTACCGAAAACGAGAAAACCGCAAGTGGACATGGAGGAGCCCTAATGGCGAAAATAAGAACGAATAAACTTTATAATGACTGCACACCCAAGAATCGTGCAAGATGTGGAAGTGGTTGGCAAGGTACGATGCAGTGACCATAGAATGGTACGGTCTCGAATTCGCCTACACTTGAAAAAGGAACGACAGAAAATGATACGCAAAAAGAAAGCCAATTAATGAGCTAGCACTGAGAGGGAAAGTACAGGAATTCAGAGTATCGCTGCAGAACAGGTACTCGGCTCTTAGTAAGGAAACCAACCTTAGCGTAGACACAATGAATGATAGTCCGACGAGTATCATTACGGAGTGTGCAGTGGAAGTTGGAGGTAGGGTAGCTAGACAGGACACTGGCAAGCTTTCCCAGGAAACGAAGAACCTAATTAAGAAGCGTCAAATCATGAAAGTGTCAAGTACAACAGACAAAATAGAACTGGCAGAGCTTTCAAAGTTGATTAACAGACGTAAAGTATGCGATGTAAGAAGGTATAACATGGAGAAAATTGAACACGCTCTGAAAAACGGAGGAAGCGTCAAAGCAGTGAACAGGAAACTTGGGATAGGCAAAAGTCGGATGTATGCACTAAGGGACAAAGAAGGCAAAATAACTACCAATATGGATAGAATAGTTGAAATAGCGGAGGAGCTTTACAGAGATCTGTACAGTAGCCGGGACAACCACGATCTTAATTTTATAAGAACTAGCAGTAACCTAGATGACACCCCACCAGTAATGATAGAAAAAGTGAGAAAAGCCTTGGAGAGCACGCAAAGAGGCAAAGCTGCTGTTGAAGATCAGGTAACATCAGATCTGCTGAAAGATGGAGGACAGATTGTTTTAGAAAAACTAGCCACCCTGTTTACAAGGTGTCTATTGACAGGAGGAGTACCAGAGTCTTGGAAGAATGGTAACATCATCTCAATACATAAGAAAAGAGATGACAATGACTTCAAGAATTACAGGTCGATCAGCTTGCTCTCTGTAGTATACAAGCTATTTACAAAGGTAATTGCCAACAGAGTAAAGAAAACATTAGAATTCAATCAACAAAAGGAACAAGCGGGGTTTCGAACAGGCTACTCAACAATCGACCACATTCATACTATCAATCAAGTAATAGAGACATGCTCACAATATAACCAACCACTATACATCGCCTTCATAGATTACGAGAAGGCATTTCATTCAGAAGAAATATGAGCCGTTATGCAGACATTGCGGAATCAGGGCGTCGATGAAGTATATATAAACATCCTGGAAGAAATCTACAGGTGATCAATTGCTACCATAGTGCTTCATAAAGAAAGCAACAGAATACCAATAGAGAAGGGTGTAAGGCAGGGGGACACAATCTCCCCTATGCTGTTTACCGCGTGCTTACAGGAGGTTTTCAGAAGCCTAGAATGGGAACAGTTAGCGATTAGAATTAATGGAGAGTACCTTAGTAACCTGCGCATCGCCGATGACATTGCATTGCTGAGGAACTCAGGGGACAAATTGCCACTTATGATTACGGAGTTATAGAAGGAGAGCAGAAAGGTGGGTCTTAAAATTAATCTGCAGAACACGAAAGTAATGTACAACAAGCTCGGGAGAGAGCAGCGCTTCGAGGTAGGTAATAGTGCACTTCAAGCTGTAAAAGACTATGTATACTTAGGGCAGGTAATAACCGCGGAGCGGAACCGTGAGATTGAAGTAACTGGAAGTATAAAAATGGGCTGGAGCACATTTCGCAAGCACTCTCAAATTACGACAGGTAGATTGCCACTATCCCTCAAGAAGAAGGTGTAAAACAGCTGTATCTTGCCGGTATTTAGCTACGGAGCAGAAACCTGGAGACTTACAAAGAGGGTTCAGCTTAAATTGAGGACGACGCAGCGAGCAATGGAAAGAAAAATGGTAGGTGTAACCTTAAAAGACAAGAAGAGAGCAGAGTGGATTAGAGAACAAACGGTGGTTAAGAATATCATAGTTGAAATCAAGAAGAGAAAATGGACGTGGGCTGGGCACGTACCGCGTAGACACGATAAACGCTGGTCATTAAGGGTAACTAACTGGATTCCCAGAGAAGGCAAGCGAGTTAGGGGGAGACAGAAGGTTAAGTGGGCAGATAAGATTAAGAAGTTTGGGGTAATAATTGGCTGCAGCAAGCACAGGACTGAATTAACTGGCGGAACATGGGAGACGCCTTTGTCCGGCAGTGGACGTAGACAGGCTGATGATGAGGATGATGATGATGATGATGATGATGAGCGGGGCTCTGTACCAGAAGTGCTTCGAATGCCACAGCAGCAATTGCTTTGAGCAGATGGCGCACTTTGTCGGTCTGCGTCAGAGTTCCTCTATATGCTACCTCTAGGTATCAGAGCTGCGACACTGTTTTCCGGGCAGCGCTCGCTCCGCCTACAGGAGTTCAGTGCCCCTTTTCGCCGAGCGCCATCACGGGGTCATAGGCGGTTCATTTGAACTGCGGAGAACCAACGCTAGGCAGATTCCAGGCAGATAAGACGGGGTTCGCAACGGATGTTGTTATTCTCGCCGCACTACTTGGCTACTGTAGCGATGCTGCCTGTTGGTCCAGAAGAATACAGCAGCAAATTCATTCTGTGTTCAATTGTACTATGTAGAGCCCATGTGATCAGACGCGGGTGCAGCGGATGTTACTGTAGAAAGACTAGTGTTCAGTCAGAACGCTTGGCCATGGTCGTCGGCACGATTTTCTCTTGGGGGGTGAAAACCATTGTTGCATCACGGCTTAGGGAGAACGAGAGCACTGGTCTAGCTTGGGTGAGAGCTTGTGCTGTTGTGGCTTGAGGAGGGCAACTTCCCCTTTTCGACTCCTCTGCTGATGCCCATGCGCTTCTTTTTTTTTAATCTACCCACAGCACTGCAAAACTTGCTCTATTTGTGTTACCTACAAATGCTGTAGTAAATACGTTATACATGCAGGGTTGGTAAGCATGTGTCGGCTTCACACGTTCAAATTGGTCTGGCGGCTAAAGCGCTAAAAATAAAGGCACAAATCAAACTAGAACTATTTGAATCGGCAAAGTGTTGGCGCTAGCACGTGAATTGAATGCAGGTGAAAACAGCGCAAAAGAAGCCGGAGCTAATGTTTGGCCTACTCTAAATATATTATGTATCACTGGTTCAACGAGCTGAGGCACTTTTTTCATTATTACATACCAAAAACGTAATCATAAAATCAAGGCTTCCAGGCATGACCAGAGCAACTGATTTTTTTCGTACAATTCATAAAAAAGAGAAAGGAAAGAAAGCGAAAAAACAAATTAGGCAACGCTAGCGCTCTGACGCGCAAGCACTGCTCCTACGTGGGTAGTGAGCGGCTTTCCCGCAAGACTTTTGAACCCAAGATGGCGTACCTTGGCGCAACTCTGCTACCTAAAGGTAGCATATAGAGTAATTCTAGTCTGCGTCATGGAGCTGTTCCCTCGGCGACAAAGGGTGAGATCATCTTCACCGTAGAACGTGTACGACTTGCCGTTTCGCTGGACAAGCTCCACGATCTACTTCGCAATGTCCGAGCAAATGAAAGCGTTCGCAAAAATCTGCCGTAGCTGGTGTTTAAATGAGGCCCAAACGAGAAAGTCCGGCTCCTAATTGAAGAACTAAGTTTTCGCTACACCTTTAAGGTAAAAAGAGACGCGAGTGAGTTTTGCATAGTCGTCCCAGTGGTTGAGGGCACTCGCATGGTCGTACTCCTGCAACCAGTTGTCGACGTCGTCACCACGAAGGCCAGCTAACACCGGGGGATAATTTTACAGCGTGGTGATGAAGCAAGAACGAGGTGCTGTCGGGGCAGACGTCGTGGGCGCTGCAGTGGAAGAGCCCTCGTCTTGTGACATTGCCAAGGTCTGTTGGGGCAAACGGGGACCGGAACGGAGCCCAAGGGGTGTATTGAAATGAAAGGTGTAGAGGCAGTGGTAGAGCGAGAGGGCTGGGAGACCGGACAGCACAATCCACCACTTGTGAGACAACGTTCAGCCCTCAAAAACTTTCCTTTATTCACCCTCGAGACAAAGTTGCTCTGCCTGGACCCAAGTGGGGATGTTGAATATTGCTACGTGCCAGTGCATAGAGCTGAAAAAACAAAGCATATAGACTGGCGCGAGCTAATCTGTGTGGCTGGCGCTGCTCGCCTAACCAGCTGTAAATACATCGGTGACTACCCCTCTGAGTCAGTCTCCTTCCCGTAACATATTTGGTGGAGTGTCACGATCCCCGTCCCCGCCACGGAACTCCGAAGCGGACGCTCCCTCGCGGCTAACAACATGACCACTCAAGACTCGGCTACATCCTCTCCGGCTGCTCCCCCTTCGGCCCGACCTGTCAAGCCAGCACCCGCCACAACGTTCGCGACGCTTCCCGCGCTCAAAGACCCCGGCGTGTTCTTGGGCAGCGAGGGTTCCAATGTCGACCAGTGGCTACGCCTCTACGAACGCGTCAGCGCAACTTACAGGTGGGATCCCACTCTTATGCTCGCAAACGTCATCGGTATCTCGACGGAACCCCTCGTGTTTGGTTTGATAACCCCGAGCATGACATAACAAGCTGGGACAGCTTCAAGGCAAAGATACGTGAGCTTTTTGGCAACATCTCTGGTCGTCGTGAAGCTGCGAAAAATGAGTTGTCGACTCGCGCACAATCTTCCACGGAGCCCTACATCAGTTATATTCAGGCTGTCCTTTCACTATGCCGCTAAGCTGACGAAAATATGTCTGAACCTGAAAAAGTTGCGCATATCCTAAAGGATATCACCAACGATGCGTTCAACTTGTTTGTATTCAACAATGTGTCATCTGTTGATGCGATCATTCAAGAATGCCGCCGGTTCCAACAAGCTTAAAGCAGACGCATCTCCCATCAGTTCCAGTGCCTCCCGAACACCACTGCGACGTCCTCGTGTCTCGACACATATCATCCACCAGACACCTGTGACAACTTGACGCGAATCGTCAGGCGGGAGCTTGAAGCGGCTGCTCCAGCTAAGGTGGGACCAACGTCCCCTGACCCCTCTCCGCCAATTACGTTGCCTCTCATTCAAGCAGTCGTCCGGCAGGAAATCGCCAGCTTGGGAATTCACTCTATTTCACCGCCTCCCCACACTGACTACCAGCCTCGATACACGCCTGCACGTTCCTTCCCGACCGGCTCTCCCTCAACGTTCCGTAATCCGTCCACATGGCGAACACACGATGACAAGCCGATATGCTTCTCGTGTCTCAGAATCGGGCACATTTCTCGACATTGCAGAAGTCGCTGGGGTCCTCCTGCACAACCGTCCTCTCGTCCCTTCAATGCACGTCCTGCCTATTGCCATGAGACCAGCCGCGGCCATTTTGCCCAGGAACCTGCTTCTGAACACCGTTACTTCCGCTCTCCATCCCCTTAACGTCGTCAGTCTCGTTCTCCACAGCCCCGCCGACCATCTTCTACCGCCTTCCCACGAGGTTCCCCGACGGAAAACTAAGCGTTGCAGTCCCCGGAGGTGGCGCTGCATCGCTCGGACTGACTGAAAATCCTCTTTCGATGATACCGACAAAACGAAACCTCATAGACGTACAAGTAGACGGCGTACATGTCACAGCTCTTGTCGACACCGGCGTCAAACTTTCCGTGATGACGAGTGATTTTCGCCGCAAGCTCAAGAAGGTTCTCACACCTGCGACCACTCAGTTCGTCCGTGTTGCAGATGGTGGAATAGCATCTATCGTTGGAATGTGCTCCGCTCGTGTGAGCATTGCGGATCGACACACAGTTGTTCTCTTCACCGTCCTTGATAAATGCCCCCACTACGTAATCTTAGGCCTCGACTTGCTGTCAGCGCATTCTGCCCGGAACAGAACCACTTACACAACGGCCGAGTCGCCTCCGCACAATGGGACACGCGCGCCTCCCTCCACAGACACTGATCTACATAGAGCTAGTCTCAATACTACCAGTTCCCGACGGTGACTATGTTCTGACCCCTATCACCGATGTCCTCATAAGCCGCGGCATTATATTACCGCACACTATTCTGTCCGTCGCAGAAAATTCTACGTGCCTCCCAGTTGTCAACTTTAGCTTGACACCTCAAGTTTTGCCACAAGGGACCTTTTTGGCGTTAGTCTGCACCTTAGAAGACAATGCGGTAAATGTTTTCGCGACGGCCGCCCCTTCTGACCCCCACGCTCAACATCAATCTGCCACTTGCTCCGACAGCGCTATTACTTCGATGATCGCTTCCAGCTTAACGCCGCAGCAGACTGATGAGCTCCGCCGGGTTCTGCTGTCCTACATCGACGTTTTTCACATCAGCAGCCGTCCGTTGGGGAAAGCTACCGGTGTGAGCCACCGCATAAACACTGGTAGTGAGCATCTCATTCATAGGCGTCCATATCAGGTGTTGGCGGCCGAGCGTCACATCATTCAAAGTGAGGTCGACACAATGCTTGCCAAGGACATCATTGAGCCATCCTGCAGTCCTTGGGCTTCTCCTGTAGTGCTAGTCCACAAAGAAGACGGTGCATGGCGTTTCTGCGTGGATTATCGACACCTAAACGAAATTACCAAAAAAGACGTCTACCCTCTGCCACGAATAGATGATGCGCTTGATTGCCTCTATGGGTCCTACTATTTTTCCCCCATAGACCTTCGTTCCGGCTACTGGCAGATAGAGGTAGATGAAACGGACCGTGAAAAGACGGCATTCATCACCCCCGATGGCATATATCAGTTCAAGGTCATGCCCTTTGGCCTTTGTAATGCTCCAGCCACCTTCGAACGATTGATGGACTCCCTGCTCAGAGGATTCAAATGGTCCACCTGTTTGTGCTACTTGGACGACGTCATCGTCTTGCAACAACATTTTAAACTCACATAGAGCGCCTCTCAACCATCCTGGGAATCTTCCGTCGCACTGGCCTGCAGCTCAAATCGTCGAAATGTCACTTTGGACACCATAAAATCACAGTGCTTGGCCATTTAGTAGACGCCAACGGTGTACAACCAGACCCGGCAAAAATCAGCGCCGTCAAAAACTTTCCTTTACCACGATCTGCGAAGGATTTACGCAGCTTTATCGGACTATGCTCCTACTTCCGACGCTTCATGAAAAATTTTGCGCACATAGCGAGGCTGCTTACGCAGCTCCTCAAGAAAGAAGTTCCGTTTTCATGGGGCTCCGAAGAGGCTTCTGCTTTCTCGACTCTCGTCGCTCTTCTCACTACCCCTCCGATTCTGGCACACTTCAACCCTGCTGCCCCTACGGAAATCTGTACAGGTGCATGTGGGCATGGCATTGGTGCAGTGCTGGCTCAGAAACAACATGGCCATGATTGCGTTATTGCATATGCCAGCCGCCTCCTATCCGCCCCTGAACGTAACTATTCGATAACAGAGCGTGAGTGCTTGGCTCTTGTATGGGCGGTGGCGAAATTTCGACCTTATCAATACGGACGCCCATTTTCGGTAGTTACCGACCACCACGCACTCTGCTGGCTCAACTCTCTGAAAGATCCACCAGACCGCCTTGGTCGCTGGGCTTTGCGCCTGCAAGAGTTTTCCTATTCGGTGGTCTACAAATCTGGACACCTACACCATGATACCGATTGCCTCTCCCGGTACCCTGTCGACGATCCTGAGGACACTGACGAGCCCACGGAGAACTCTATCTTGTCAGTGTCCGACTTCCTTAATATTGGAGAAGAACAGAAGCGTGACGCAGAGCTGCTTGACATCATCAGCCGTATGGAATCATCCACAAATGATGCTTCCGTCCGCTACTTTGTCATTCAAAAGGGTGTGCTATACCGTCGCAATTTCCGACCAGACGAGCCCGACCTTCTCATTGTTGTGCCTAAGCATTTGCGCCGCTGTGTTGTCACCGAAATTCACGACGCTCCCACGGCTGGACACCTTGGCGTATCCCGCACGTACGAGCGCGTCCAGCGCCGTTTTTTCTGGCCAGGCCTTGCTCGTTCGGTACACCAATACGTTGCCACGTGTAACCTATGCTACGTCACGTCGTAAAACATTGTCGCTGCTACCCGCTGGCCATCTTCAACCAATTGACATATCCGCGGAACCATTTTACCGTGTTGGGTTAGACCTACTTGGTCATTTTCCCACATCAACATTGCGAAACAAATGGATAGCCTTTATTACAGACTACGCTACACGCTACGCTATTACGCGAGCTCTACCGACCAGCTGTGCAACCGACGTCGCTGACTTCTTGTTACGGAACGTTATATTGATTCACGTTGCTCCGAGACAGCTTCTCACAGACCATGGCCGTACATTTCTATGCCAAGTCATCGCCGACATTCTGCGTTTTTGTTCCACGCAACACACACTGACAACAGCTTACCACCCTCAAAAAAAAAAACGGCCTCACGGATCGATTTAACCGCACTTTAACAAATATGCTCACTATGTACGTGTCGCCCAACCACCGAGACTGGGACCTTGCCTTACCCTACGCAACTTTCGCGTATAACTCATCCCGTCACGACACAGCGGGCTTTTCGCCGTTCTACTCATTGTACGGAAGAGAGCCGACTTTACCACTGGACACAGTCATCTCAGCTCACACCTCGTCCACCAGCGAGTATGCCCGCGACGCGATTGCGCGAGGTGATCATGCCCGTCAGCTCGCTCGCGCTCGGCTGATGGCGTCGCAAACCAACCAATGCCGTCGGTGCGATGCGGAACATAGAGACGTACATTTCGCTCCCGGTACCATCGTTTTACTCTGGTCCCCTCATCGTCGGCTGGGCCTATCCGAAAAACTTCTGTCTCATTATACGGAACCCTACCGTATATTGCGTCAAGTAACACCTGTCACCTACGAGGTCAGCCCCATCTGTCCATCATCTTCTACTCTGTGGCCCAGTGATATCGTACACGTCTCGCGCATCAAGCCCTACAATAATGCGTCAGATAGCGACCTTTAAAGCACCGGGACGGTACCTCCGCCGCCGGGGGTCATGCTACGTGGCCGTGCATGGAGCTGAAGAAGACAAAGCAGATAGACTGGCGCGAGCTAATCTGTGTGGCTGGCGCTGCTCGCCTAACCGGCTGTAAATACATCGGTGACTACCCCTCTGAGTGAGTCTCCTTCCAGTAACAATATATACAGGTGAAAAAACGGATATGAATAGTGTTGAAATTGTATATTCTGTCTTGTCTACAACAAGTTATCTTTTCGTCAGCTTTTATTTTGTCTGATTTACACTGCCTTTGCTTCTAATAACATCCTCTATACTTTTCTTTGCATGATCCTGTTAGATATCATCATTATTGTGCCTTATAGATTGTTTTGAGCGCTTAGGTGTACACTTCTTTTTTTCTTTTATAGCGATGGTCTCGTTCTGGCAGACCTGGTGCCTTCAGGTAGTATACAAGGATTCATTAGTAAGGTGCCAGCTCGTACGTAGATCACGTGCGACGTTATGCCAATCACGCAGATAGTGAGTGTTCCATACTCTCCGTCATGCTACAGGATGCACTTACTGACGCTTCCACGTTTCATGCCCATGTATACCTCTTAAAGTGGACGCGGGCGTAGCCACGTGGTGGCTCAGCTGGTGAGCGTCAGACTCGTTATTCTAAGGTCACAGATTTGGTCCCTGCCCATGGCAAGTGATCTCTTAGTCCACTTTTCTTTCTTTACATTTACACTACAATTACTTCTAATAATATCCCGTATACATTCTTTGGCATGATTGTCTGTTACGTCTCGTTATTATAGTGTCCAACAAATCAATACGAGGCCTTAATTGCACACTTTTGCCCAAAATTTCTGCAAGTCCGTCGATTTTTTCAAGCCCTCACGAAAAGTTGCACAAACTGCAGCAAATAGGGCTTGCAAAATTCATCGTTTAGTGGATAACTGTTTGCCTCTGCAAACAAGGACAGTTTGTTGCGTTCACAGTGCTCTATGTCAGTTGTTGTGTTCCCCAAGAAAGTGTCCTGGATATACTTCTATTTATAATCGATGTAATTAACTTGGTCGATGACGTGCCTCAGTATGAAAACATTAGATAATTTGTGGATGACTGTATATTGTTAAAACATTCCTCTACATCTGATCGAAATGTATTAAGAACAGTTCTTCTGCCCATGGATGATTGATGAAGGAAGGAGAATTTCGTGCTAAACTCTGATAAGAATATTTTGTAACGCATTACAAAGAAGAAACACGCCATTACATTTCCCTACATCATTCATGATAGTCAAGTGTCGCAAGTAGATAACTATAAATATTAAAGCACCCCTATCAGCAGTAACGTTCCTTGGACACCACTCCTAACAGGTGCTTGCAGAAAAGCGTTTCGTTAAATATGACTTTTAAAAGAACTTTGAAGAATGATCTCCATAGCGTAAAGCTTTTGGCTTACAAATTTTTTATTTTATCTAAACTACATAATGTTGCTGTAATATGGGTCTCCTTTACAAAAAGACTTGATACTTCTAGAAAAAGTACAACGGAAGAATGTCCAACGTACTAATTTTTAACAATATTGAATACGTACGTGACTAACCTGGTAAATTAATGAAAATACACAACACTCCTGTGTTGAGAAAAAAAAGGCAAGTCGTTTAACCTTTTATACAAAACTTTGTAGGAAAAACTGCACTAAATTTACCATACTGTGTCTAACCAGCAACTGCCAGGATAACCCATGTGAAGCATGAGACATTATTGACAACGCTATTTGCACGAGCTGATGCTTACATACTTACAATATTATAACAACTAAACAATAGAACTGACTGCCTCCAGAAATTTTTGCAGCTGGAATTTCAACTATATTAGAAGAAAAATCATTTTGTTGGTGTTTAGTGTTGAAAACTGTTGTAATGTTGTGGACGTTTTAAGGACGTGTCTTTGTCTACAGCGTAAACCGGCGCGATGTTTAAAAAAAACACAATCAAGATGAAGCTCATGAAATCATCCTTTGCAATTATATGTGAATTTATGATCAATGTTTTCCAACAAAGCATCTAGAAAGTCAAAAAGGTGCAAGAAACTATGAATGACTAATGATCTGCTCAGCCAAATGAAAAAAAAACACGTCAACAACTTTACAGATAGTTTGTTGAAGTAATATCTTCTAAATCACTAAAATCTTACAAAAGATTGTTTGCTGAAGTATGGTGTGCTGAATTATCCAAATATTATAAAACTTTCAGAAACCTGGCAAACAAAAATATTCGGCCAGCCAAAAAAAAAAGCATTTCATGCATTTGTTCAGCTCTTCACAAAAAGAGTTCATAACAGCTGTGGAAAGATTTAAAATTGATATTAGGTACGATAGAATTGAACGGTCAGAAGTTTCTGATTCATTTATAGACTTATTTGTCTCCTTCACCCCTTCGTCAAAAAACTGAGTCCCGGCGCTCAAATATCACAACGAGCACACCATTTTTTTAGACGCCGTCAGTAAGGCTAAGGTAGTTTCCTATTTCTGTTAACTCAATAACAGCAGATCTCTCGATGCATTGGAGAAACAAATCACACCAGCTAATTACGTTGTAAACATAATCACGCACTGCTTCGTTCACATTTATATATATATATATATGACCTGCGAATGAAGTGTTCTCACGCAAAGCGCAATGAGCGAAAGCGTCTGCTATTTATAAGAAAGGTGAGATAAACATTTTTTTCCAATTACCAATCTATTTACATCCTCCAGTCTTTTCTAAAAGACTAGAGAAAATAATACTTGAACGACTCACATACTTCTTTGACCATTTTAAGATTCTAAAGCCAGTACAATATGGCTTACAAAAAGAAAATAAATCAACTGAGGTTGCCCTCCTTGCAAAAAAAAGAATATGTACTTAATTATTTTGAAAATCAAAAGTTTTTATTTGGTGTTTTTTTACATTTCACGAAAACATTTGTTAGCCTTAGCCATCACACTCTTCTGAGAGCTTCTTCACCATAGTATTAAGGGTGATGCTATCTCATTATTATTGTTACGTCTACGAGAGGGGTTTATTCAGAGCCGACGTAACGGTCGACTCGACGGTATACAGCAGTGAACGCGCAGCAGCGAGCTTGCTTGCTTGCTTGTTCCTTTCTTTTGTGGCTCTCACCCACTAAGGGGGATTGGCCAAGAAGCCGGGGGTTAATGCAAGTCAATTCTTTTAGATTTTCTAGACTAGGGGAATATGATTACTGTGTTTTGACTGTGAAATTAATTTGGCGCAATGTAAAAAAGAAGAAAAAAAGGGGGGGAGAAATAATAGAATTTGTTGAATATCTGAGGTGGAATCGTGATATGAAATTCTCCTGAAAGTTGAATCATTGCAGTGTATCAGCTAAATAATAAGTGGTAGTGTGGCTATTAAAGTTCGAGAGCTGATCGCTGACTCAGCAAGGTAATCTTCTTGTGTTATATAAGAATTCGCAGAGAGCCCCGCAGATGTTCCTGTCGCTGTGTCCCAATGAAGTGGCCCCAAAAGACAAAATATTAAGAGTATTAAGTGATATTCCTAATTTCTTGCCAACAACCGAACGTCCTCTTCTTCGGCCACCACCATGTTCCCCGCTACACAGGTGCACATACCTAAATTACACATGTAACATTTCTCTCCGCGCAGACGAAGCCCACTGGGCGAGTCAAACAGTCTCTCGAGGAGTAAAGTGCTTCAAACGTGCAACATGGACAAGTTCAGTTTTTGCAGACCGTCGGCCATTTGAATGGGGACGCGCTATGCGGTAAACTAAATCACTGATACGGTCTACAACAAGATAAGGTCCCGCATAGTGCGCTAGCAGTTTCTCGTCAAACCGCGTTTTCTTGTCGGTATCCACAGCAACACTTGGTCGACGCGATTGTACATCACGTGTCGGCGTCGGCGGTCAAAATGTGCCTTCGAGCGGTCTTGCGAAGCAAGAGTGCGCAAGTAAGCAAGGCGTCTAGCTTCTTCGGCCCGACAGATGATCCCGGATATGCAGGGATCATGGTGGTCCAAACACGAGAAGATGGTATTCAGGGTATGACGAGGTGGTCGAGCATATAGAAGAAAGAAAGGACTGTAGCCAGCAGTTTCATGCTGAGCGGTGTTGAATGCATATGTGATAAAGGGTAGAATACTGTCCTAGTCCTTGTGATCTGATGCAACATACATAGACAGCATGTTCGAGAGAGTTCTGTTCGTTCGTTCAGTTAGACCGTTCGTTTGGGGATTATATGGCGCAGAGTGCCAAAACCTTGAAGCACAGACACGAAGCATCTCTTCCATCACGTCTGCTGTGAATTATCGGCCACGGTCACTGATTACAATTTTGGGAGGTCCATGTCGAATAATTACAAATCGTAGCATGAAGGAAGACACATCGGCTGCAGTTGCCGATGGTATGGCAGCTGTCTCGCAGTACCGTGTTAAATGGTCGGTGCAAACGACTATCCAACGATTTCCTTCAGAAGACCGGGAAAGGGTTGAAGGAGGTCAATCCCGACTTGCTCGAATGGAGTTCTAGGGGGCGGCACCAGATGTAATCGTCCTAAAGGAGAACTTGTTGGGCGCTTATGACGTTGGCACTCGTTACAGCTAGACACATATTGTTCCGTCGTCTGGCGCATTTTGGCCCAGTAGACTCTTTCTTGAAGACGGCAAAGAGTTTTCGCTGTGCCTAGATGACCAGATGTTGCGTCATCATGCATAGCTTGCAAAACATAAACGCGAAGACTCTTCGGAACCACCAGAAGATATCGTGAGCCGGTGTTGGTGTAGTTCTTTTTGTAAACTAGCCCGTCTCGGATGCAGACGCGCGTAGGCGATGATTTTGGTTTGGTAGCAAGAAGCAGTTGTATGGTGCTGTCCCTTTGTTGCTCATCCTTAAAGGTCTTGTTATCGGGAATGGTTGGTCGAGTGATGCAATGTAGGTATCGAAGGTGTCCGCGTCACATTCCGTCGTTGGAAGTTGTAGTCGCGAAAGACAATCTGCGTCAGCATGACGTCGGCCGCTTTTATAGGAAACCTTGAAGTCATATTCTTGTAGAAGAAGTGCCCAGCGCGCCAGCCGACCAAATGGGTCACGTAGATTGACCAACCAGCAGAGAGAATGATGGTCTGTCACGACGGTAAAGGGGCGTCCGTACAGGTAGGACCGGAAGCGCTGCACTGCGAAGACTACTGCAAGGCATTCTTGCTCTGTGACAGTGTAGTTACGCCCGGACTTGCTGAGCGAGCGACTTGCATACGCTACGACGTGTTCTTGATTATCCAAGCGTTGAAGCAGGACAGCACCTACACCAATACCGCTGGCGTCTGTGTGAATCTCAGTGGGCGTCAGAGGATTGAAGTGTCGAAGAATCGGATGAGACGCCAAAAGAAACTTCAACTCCGAAAAAGCAGACTCGCATTCCGGGGTCCAGTCAAACTGCGCACCTTTCTGAAGCAGACACCTGAGCGGATATGCGATATTGGCAAAGCCAGGAATGAATCGGCGAAAGTATGAACAAATCCCCAAAAAGCTGTGCAGTTCTTTCACCGAGTTTGGTTGCTTAAATGCCTCCATTGAGGCCGTCTTGGCGGGATCCGGTCGTATGCCTTCTTTGTTTACTAAGTGTCCAAGGACGAGTGTTTGGCGCTCCCCAAAACGACATTTCTTTGAATTGAGCACCAAGCGTGCTTCGCTTAGGCAGTCCAGTACGAGGCCAAGGCGGGTGTTGTGCTCACAAAAAGTGCGCCAAAAGTTACAACGTCATCCAAGTAACACATACCCACTTCCCAGTTCAATCCACGCCGAATGTTGTCCATAAATCGCTCAAAAGTTGCGGGCGCGTTGCAGAGTCCGAACGGCATCACATTGAATTCAAATAGTCCATCTGTTGTAACAAATGTCGTTTTCTCCTTGTCTTCCTCGTGCATTGGAATTTGCCAGTTGCCTGACCTCAGATCCACAGACGAAAAGTAAGAGGCCGATGATAGACAGTCGATAGCATCATTAATCCGCGGGAGTGGGTATACGTCTTTTTTAGTGATGGCGTTGAGACGGCGGTAGTCAACAAAAAATCGCCATGTGCCATCCTTCTTCTTCACTAGAATCACCGGAGCAGTCCACGGACTTCATGATTCTTAATTTACAATTTGCTTGAGCATCTCGCATACCTGTTCATTGATTACTGCACGTTCCGAAGGCGATACACGATATGGTTTCTGTCGGAGAGGTCTGTGAGATGTCGTGTCAATTCGGTGCTTTGTACGAGAAGCAGGGAATGACGGTGAATCATGCTGAGCAAAATAAAAAATTCCGGTATGTTTGTGCAGAATACTCGCCAGTTCATTACGTTCCTTGGTGCTGAGTGACTTATCAATCATAGCCATAATGGTGGTGTCCCTGGCGTGCAGATTGGCACAACGGGTCTTATCCGGGGAATCATTACTTTCTGCAAGGATGGCAAGCGAGAATACTTGATGTTCACGAATCTCTGCAAGTTTCAGACCCTCCGGCAGCACTGTAGGTTCATTAGAGCAGTTAAGCACCCGTAAACCATTATGCCATTGCGCAACCAATAGCGTGCAGTAGGGTATTAAAGCTGTCTTCTTTATGCAACTGAGATACACGGGCTCCACAGTTGCGTCAAATGTTTTCTTGCTTGCAGGTGAACAGACAACAGGGACACATTTTGCAGACAACGGCGGCACAGTTGTGTCCACAGACACGCAAAGAGCACTTTCTCGAGAGGGCGAGTTCTCCATAAACGCAACTGGGATATCGTAATCTACTGTAAATTGTCCTGTGCGGCAATCGACAGTAGCACCACCTAGCTTGAAGAAATCGAGTCCCAGAATGATGTCATGCGCAGTATGAGGGAGAACAGCAAACTCTGCGACAAAGTTCTGGCACGCCAAACTAACAGTCACTGTGCAGACACCAACAGGTTGTAACACCTCTCCGCTCACTCCAGGAAACGTATCAGGACGGTCCCAACGAAACATAACCTTTCGTCCAAGAAGGCGGGTGAAAACTAAACTCATTACTGACACAGTTGCACCTGTGTCCACCAACGCCATTGTTGGTGCACCATCAATAAAGCACTCGAACCTTATTTCTAAACATAGAAGCTAACGGAGGTATATCTGTTGAAATCGAAGACTGTCCGGCGACCTCACCTCCAATGGCCGCGCCGGCTAATTTTCCTTAGGAGGCGAGGAGTGGCGGCACCGAGGAGACGGTGATCGGTTGGCGCGAGGGGCAGGTAGTGGTGTCACACTGCGGTCAGAGGCCAGAGATTGGTTTCGTAGCAGTCCTGGGATCTCGTAAGACGAGCTTCCCGGGAAGGTCGGTGCTCGGGTAACGCCAGAACGGTTAAATCTCGGTGATCGGTCGTACCTTGGCGGCTGCCGGTCGTTGCAATACCTGGCAATGTGTCCTCCGAAGCCACAGTTGTAGCAGACTGGTAGAGGACGCTCGCCGAACCAATGCTGAGACCACTCAGCTGTGAAGGGTCGGTGACGAGCTTGCTGAGCGGGGGCTGCCCACCTCTGTGAGGTGGGGCCGTGACGAAAGCGTTGGCCATATCGCTAGTCGGTCGCGAATGAGTCTCAACATGGCCGCGGATTTCCAGTTTCGCTGATGTCTGCCATACGTACCGATGGTGGCAAAGGAGCTAATGGCGCCGCCGTGTAGTAGGGTGGATTGATAGGTGGATGCGGAATGGTTTCGTCAACCCTACCACCTTATCGCTGCAGCTCTTCACGCACAATTTCCCGAATATTAGCGGAGAGGTCGGTGGGTGGGCTCACGTCAACGCTGGCGACCGTTGTCACATTTGCCAGCCTACCAAATTTCGGGGCGATGCGACGAGTCTTCAGTTTTTCAAACGTGCGGCAGTGATGTTGGACATCGGAGGCAGAGGTGAGGTCATCCCTGCCTATCAGAAAATTGTAGACGTCTTCCGCTATGCCTTTCAAGAGGTGTCCGACCCTATCTTTTTCAGACATCTGCGGGTTTATAATCTTGCAAAGCTTAGGAACGTCCTCTATATAAGCAATGCAGGTTTCTCCAGGAGTCTGGGCTCTTCCAGCAAGAGTGCGCTCCGCGCTTTTCTTTTTTGAGTCGGAATCACCAAAACACGTCTTCAGTTCTTGAGCAAAAAGAGCCCATGTTGTCAAGGACTCTTCGTGGTTTCCATACCACATCAGGGCAGTGTCCGTGAGAAACAGCACGACGTTTTCCAGCTGATCGATAGAGTTCCAGTGGTTGTACCGGCTCACCCTTTTGTAGTGCGTTAGCCACGCGTCCACATCTTCTCCTGCCATTCCCGCGAACGGGCGGAGTTCCTTGTAGTGATGCCTAGGTGTAGACAGCGTAGACCTGTGTGAATTCGAGGCGGTTGATTCCTGACCTTTGCTCTGGGCCATGACGACTGTTGTCGGCGGCAGACCGTCAAGACGACGGCTCCGGCGAACTCCGAGCAGCTGTGGCTCCGTGGTACGTCGACGTGCCGTACCCAGCCCCTCCACCACTTTGTTACGTCTACGAGAGGGGTTTATTCAGAGCCGACGTAACAGTCGACTTGACGGTATACAGCAGTGAACGCGCAGCAGCGCGCTCTTGCTACCAACCGAACCTCCTCTTCTTCTGCCACCGCCATGTTCCCCGCTACACAGGTGCACATATCTAAATTACACATGTGGTAACAATATCATTGTACCTTCCACACCGCTCACAGCATGTAGAACTTGTGGGGCACGGATCTTCCTCAAGAAAAGTTAATTTCGGTGTACCTCAAGGAAACGTCCTAGGCCCATTTTATTTCGTTTGTATATAAGGACGTTGTCAGCATTGATAAGGCGGTAAATTATGCCGTCTGGGCTGGTGATGCCCGCCGCAATAGTCTAGTGGCTAAGGTACTCAGCTGCTCACCTGCAGGTCGCGGGATCAAATCCCGGCTGCGGCGGCTTCATTTTCGATGGAAGCGAAAATGGTGAGGCCCGTGTGCCCAGATCTGGGTGCACGTTAAAGAACCCCAGGTGATCGAAATTTTCGGAGCACTCCACTACGGCGTCTCTCATAAGTATATGGTGGTTTTGGGACGTTAAACCCCACATACCAATATATGAGCTAGTGATACGACCAGTTTCTTCGCAGGTCACTCCGCTCGAACGTTGGCGCGCCATGCCAACGGCACTTTTGAGTAGGTTCATCAATAGTCCAAAGATATTCATCTAGGGTTGAATATTGCAAAAGAAAAGCCTCGATGTTTCACCTTTGTGATAAAGAATGTCTTACGTATCCGCTTTTATTAATGGTGCATCAATTGAATACGTGCACACTTTTTAAGCCATAGGCATATATATTCCGCAACAATGTCATGGGATGCGCACGTTGGCTTCCAGGATAAAAACTTCCTTGTACCACGGCCGCTGAAAGAAAAAGCGTCCGCTTTCTCATCCAGCGGCTGTGCTCGTACAATAGGGCTTTTTAAAGTGAAGCAGTGAAACATTGCCGGTTACAGTAACTCTACTCTCTTAAAACTCATTTTTCTCTCATACTCTCAACTATGGTACTATTGTGTGGGACAAAACTACAAATGCAAATATTATTAAAAGATTGCTATTACAAAAACGAATTATTAGACTAACTTACAAGGTGTCCTACCATCACTGTTAAACCAGTTGCCGAAAACAAATGGCGTCAATAATGGAAAGTTACTAATGAAAGAACTAAGTAAGTGAAATGGGAAACAAATAAGTGAATGAGTAAAAGAAATAAGTGAAAATGTTCTTAATTTTAGGACCCTTATTTGTATAAACGTTTTCAAGGTTCGCAAAGGTTTACCTTGTTTTGTTGTTGTTTTTTATGCTTTTTTCAGCTTGGCAAAGCTATTTAAGACTTGGGCTTTTTTTTCTACGCTGTTATACCAACGTTTGACAGTCTCCGCTGATACGGCTCAGAAACTTTTCTTTACCTTGCAATCTCTCTGACCTTATTGGTCCTACTCAATGCCTGTTGCTGTCCTACCCAGGCGGGGCTGTGGCCTCGTCAAGCTACTCACTATTGTAGCTTTTTGTGAAAGCTGCTGTTTTCCTTTCTTCGAAAGATGAATAAACTTCATTTGCTTTGAATTTAGCAAATTGATGAGTTCTTTATGCAAAGAATTGAAGTTTTTTAGTTCAAGCTGTTAACATTCAATTTGTTTCTTTAGACCCTCAGGCGTTGAACAAAATGTTCGCCCACAGTATGTCAAATTAAAACGAATAGATCAGTACATAATGTAAAGATCAAACCAAAAACGAGCCGATTGACGTGCGCCATATCAATACAAATGATTTAATAGAGTAATGGGGTTTAGGCAGTTACTTATGCAAAACTAACGACCATCATTTATTAGTGAAGCGGTATTGTTCAATACAGAATGTTCGTAAGAAGGCTTTGACACTTTCTAGAGCCGTATCTGCTGTATGTCGCTCCATTGTAACCTAACTCAACATGTGAGAACGTTAGTGGTAAGTTATTAACTCAAAGAAAAACCAGCATTATAGAATAAAAATTGATATACATGGCATCTTGAATGTGGTTTTTCTACTAAAGTAATAATAAAACTTCTAAACACGGAGTTTTCTGTCAAAATATTAATTTGTTTTTACATGCGAGCTTGTTTAGTTTTCAGCTATGAACGTCTCTGTTAAGTCTAGAAAATTTACAACATTGCCAGAAGTCAAACAAGTATAGAAGAGGGAGTTAGCGAGAGATAGCGTTAAGACTCGGATATATTCACATATTTATCCCGCCAGTCACCTCAAGCGCAGCTCCTGTTATGTAAGAGCTGGCCATGGGTGAGCATAGAAACTTGATGGCCTCAGCAATCTCGCGAGGATGAGCAGACCTCTTGAGCGCTGACATAGAGCACGCAGCGGCCTTATGCTCCTTGGACAAAGGCGCTGCCATAGGTGTATCAGTCCATCCAGGGAGCACAGCGTTGCAGCGGATACCGAAAGCAGCTAGTTCCTGTGCCGCCGACTTGGTGAGCGCAATGACGCCAGCTTTCGAAGCGGAATGAGCCGAGGTGTTAATTCAGCCGCCCTTGGCTGCAATACTGGATACATGGACGATCGAAGCACCTCCAGTGGGTAACTCCTTTACTGCGCGAATCATGTCACGGCTTGCGGCCCTTGTGACCAAAAATGCACCCTGCAAAAATAGCAAACAAGGTTGTGTCTTCGTTCGTGCACATCTGTTCTGCTACTGCGACGTTAGAAGACACTAAAGGTAGCGATGCAAAAAGAGGTGGCGAGGGTTGCTACGTCTCAGGACCAGGCGTGCTTTTTTAACGCAAATGCGTCTGGCTCACATTCAGTCAAGAAGAATTGTTTGTTGGTTTTTGTGGCCACGAGAACATTATAAATAAAATTGTCAAATGAAAAATATTTATATGAGTCGTTTTGTAAGGCACACCACCACCGACGAGGTGATGTCGAATGGTTACGATAACCCACATTTCTTCTCTCCCCTCTCTGCCTCCTGCTCGCTTCATTATCGTTGAATTCTAGGAAGCGTCAAGGACACCCAAGGATCGAATGTTCACGGCATCAGGACAGTGATTTCATGCTGCGTGAAGTCCGAGCTTTATCACGCCGTCGGAAGCATGAAATTACGCTTTGTGTTTATGACCTTTTCTGGTTTCAGTAATGGAAGATACTTGGTTGGATGTTAACAAGGTGATATACTGTGTGAAGTTGACAGCCCTATTTTTCGTGCCACCCAGTTTAGGATATCATGAATGCTTAGAAAACAGGGGTTGTTCTGGTAGCCAATAGGCGTTACTTTTTGCCTTTTTTTCGAGCAAGATTCGTAAACGAGCATTCAGGTTTACATTTCACTCTAAACGTGCTCCTTTTCGAATAATTATTATTCACTAAACGGCCACTGAGCTGGTATGTTGCATAGCAGTATACGTTACCTTAAGATTGATCCTCATGATGTCGTCAAACAGTTCATCTGTGCAATCGACGAGAGGAACTGAGGCATAAATGCCGGCGCTGTTGACAACAATACTGTGAGGCAGTGAGGATGCACCGCGAATGCTGTTGAAGAGTGACTCAACAGATGAAGAGTCACTGATATTCACTTGGAACGCCAAATGTTGTGCCACGCCTGCGCAGAAATGTTTAGAGGCTCTCACTTCACGATAACCAGCTACGGATAAATGGCTTAATTTATACTGAGAGCGAAATATCAGCTATTTTTTCTACAACAATACAGTGAAGGAAATAAAAGACGTCCTCTCATACTTTTCCAGTGAACTACCTCAATCAGACTTTTATAGCTCAACAATAGTGCACTTGGGTAATTTTTGATATTCATTTTACTGCAATGGACGTTTACCGGCAGCAATTACTAAAACAAATGCAGAGGTAGAATCACGAACATTTAGCTAGCCAAATATATATAAGCCACACGGTGTTTTTGCGATACTGTGGAAAACGGGCGCCATCTTCACTTTTGAACGCATATTGTGCCACAATGGTAGTCTCACAAAAAAGTATAGTGAAGCCCAACCCATCAAAGTTAACGCACACCAGCAGGCAGGAGTCGGGCGAAGATGGAAGTCTGTGATGAACCATTCCAAAACTGGGAGTCTACTGAAGCTGACGCCTTTTTCAAAGTGGCAACTGAACAAGCATGCTAAAAGAATAACTGGTCGTTTGCTTGTTGTATAAAATGCATGCGAGATGAGACGTGGCATAATGTATCGACTTTTTGGCAAAATCTTTGTTGTACCCTTGAAAGAGACAAGTCAGTTTGTCAAAACGTTGGTAGCAGCACACCAGCTATTTGCTAATTTTCTATCACCAAACTGCAGGTGAGCCGAAATTGGCTGATGGCCACAGTATCATTAGACATGAGGTAAGTCACTCGAAGATTCATGTAATGATCATGCAGAATAACCTTTTTTTGTCGCGAAAATTTTTGAGGGAATTTCTTCGCAAAGGACCACAATATTATGAAGCACGTACGCAAGTTATTCCTTTTTGGGCTATAGTGCCGAGCTAAGGCTTTTGCCCACGTGAGGCGTCGGCCACTGTGCTCATCTTGGGTCATGATAGCTGGAATAGAGTGCAGATTCAGGGAGTATTTCCAATTTTCCGAAATATTTATGCGCTCTGCCGTACGTATTGTGCGATTGATGTGTAGTCGGGCAAGAAGCTGGAGACCTGACAGTGTCTGGGGCAACCTGCTATATTGGTATGTAGACTGCCCCTCCCCTAGCTTCGTGAAGGTCTTCACCGTTTCCAGGCCCAGAAGGCACTGGTTGGAGGTGCTCATCAGAAGGTCATGGGCCCGCTTGTTGGTTTTACAGAGAGTGATCTCAAGTCACTTCTTCTAGAACTTGCGTAGGTGGAGGTATAGAACCGAGAGCAGGACTCGGCTGGTTACAAATTCATGCACCAGCCGCAAGGTATTTTTGCATCGTAACCATCCGCGCTATCTGAAAACCAGTGGACCATTCGGCCCACCTGGTCCCCTACCTTACTCAATTTGACCAATATTGTGTCGGCTCTGCGATTTTTTTGTATGAAAAGCCCCAGTACTCTGACCTCGTCCCATTCAGTATGAGTCCATTGTGATTTGAGAGGTCAATTTAGCTGATGTGGTTTGCCGATGGCTGTATGTGCACAGATTCCGATTTAGATGGTGAGCACTGCAGGTCGCAGCGACGGGCGTAGTCGTTCGCGATGTCCACGGCTTGCTGCAAGTTGGCCTTTATGTGTCCTGCCGAGTCGCGTGACGTCCATGTAGTGATTTCGTCGACATAAAAAAATATGCTGTATGCCTTAGACTTTCGCCAGGAGAGCGGAAAGTCTTAGCATTGCCAGGTTGAATAGGAAAGGTGAGAGGGCCGCTCCCTGCGGGGTCCCTCTCGTGTCCAATCGGTAAGGGCAGTGTTGAGCGTCTTGTGTACGGATGTATGATGGTTTCTCAGTTAGAAATTGCTTAATGGAGTTGAAGACGTTTTGACCGCACTACACTTGCGAGAGATGTGTTAGAATAATGCCGTGGGTCACATTATCAAAGGCTCCCTTCAAATCAAGAGCGAGAGCAACTTTGTCCTTTTGGTGATACTCGACGTGATAGAGGCTCTCATGATGGAGTTCGAGCAAAACATCCTGTGCGGACTAGTGAGACACGCCGCGTAGATAGAGTATTACCACAAATTCGGCTCCTTCACTGAATGGCCAGCGAAGTTGACATAGATCGCAGCGGCTCTCTTGGGATGATGAGACCTCTTCGAGAAAGCCTACCTTAGTCAATCGCTGAGCTTGGTGTGAGAATTTCGCTGCCACATGATGTGAGCAAGATCTAATTAGGGCGTTTTTCAATGCAGACAGCACAATGAAGCGTTTGACGAGTTTGGTAAGGTGAGAAGTGAATGAAAGAAGGCCCTTCTCCGAGTGGGGCGCACACTGCCAGCACGTGTGCACGGCCCCGAAATACAACTTGAGGTCGAGAAACGGGCATGTGCGCATGCGCTAGAAAGGCCACCTTCGCCCCATGTTCTTGCCCTTTCTATAGCACGTAAATTTTTGCATTGAAAAAGTAAACTCTTAATGACATGCTTTGGCCGCAGGTAAGGGAAACACAAAGTGAAGGAACCCACAACGACAAGCACAAGCGGCTGTATCCACTTGTGCTTATCGTTGTGTGTTCCTTCACTTTGTGTGTTTGTGTTATGTGCAGCCGAAGCATGCAATTGAGCAAGTGCCAACTAGGCCAACAATAAGTATTATTAAAAAGCAAACCCAACTAGTGCTCAGTGATAGTCCTGTCTGATCATGCTCGTCCTCATTCTTTCGCGCTCTTTTTTCGCTATAAACATGTGGCAACAAGCTCATCCAGTTCGAACGCTCGTCTTATTCTTCCAGCGCCACGATGACCATTACTAATCATTATCAGCAAAAAAGGCAACAAATGCGCTTGGCTTAAGGAATAAAAAACACGTATCTTGATGTGAAAAGAGAGGAAGCAAGCGCGAAGTAGAGAAACAGGAGAAAATGAGAAAAAAGTGGAAAGAGAGAAATGAGATTATTTGGGGTTTTACGTGCCAGGTCCCCAAATTGAATCCTGGCTTCAGCGCGTGAATTTTGATGGAGGCGAAAATGCTGTTCGCTCATGTGTTCAGATTTGGGTGCACGGTAAAGAAGCCCAGGTGGTCACAATTTGAGGAACCGTCCAAAAAGAAAACAGAAGAAAAACAAGGAAGCTGCCTGACTGTGTCATTCTTTCAGACTTATTACCACACTTAGCACGAAGCTACCTCAATTTTCTACCCCCTCTCAGCTGATATATGATGATTATGTTTCATGGCTGTTCCTCCTCTCTTAACAAAATATTTCGTTTCATGGTACTGAAGCTTTCAAGAGCTCTTTGCCGCTTCTTACCGCCAACGTAGGCATAAAACTTTGCGAACTTTGCATTTCAACGCATCAGAAAGAGAACTGGTTGTCTCCGATTTCTTCTTATATGCTAGGACTACGATCACTCTTCTAAAAATATATGCATTTATGCTTTCAGAGCCAAATTTCATATGGTGTTCGCACTGACGATTTCCTCCAAAAGAAAGAGAATGGTTGTTGTAATTTTCTAAGGTATGTGGACAAAAACCTGTAAATATTGCGACCTATGGTTACGCACACAACAGAATGAAACAGGCAAAAATTTTAAGAACCTATCTTAATCGCCACTTCGCAATCAGCATTCCTTTTTCCACTATATTTTTACCACCATGTTGATCACCGTCAAAATATTTGCATAAAATCTTAGCCAACCTACCCATTCTACCCCTCTTCATCCTGTAGATGCCTAGGTTACAGCCGCCTTATTGACAAAGAGAAATAATTGATCATTAGTCATACAGAAAAATAATCGTCATTGATTTCTCCTCAATGACTTCAGGCAGCATTGCATAACCAGCTCCACTATCGTTTAGTATGCACCAATATTTCGTGATATCCGAAACGTGGCTGCACCCAGACATTCTTGATTTTGAAATTGTTCCTTCTTCATACTGCCTACTTCGGTCAGATCGTGACGGTCGCGGGGGCGGGGTCGCCATTGCAATAAAACGTGGTTTGCAATATCGTAGAGAAAAGGGTATCGCGAATCACGAAAGCGTTTGGTGCACAATATTTGCTCACGATGCTCCAGTACTGATCGGTGGCATCTATAGAAAGCCAAATGCGTCTGATGATTACCTTTTACAAATACATGACTATCTGGTTGATAAGGTTACCCCCCGTACCAAATTGATACTTACTGGAGATTTCAATCTCGCTATTGACTGGGAAAACTTAACAAGTACTAGAAATACCGCCAACAGCGAGCTATTATACGATTTAATGTTCAATTTTTCATTGTCCAAGTTGGTCCAGGAACCAACCCGAATTCAAGGAAACACTCGCTCCATACTAGACCTAGCTTTTCTTTCCGATAAGCTATCCGGTAAAACCACTGTAGAAGATGGAATATCTGACCACAAAATGTTAATCATAACTTTTAACCTTGAATGCTTAAATACCAAACCCGATGGCACAAATTCACGGATAGCCGTGAAAGACTACACCAGAGCTAATGATGTTTGTGTTATTGATTACCTCGACACAGCACTAGAGACTTTTTCTCTAGAGGAATGTGAGGGTGTTAATGGTATGTGGATTCAACTGAAAAATATAATTACGTACTGTGAACAAAATTTTATCCCAACGAAACTAAAACGCACACAAAGAAAAACACCATGGATCAATCGCCGTATTATTCACCTTAAAAGAAGGGTACAGAGAATGCGTAAGAAAAAGAAGAATCCAATCATCTTAAAGGAACTTGCATCTCAGCTTAAGGCGGATATTAGAAATGCAAGACAAACTTTTTTTTCACATACGTTATCTCGCTTCATGACGGATCAGCCGCAAAAATTTTGGCGTTTCTTGGCACGGCCTGTAAACCCAACAACTGAAGTAGAAATTGAAGGTACTATCGTAAAGAACGCGCAGACCGTTTCCAATGCTTTCAATAGGTATTTTCAGTCGGTATTTACACGCGCATGCGCACCAAGCAGCCCTGTTGCTCCAATGCATCCTTTTTTGATGCCCGATGTCGTTGTCACTACGGAAGGTATTCTGAACCTGCTGTTGCAGATCGATGTTAAGAAATCAGTGGGTCCTGACAATATTTCAAATGTATTCCTTCGACGTTACGCAGAGCAACTATGTCCCTTCCTGGAAGCAATTTTTAAAGCATCCCTGCTAACAGCTTCTTTACCTGCCGACTGGTTGTGTGCAAAAGTTATTCCAATTCATAAAGGCGGGAGCAAGCTGTCCATAGAAACATTCAGGCCTATCTCGCTAACTAGCTGCTGCTGTAAATTATTGGAACATGTAATCAACAAGGCAATCATTACTTATTTAGAAGACAACAACTTATTGCACCCAAACCAACACGGATTCCGTAAAAACCTGTCTACCGTTACTCAACTCTTGGAAATAACGCATGACTTCGTAACTACTATTAACTCACAATTGCAAACCGACTCCATATTTATAGACTTCGCCAAAGCTTTTGATAAGGTGCCTCACAGTAAATTGATTGACAAACTTGTGTCTATTGGTATTAACAGTAACATAATAGCATGGATAAAAATGTATCTATCAAATCGAAGCCAGTATGTAACCATAAACAACACAGCCTCTGATTCATTGGAAGTTTTTTCCGGAGTACCACAAGGTTCTGTTTTAGGACCCACCTTGTTCCTAATATATGTTAATGATATATATATATGTGCCTTGAGCCTAACGTTAAAATGAGATTATTCGCTGACGACTGCGTGATCTACACCACTATCCGCACAACTGATGACCAGCTTAGACTTAATACCACACTAGCTAATATTGCATGTTGGTGTCTTGAGTGGGGAATGGAAATTAACGTGTCAAAAACAGCTTGCCTTAGCATAACTCGCAGAAAAACAATCCAGCATTTTAGTTACAATTTGGTCGGCACAAACATTGCAAGAAACGACGCTGTTAAATACTTGGGCGTTACCTTTACAAGTAAACTGAAGTGGGATGCACATATAAGCAGCACATACACAAAAGCCTATCGCCAGCTGGGGTTCCTGCGTCGAAAACTTGCATTGGCGCCTCCTAATGTAAAGATGATAGCATATAAATCTCTCATAAGGCCGATCCTCGAGTACGCCAGCATTGTTTGGAACCCCCACCAAAAATATCTTTCCGACAAATTAGAAATGGTCCAACGCAAGGCCCTTCACTTTATCTATTCTAAGTATTCGAGGCATGACAGTGTCACTGAGCTGCGCAGGCGGGCATGCTTGCCGACCCTTGCAGCCCGTCGCCGTGTCTCTTCCTTAAAGTTTATTTTTCTTTTGTATCACAACGGTTTAAACATAGATAAAGACAACTATATAAAGCCGCCTAACCATCACTCCCGTCGTACCAACCACAATTAGTGCATTAGACCATTTATGTCACGCTGTGACACTTTTAAATATTCATTCTTCCCGTCAGCAGTGGAAGAGTGGAACAAATTGCCACGTGAATGCGTTAATCATTCCTCTGTAGATTCATTTGTTCGGAATGTAGAAAGCCTGTTTTATGAAGACTAAAGAAACTTTTGTTTTTTTATGTTTGTGAGCGCTTCCTCTGTAGATTCATTTGTTCGGAATGTATAAAGCCTGTTTTATGAAGACTAAAAGCAACTTTTGTTTTTTTTATGTTTGTGAGCGCTTCCGAACACACTGATCACAGTACCTCCTGCTGATACCTTGATGGTTTGTGACCTGTACATGATTTTGTACAATTGCTTTCATCGTACAAGTTTTATTTTCACTATCATCTTGTGATTCTGTTTCTTCCGCTATGTGCGATATTGCCTGGTTTGTACGCGACTGTGTATATTTGCTCGCCCACCCTGTATGAGCCTGAGAAAGGCTTACAGTATTAAATAAATAAATAAAAAAATAAATAAAATTTCGCTCTTTGTAATTTTGTGCCTTTACAAATTAATATTGTGGAACACGGTGTAGCATAAAAGCTTTTCACTAATGTTTTGTGACACTGTTGAAACAGTGCCTTTTGCGCCCGGTTTTTTTTTGTGACCACAGTGACCATGGCAAGTGACTTCAAAAGAACAAGTCCATTGAACACTAAAATCCTCGCATGTATCTCATTTGCTTGACTCTGCACAACATCAATCAGCATGCTCTACCCTGAAAAAGAAGTACTTCGGAGAGAAGAAAGCGACAACGTCATCAAACTCTTTGATGGGAAACACCAGGGAGGCGGATGGTAGGCCACTTACCTGGCAGTGACTCGGCCACTTTCCTGGCGACATCGAGACGCCTGCCGGCAACGATCACCGTGGCTCCTTCAACGGCGAGCGCGTGGCACACAGCCTCGCCGATGCCACTGGTGCCACCTGTCACTAAGGCAAGGCGCCCGCAGAGAGTCATTACAGCCATCCTGATAGCAAGCTACTCCCTATGGAGAAAAATAACATCCGTTACATATACCAGCCGAGCCACTGTGAAAGAACATTGATTAAAGGTCACGCTATTTATAATTCAGAATGCCTAACCAATTGAAATACCGTTTCGCGAGCAATGCGTAGCCAGCCGTCGGCACGCGTCCACTTCTTTAGTTGTACAAGCACAAAAAAGACGCGTCTAAGGCATTCCTATAATACGTACAAGAGCTCCCTTTTTACGTCAAGCCAGTGAAGGGCACGGCAATCATTTTGAAGTAGAGCTGACGGGTCGTTGTTGTATCGGTTCGTTCACTGTCCTTCAGACATAACAATGGAAAATGTCGATGTGATAACTTTTTGAACAGGAGGATTCAAGAGCCCATGGATCACACCTGTTGAGTGCATTCTTTGTATTACTTTTTGCAAGGCTGTCTTTATATCTATAGATAAGGCCATGGTGTAAAATAAAGCATTATTTGGGTCTCTTTCGTTCCTTTTTATTTTTGTTCTTTCCCTTTTCCCTGGACAGGAAAAGCCAAGCAAGGGGCATGTCTGGCTTGTTATTCATTCAAGATGTAAGTGCCCGACAATGGCAACTGGCACGATGCCAGTGCAATGACATCGATAATACCAGTCTTTGCCCTTTTTGCTGCGTGTGTAAATCCTGCTTGAGGCTTTGACTGCGAGATTTTCGAAATCCTACTCGCTAAGGCCACTTGTACATGGATGACTGGCTCATGAGCTGAGACACAGCATACAGATCGGCGAGAACAGAAAGTAAACAAGCAACGACTTCTACAATCGTAATATTTCAAGGGTGGTGGTCTTGTATAACAAGTACGCTAAAAAACTAAGCTATGCCATTACGGTGTTTGTAGATTCAATATTTGTTAATGTTGATGTGTTAGATTTCTCAAAACAAGTTCATTATAAATAAAAATTTTTATGTTGATATTGGAGGTTTCTATCTAATTCAAGCAAATATTTTCTCCAAAAATACTAGAAGAGTATAGGGCTAATAAAAATAATGTTTAATGCCCAGCAAAGCCAAATAAAGAACAATTACTGCTATAATAAATAAACCACTAATTGGAAACAAAAAACAGTAATTCATATCTTGCTTGGAGACTCAAACTGTTACAATTAGAAAACAATTGTTAGTAATCAATAATTAAATGTGTACATTCACGTGTTTCCAGCGTATTTTACCACCTTCGCTGCTTACCTTTACTAGACAGCAGCTATTACAGCTTGTAACTTCTGGCTTTACTAATCAGAGAATCTCAGCATTTCCAACCAAGCAACTACTAAGCAATCTACGTTTCCAGATCTATCGTAGCTGTCGCAGTATATTTTGCCGTAATTCTGACACTCATAAGAGAACATTATTCTAAGCAAGGTATTTTTATTCACTACCTTGGTATAGACGTTTCGTGTTATGTCATGGCACACATATAAGCAAATATAATGGCACAGGATGATGTGTAGAAAACATCAATTATTATCTAAATTACATGGCTGCTAACCAGTACACAGTGAACGATCCCAAAGTAGGGATATATATATTCATGAAGCAAATTCTTTCTTTTTGAGGTGCACGTTTGAGGGCGCTTATTCTCGTGACTTTGCAATTTGTTGCTATAGCATTCACTCTTTCGCCCTTGTGGCCAAACAATGAACAATAAACGCTCACCTACCACTGTAAAAACACGTTTTACTTTTGTGTTATAGTGCATCAAAAAGAGATTGATCAGTCACAAACCAAGTTCGACCTCAAGGAATTCTGTCGCCACGCTGCTAAGAACACCTCACCGCTTTACTGCTACTTGCTTATATACTGCGGCAGCTCCGATAGATCTGGAAACGTAGATTGCTTAGTAGTTGCTTGGTTGGAAATGCTGAGATTCTCTGATTAGTAAAGCCAGAAGTATTACTGCTATATTAAATAGACCACTAATTGGAAACAAAAAACAGTAATTCATATCTTGCTTGGAGACTCAAACTGTTACAATTAGAAAACAATTGTTAGTAATCAATAAGTAAATGTGTACATTCACGTGTTTCCAGCGTATTTTATTTTTTTTATTTTATTTTTAAGGAGCTGTCGCAGTATAGTGACGCGATCACCGCTCACGGTGACCGCGTCACTAGTTTTGTAGCAGACGTATGTCCCAATCTTTCATGTCATCCGCAGGATGCCACATGCACCAATGCGGCCTTACGCTCCCGGATCGCCCCAAGTATAAAAACTGAGCAATCAGCTGTGATATGCCGCCCGATGGCTTCATATCGCGACATATTCGACATTGACAGCCGACCACTCGGCAAAATTTTATTCGTAAAGTACCGCAATAACACCAGCGATTTGTTTCCCATTCATCGCCGACCGCACCGAGTGTCTGCCACCGAGAGTAAGGTAATACAGCAAGAAGTCACCAAGATGAAAGCCAAAGTAACTAATGAACCCTCTTTGAGCCCGTGGGCGTCCTCTGTTGTGCTTGTGAAAAAAAAAAGATGAGACGTGCCGCTTCTGCGTTGATTACCTCCATCTGAATAGAGTCACGAAAATGGACGTTTACCCTTTTCCCCGCAATATTGAGGTGCTCGATTGTCTCCGCGGCACCCAATTTTTTTCTTCAGTAGACCTACGTTTCGGCAATTGGCAGATTGCTGTCGACGAAAAATACCAAGAGGAGACCACATTTGTAAGTTCCGGCGACTTATACAGGTTATCCCGTTTCTGCTATGCAACGCAAAGCCATGTTGGAGCGCATGATGGACTTTCTGCAATAAGGGTTCAAATGGTCAACATGCCTTTGTTACCTGGACGGTGTTCTTTTACGTCCGCCAACATTGGAGACCCACCTTCAGCGTTTGTCAGTTATTCTTGACATCTCCCGCAATGCTGGCTTTTAATTAGGCTCGTCGAAATATCACTTCGGACGCCGGCAGATTAGTGTTCGGCCACTTTGTCGACGCATCAGGCGTGCAGCCAGACCTGAAGAAAATTCGCGAAGTCAGGAGCTTCCCTGTACGTCAGTCAGTCAAAGATGTCCGAAGTTTTGTTGGACCTTGTTCTTATTTTACAAGGTTCGTGAAAATTTTGGCAACCATCGGTCGACCCCTCGCTGACCTTGTCAAGCAAGATGTGAAATTTCCGCGGAGTACCACTCAAGATGCCGCTTTTTCTCACCTCCTCACACACCCGACGAGTCAACTTAAATTTCCTCACTTATCTGCTCCAACAGAAGTCCAAATTGATGCTAGTGGTCACGGGATCAGAACCGTTCTAGCTTAACGCCAACGGGAACATGACCGAGTTATACCTATACACAACAAATGCCCCAAAAATGGTGTGACAATAAATACATGGCAGCAGATTTTAAATGTACAGTACGCAAAGCAAAAGTTGACTATGACACTAATGAATTCAGCTATCTTTCAAAATAGAACCATAAAAAAGCAATTTTAGATTTTGCGTTCCAGAAAAACAATACCGCCTTCATACAATTTTGAATATCCAATGCTATTGCCCCGCGAACTCACCAGATAATTGGAATATAATGATAGAAGATTAGAAGATAGATTCAGACCAATAATGCCAAAACACATAGTAAAGCCAATTGGAGGGGAGGATTTCAATGAAGTGACATTAGTGGAACTAGCGGATGTAGTGAGGCACTTAACTCCTGCGCAACTGTAACAGATGGAGTAATCTCAGCAATGATAAAAGCACTATACGACAGTTCCCCATATGAACTCCGTAATATGGTAAATTACTCTTGGAAAAATTCTTGAATACCCACGGATTGGAAACTTTCCAAAATAATTCCGATGCTTAAAAACAGGGACTTGGGTTTACCCGTGAACACGTAAAACCAATCTTTATTTCATATACTTTGGTTAAACTAATTGGAATAGTTTCGAATACTCTTATAATAAAATACATTGAGGAGAAGTCAATACTGAATCCGAGTGAAATTGGCTTTAGATTGGGATGCTCCATCTGGTGTGCGCACGTGGATTTGAAGAGTTGTATACAGTTTGCTCGGCGTACAACAGAGTATTGTGTAGTATTCACTATAGGTTTGGCCAAAGCATACGACAAAGTGGAGCATAAAATACTAATACAGCACATGAAGATGTATTGCTCACGAAACTACATGACCGCATGGTAGCAGATGTCTTACGGAGAGAAAGTAATAATGCTTTCAAAGGGATTGCTTTTCCAACACATGTCAGCAGGATCGGGGCGTACCACAGGGGGCAGTGCTCTCAGAAGTGTTGTTCAACATCTTCCTCAGCTCGATTCCAACACATAGCGATAGTCATATATATGTGTGAGCAGATCATATTTTCTTCTTTGCAACAAATAGTAATCTGCAATTACTTCATTAGTGATTACAGAATTACATAAATATGATAGAGGAATGGTATAAAAAGATTCTAATGTTTTTAAATGTGAACAAAAGCGCGCTTCTC
Source organism: Rhipicephalus microplus (assembly GCF_043290135.1). NCBI lineage: Eukaryota > Metazoa > Arthropoda > Arachnida > Ixodida > Ixodidae > Rhipicephalus > Rhipicephalus microplus. The sequence goes on from NC_134710.1 coordinate 441,561,240, forward strand.
ACATTCTCATTCAAGGATCCTGTCAACATCTCCTTGATGTTTGACACAGAGCTGATTCCCCAGGTAAATTCACTTAAATACTTAGGCATTATATATAACAGCTCGTTAAATTGAAGAAGACTCGATTGACCAAATTGGGACCAAGGCAACACGTACCATAAAGTGGTTACGCAAGCTCAGCAGTAGAAAAATGGGGTTGCGAAGAATTACATTGGCAATGATCATAATGTACATGCCGCTTATCATGGGATTCAGCTCTGCGTTATTTTATGACAGTTCTCCTTATAAAATGAGACCACTAATACTGTTAGAAAGCGAAACTTTACAATTGTGCCTTGGACTACCCAAGTTTGTGGCTGACAATGTGCTCTACATGGAAGCGCGTCTTCCTTCATGGTTAAATAGATTCAAAATACATGTAATCTAGACATTTTGGAAACTATACACTTCACCCCACAGACAATCGTTTTATGGTTTATTAAAAAAAGCCGACCTTATGCTTGGAAACTCAGTGGTCGCGACTTCACTCCACAAAGATCATGTTCGTTCAAGCGCTGCTTGAACCACTGAACGTCGAAACCAAACATAATTCCTCAATTGGTAACTTTATTTGGACCTTCGAATAGAATTTGAGAATATTTAGCCCTCTAACGCAAAAGCAAATGCCACTCCAATACTTAAATGATCGGCTACAAAATTATTTGGCACACGTAAACTTCAACATCATAATTGCGACTGATGCATCCGTACCAAATGAAAAGGCTGGGGTGGGTATGTTCTCGCGTTTCTTTGACTGGTCCTTTTCGGTTAGGCTTCCAGATTGCACCCCAGTATTCATAGCTGAATTAATTTCTATTGTACTGGCACTGCGTAAATTTTCTTCGAGCAAATCAGAAGCAGTCGTCATTACAGAGCCTTTTTCAGTATGTGCTGCACTGTCTTCGAGAGCTAACATAGCACTTTTGCATATTGTTGCGTACATGCACGAAGAAAAAGAAGGGTCTACGGTGAACGCACTGGTGGCGCAGAGCGAGAGAAGAAGAAGAGGATCAGAAGGATCTTTAACCAGTCGGCCGCTTCTGAGCTGCCCTCACGACCTAATAAATGGCCCCTTTCAACGTCTACCAGTCTCTTTCAAACGTAACAGAGTGGTGGAGGTGCGGGGTAAGCGCTTCAACTACGGAACGATCACTGCCACAGCTTCGACGAAGCCGTCGACTTGCCGGTCTCCCACCATCTGCCGTGAGTGACTTCGACATGCCCGAAAAAGCAGGCGTTTCCAGGACGGCACCATCTGGCCCGCTTCCGTACTACCGAGTGCCACCGCCCTTCAGAGGAAAAGCCGAAGAAGATGTCGACGCCTGGCTCACCAAGTACAAACGTGTGGGGAAGTCCAACGGTTGGGATGCAGCCGCTATGCTAGCCAACGTAGTGTTCTCCCTTACCGACACCGCACTGGTATGATACGAGAACCACGAGGACGCACTCATGACGTGGGATCTTTTTGTTGAAGAGCTCAGGGCGTGTTTCGGCGACTCGGTTGCTAGAAAGAAGCGGGCTGAGCAAACACTGTCGCAACGGGCACAGCTACCTGGTGAGACATGCACCACTTACATAGAAGAAGTGTTAAGGCTGTGCAAGGTGGTCTGTTCTACCATGTCGGAAGAGGACAAAGTAGGGCATCTGCTCAAAGGGATAGCTGAGGACGTGTATATTTTCTAATTGGAAAAGAAAGCCTCAGTTCTGTGTCCGACGTCATTCAGCATTGCCGAACGTTTGAAACGCTCAAGATGCGTCGAATTGCGCCCAAGTTTGGTCGGCTGGCTAACGTTACAACTGTTGCCAGTGTGGACACGAATCCTGGCCTCGACCTTTTTTCTACAATTCGACAGATTGTTCGTGAGGAACTGTCCCACCGAGAAATGTCGTGTTCGACAGCTGACCATCGCGAGTTGTGTCTGCCACGTGAGACCATGGATGTGCCTCCTTTGACCCCATGGCAACCGACGATGAGCGCGGCAACTGTGGAGTACAGCCCAGCCCCACAGTCAAGGATGACAACCAGACTCCCCGCGTCACGGTATGACCGACGCTCTCAGCGCATGCCTCCTCGACACCCGACGTCTCGGTACGACTCACCCAACCAGTACATCCGTCGCACAAGAGCAAATGATGATGCTCTATTCATCGACGAGCGACCGACGTTTCGGCCTCGGCCGGTGTGCTATTCCTGCGGTGTGCCAGGCCACATATCGCGATTTTGCAACCGTCGGGTGACTCCTCGGTATCACCAACCATCTGACTTTTCACGACCCTTCGAACAGCCTCATGGTGTCCGGCGGCCGGCCCACATACCACCTGATGGCAACTATTGGCCCAGCAGCTTCCGCAACCACTCCCCGGCATCTGACAGGAGTTTAACGCCCCCACCGCTACCTCGTGCTCATCGTTCTCCTTCACCGCTGCGTCACAAAGCGCCCTCTTCGCCACCGGAAAACTAGCCAGCGCGGCCAATGGGGGTGAGGTCGCTGGAAACGTGCTACTGAGAGAAATACCTCCTGTGTGTATGTTTAAAAACAAAGTGCGTGTTTTGGTGGATCATGTGCCTGTGATGGCCTTGGTGGACACAGGTGAAACGATTTCCGTGATGAGTGCTTCCTTTAAAGATGTGTTAGGGCGGAAAGTTGTTTTTACCTGGGATGAAACTTCGACGTTTTGTGGAGTGAGTGGAGAGCCATTGCGCGCTATTGGTGTGTGTAGTGGTGAGGTATTTTTGGGAGGCCTTATGATAACGACAGAGTTTGCGATTATTCCTCGGTCGACACATGATGTCATTCTCGGCATGGACTTCTTGCGAGATTGTGGTGCCACTGTAGACTGTCGCACGGGGAAAGTCTTTGTGAGTGGCCAGATGCCTTCAGAACTTCTGGACACTCCGGCAAATGACCAAACTACGCTGTGTGCCTGTGGTGATACGGTCATACCTGCGTTGTCTACCGTACGTGTTCCTGTTGTTTGTCGCGGCGCGGATTCTTACAGCTTCGATGCGAGCGTAGAACCAATACACATAAACTGCGTGAAGAAGAATGTATTGGTTCCCCATTGTGTGGTGTCGATTGATGGCGGACGAACTGGCCTATGGACTGTAAACTGTTCTTCTGAGCCCGTGACACTACCCAATGGTTTGAAATTAGCTTCGGTCAGCAAAGAACACGTGACCTTATCAGTGGTCGAGCTCACAGACGTGCCGGAAGAACGTGATGGAACTGGTTGTCACAATTTGGACGGGGCGCTTATGGCAACGATAAATAAGTCGCTTAGCTCAAGCGAGTGCCGAACTTTATTGAATGTGCTTTTGAAGCACGTTTCGGTATTTGACTTTGCGCAGAAGGGCAAAGTAACCCCTATCCCCCTGTCTCGAACGCGCCATACCATCAACACTGGCGCGGCAAGTCCGATTCGCCAAAAACCATATCGTGTTTCCCCGTCAGAAAGACAAATTATCAACGATCAAGTGCAGGAAATGATGCAAAAGGGAGTGGTACAAGAGTCAGCCAGTCCGTGGGCAGCACCGGTAATCCTCGTTAAGAAGAAAGACGGATCTTGGAGATCTTGCGTCGACTATCGCCGACTGAATGCCGTGACAAAAAAGGACGTATACCCGCTGCCACGTATAGAGGACGCAATAGACTGCTTACATTCGGCCTCTTATTTTTCCTCCGTAGACTTACGATCCGGCTATTGGCAAATTCCGATGCACCCAGAGGACAAGGAAAAGACTGCCTTTGTAACCCCTGATGGGCTCTTTGAATTTAACGTGATGCCATTTGGACTGTGCAATGCACCGGCCACGTTCGAGAGATTTATGGACACCATCCTGCGTGGCTTGAAGTGGAACATCTGCATGTGCTACCTCGACGATGTCGTCATCTTTGGCCGCACGTTCAGTGAACACAACTCTCGTCTGGATACTGTTTTGAACTGCATCCGAAACGCTGGCCTAATTTTAAACTCGAAGAAATGCCACTTCGGAGACCGCCAGACGCTTGTGCTCGGGCATCTCGTTGACAAGGATGGCATCCGCCCTGACCGCCAGAAGACTGCAGCAGTTGAGGCGTTCAATGCACCGCGTTCCGTCAAGGAGCTTCGTAGTTTCCCTGGGCTTTGTTCATACTTCCGTCGCTTTATTCCGAAGTTTGCCGACATTGCGTACCCTCTCACATGCCTCTTACGAAAGGACAATTCTTTTGAGCGGACTCCGGAGTGCGATTCTTCATTCCGCCAATTGAAGTTTTTGTTGACGTCACGACCCGTCCTTCAGCACTTCAGTCCTTCTGCTCCGACAGAGCTTCATACGGATGCTAGCGGCATAGGTATTGGAGCCGTCCTAGTACAACGTTACGGCGACCGCGAACACGTCATCGCATACGCAAGTCGCTCCCTAAGCAGGCCAGAACAAAACTACACTGTTACCGAACAAGAATGCCTGGCGGTATTATTTGCAATTCAGCGGTTTAGGTTTTACCTGTACGGACGCGCATTCACAGTCGTAACCGACCACCACTCGTTGTGTTGGCTTGTCAACCTTCGTGACCCTTGTGGCCGCCTTGCGCGCTGGGCACTCCGGCTACAAGAATACAGTTTTACCGTCGCTTACAAGAGTGGTCGTCGACATGCTGACGCGGACTGTCTTTCACGTATGCCACTTAGCACAACAGATTGTGAATCCGATGACCTTGACCAGCTTGTAGCGTCTGTCTCGCCTACGTTCCCGGACTATCCCACTTTCAGAGCAGAACAGCGGAAAGATGCTAAACTAGCACCACTATTCACCGCTGCATCCGCTTCCACTAGTGCACGCCGTTTCTGTATGCGTGATGGACTGTTCAAAAGGAACCTCTCCAGCAGTGGCGCGCGTTTTCTTCTAGTGGTCCCGGAGAGCCTGCGAACAGTTATTATGAGTGTCATGCACGACGACCCTACATCTGGACATTTAGGTTTGGCGCGGACGCTTCACCGGACTAAAGAGCGCTTTTATTGGCCTGGTATGCAGAAGTCTGTTGAGAGTTATGTGGCAAGCTGCATGCAATGTCAGCGTCACAAACGTCCATCAACTGGTCCAGCTGGTCTTCTACAGCCGATGCCTACTCCAAGCGCACCTTTCGAACAAGTGGGCATTGACTTTCTGGGCCCCTTCCCAAAATCGGCTAAGGGCAACCGGTGGATAATTGGTTGCGTCGACTACCACACACGCTACTGCGAGACGGCAGCCGTCCCCTCCGCAACTGCCAGTGAAGTCTCGTCGTTTTTGTTACAGTACGTCATCCTCCGACATGGGCCACCTCGCCTGATTATCAGTGATCGTGGACGACAATTCACAGCGGTTGTCGTGGAGGAGCTACTCCGTTTATGTGAATCCCGCCTGCGTCACTCGACACCATACCACCCCCAAACTAATGGGCTGACGGAGCGTACCAACCGCACCATTATCAACATGTTGTCTATGTATGTCTCATGCGACCACAAGAACTGGGATGACGTACTCCCGTTCATTACCTACGCGTTCAACACCGCGAAGCATGAGATTACAGGCTATAGCCCTTTCTTTTTGCTTTATGCACGTTCGCCCCGGCACCCAATCAACACAATATTGCCTTTCTATGACCACGACAACGTCACTGTCGCCGAGACTCTCTGCCTCGCCGAAGAGGCGCGTCGCATAGCTCGACTACGCACATTGGCATCGCAAGACAAAGCGAAGGCACGCTATGACATTCAACATCGACCAGTGATTTATCGCCGTGGTGATCTGGTGTGGTTGTGGACTCCGATGCGCAAGCGCGGGTTATGCCAAAAGTTTTTGGCTACTTACGATGGACCTTTTGTCATCGTCGACTGACTTACAGAGGTCAACTATGTAATAGCTCGTCTCACGGCGAGTGGTCGACGAGCTGCCAAAACTCAATTGGTTCATGTTGCGCGCCTGAAACTGTACACGCCACGACAACATGACTGACTCATCCGGCGGCCTTCGTCTGCGCGGAGAGGAATGTTGCGTACATGCACGAAGAAAAAGAAGCGTATACGGTGAACGCACTGGTGGCGCAGAGCGAGAGAAGAAGAGGAGGATCAGGAGGATCTTTAACCAGTCGGCCGCTTCTGAGCTGCCCTCACGACCTAATAAACGGCCCCTTTCAACGTCTACCAGTCTCTTTCAAACGTAACAATATGTTTCGACCACTTACACCGACAAACATGCGAAAACTTTAGTTGTTATGGGTACCAGGTCACCGTGGCATATATCTCAATGACATGGCAGATGGATGCACAAGCCTAAGTGTCTGTTAGCTGTTCTTTTATCCTGATTTCGCCTGATATATCTTATGCGAGCGCAAAAAGGTTTAGAAATCTTTGTTTGCATAATAAAGTCAACTCGTTTTCATTAGATAAATTTCGAGATTCTGCTCATCGAATATGCGGCTGGAGTAGACAGTGGTGTGCAACACGGCAATTGGAAGTTACTTATATCAGATTGCCTTGTAAACTACACAACCAAACAATTCCTTACATAAAGATGGTCTAAAAGCGTCACAGTTATGTCCGGTTTGGGACAGAATGGAAACAACAAATTATTTCTTTTTATTCTGTCAACGATATTTTTATCAGCGCAAAAGATATCTGGTAGCTCCACTTGAAAAAGTTACGATTAGTGATAAATGTGGCAGTAATTTTACCGCTTGGCAGCATTGAATTAGGTTATAGCGCCATAGAGATGTCTGCTCTGTGCTATTTTACTACATCTTTGAAACAAAGCGATTGCCTTGCTAGTGTGCATGCATTTACTTATATCATTCATTTTGGACCAATCACTACCTCGGTTTCATATCACATCTGACAGCCTGTATACTTGCTGAGATAGACTCCTTTTTAAATTATTGGCTTTTCATTCTATTTATATATAATTTTTTTTTCAGTCTGAAGTAACTTTTTGTTTGTAAAATCATATATGTTATAAGGGGTTTTTTTGAATAAAATTAACTGCCTGGTTCAAGAGGCGTCAGTCACTGTCACGAGCTCAGCTCTTCGTCGTAGTCGTCTTTCAGGTGCTCCAACTAGATACTGTCTCTCTCCCTCTTCCCCACTACATTTGCCCCGGTGGTGAAGAGGAGCCATCCTGGCGACTCACGGTGAAGCAAGTACAAGGGGATCATAGTAAGGTTTTAAGCGGCTGATGTGGACTGTCTCACGACCACGGCATCGTCTGTCCTCGGCAGGCGTCACTGGTTCGACGACGTAGTTGACCGGTGACGTGCATTGAACAATGCGGTACGGACCATTGTACTTGGGTGCAAACTTTCGGGAGAGGCCGGGGGACTGGAATGAAACCGAAAACCATACAAATGAGTCTACGGGGAAGCTGTGAGCAGGCTTGTCTTGGTCAAGTCGTTCTTTTTGGAGACCTTGTGCAATGTACGTAAATGAGCGCGCTAATTGGCGGCACTCTTCGGCACACTGAACAAGTTCGGAGGCTGGGCGGTATTCTGAAGCATCTGGGCGGTAAGTAAGTATCGTGTCAAGCGTAGAAGAGGGCTCACGTCCATACAGTAGAAAAAAAAGTGAAAACCCAGTGGTTGCTTGCGTGGCCGTATTATACGCATACGTCACAAAAGGGAGCACCAAGTCCCAATTAAAATGGTCGGAGGATATGTACATAGGAAGCATATCACCGAGCATGGGGTTAAAGTGCTCGATGCCGATTCTATCAAACGGTGAGCTGGACACGGCAATGGTTGTAATTCGCCAGAGGCATGACAAGTTGTTTTCCGTCGCTGACACTCAGTGCAGGAGCGTATGTACTTGCGAACGTACGAGTACATTCCACGCCAGAAAAAATCGCTGACAAAGCCCGTCGTATGTTTTCGAAACGCCAGCGTGCGCGTTTTGAGGGTCTGCGTGGAAGTACGCGCACATGTTGGAGCGCAAATGACGAGGTTTAACAAGAAGCTATTTCCTACGATCCAGCTGATAGTTGCGACGGTACAACATGGCATCCTGTATTGCATAATGGGGAATTTGCCGACGTAGTGGACGAGGTAGACGCTGGCATGGTGTCACCGAAGACGAGGAGAGAACGTCGATGAGCGAGGCTATCTAAGGGTCCTTGCGTTGTTCCGAAGGCATGTCAGCGGTATCGACGCTGCCGATGGTAGCTTCAGTGAAGGAAACAGGTGCAACGGCTGAAGGAAGGGGCAAACAAGAAAGAGCATCTGTGTCGGTGTGCTTGCGGCCTGAGTGGTAAATGACGTGAATATCGAATTCTTGTAAACGTAGCGCCCAACGTCCAAGCCGGGCCGAAGGATCCTTCAATGAAGTGAGCCAACACAGTGAATGGTGATCTGTAACTACATCGAATGGGCATCCATATATGTAAAGACGAAATTTTTGTGATGCCCAAACAATGGCCAAACATTCCTTTTCGGAAAGAGAGTATTTGTGTTCTGCTTTGGTTAGGGTGCAACTGGCATACGCCACTACATACTCTGAGAAGCTAGGTTTGCGTTGAGCAAGGGCAGCGCCAAGTCCTATGCCACTGGCATCCGTGTGCACCTCGGTTGGAGCAGTAAGGTCGAAGTGGCGTAAAATAGGTGGTGAAGTAAGGAGATGGCGTAATGTTGAAAAAGCATCATCGCATGCTGGCGACCAATCAGAGAGGTGTCCATCGCCAGAGATCAGCTGTGTCAGTGGTGCAATTATCGAAGCAAAGTTCTTCACAAAGCGGCGAAAGTAAGAGCATAGTCCGACAAAGCTGCGAAGCGCTTTCACAGTCGTAGGCTTCGGGAACTCTGCGACAGCACGAAGCTTGTCTGGGTCTGGGAGGACACCGTGTTTTGAGACAACGTGACCAAGTATTGTGAGCTTCCAAGCTCCAAAGTGGCACTTCTTGATGTTTAGTTGAAGGCCTACGCTCGTGAGGCAGCTCAAGACTTCACTGAGACGTTGGAGATGGCTGTCGAATTCAGGGGAGAAAACAACGACATCATCCAAGTAGCATAGGCACGTCTTCCATTTTAGCCCACGCAAGACGCTATCCATCATCCTTTCGAAAGTGGCTGGCGCATTACAAAGGCCGAAGGGCATTACATTAAATTCGTATAACCCATCGGGTGTCACAAACGCAGTTTTTGGACGATATGATGGTGCCATGGGGACCTGCCAATAATCGGACCGTAGGTCTAGTGATGAGAAGAATTCAGCGCATTGCAAGCAGTCCAGGTCGTCATCGATGTGCGGCAAAGGGTATACGTCTTTAATCGTGACTTTGTTTAAACGGCGGTAATCAACGCAAAAGCGACTCGAGCCGTCTTTTTTCCTCACAAGTACCACAGGTGAAGACCAGGGACTGCTGGAAGGCCGAATGACGCCACGTTGAAGCATGTCGGCTACTTGCTCGGTGATTACACGACACTCCACAGGAGATACACGGTAGGAACGGTGTCACAGAGGCGCCTGAGAGCCGGTGTTAATGTGATGCATAACGGTGTGCGTTCGGCCTAAAGACGTCTGCTGGCAATCGAACAAGGCGCGAAACTGGTGAAGAAGTTCTAGAAGCTTTTCGCGGTGTGGTTCTTCAAGTTCGCCATCAGTTGAGGGGCCAAACAAATTATTATTTTCGTGGACAATTGAATGGGCAGATGGCGTCAATGCATTAAGCTGCAAATCACTTTCACCGTCAAGGTCGAAGATGGAGAAAACGTCTAAGTCTTGGAATGTTCCAATACATTCTCCGCGACGCAAGGTTGTGGGAGACGGCAAGGGATTTATGACAAACAAATTGAAAGCACCCGCCGAAATATCTAGAACTGCAAACGGCAACGCGAGGCTCTTGCGACTTTGGAATGTTTGGGAAGGCGTAAACAACACTGCAGGCTTAGACACATCGGCACAAGATACGGGAACAAAGGCTGCGCTAGTCGGTGGTATGTCGATGTCGTCAGCGACAAGCAGCTTGTTCAACAGAAATTCCGAAGACGAGGCACACAACGCAGAGAAGGCCACTTCAGCGCGAGCACAGTCGATAACCGCATGATTACGAGACAGAAAATGCCAGCCGAGGATCACATCATGAGAACACGCCTGTAGCACAAGAAATTCCACGGCATACAAAACATCTTGGATGAGAACGCGGGTGGTACAGGCAGCTGATGGTCGAATATGGGGAGCACTGGCAGTACGGAGGGACAACCGCTTTGGCGTCGTGGTCACCTTCCGAAGCAGGCGGCAAAGTTTTAAATGAATTACTGAAACGGCAGCACCACTGTCCACAAGCGCAAGGGTACGGTAACCATCCACAAAAACGTCGAAGAGGTTTGTCGGAGAAATTAGAGGACTTGATTCTTTCGACGACGACGCAGTTCATGCCTCCGAAACTGCGGCATCTAGATTTCCGCATCTGAAGGGCAGGGTCGACGACGCAGAGGCGACAGGGAGCGACGTCGGGGAGATGAAGATCGGTGACCGACTGAGGGAGGGCGGTCGGGTGAACAGGATCCTTGTGGACGTGCCGTGTTGTTAAAGCGCCGAGAGTCGTGCGACGATCTTTGAATGTTGTCGCTCTGAACGAGAGGGTGGAGTAGGCACAAGCGAGCCACATGTCCTGCGTAACCGCCATAATAGCAAATCGGGCGGTTGTCTGCGGTGCACCACAGATTCGGAAACGCTGCAATCGGCCGGCTGCACGGAACTGGTGATGGCCGAACAGGGATTGCTGAGGTAGCATAAGTGGGCTGTCGAGGTGCTCTGGCTGCAACGACTTACGCATACGTCAAGGGTGTGGCCTCCAGAGGGGGTGAACGAGCGAAAGGCAAAGCGTCCACTGCCTCATCTTGTATGACGTGCCTTATGGCCGGGGCCAGATGATCTGGGGCCAAAGCATGCGTTTGTGCTCGCTCGGGCGCGCTCGATAAAATGGAGAGCTGCCGAGCGACCTCCTCATGCACGATCTGCTTCATGCGAGCCAACAAGTCGTTCTGGTCTCCGAGAGTCAAGGCCGCGATCGAATCACGTTGTTCCAGAGAGCGCCATGTTTGGGCGCGTTGCTTGCGTAATACGTCAAAACTCTGGCACAAGCTGACGAGTTTGGCAATGGTTCATGGGTCCTTGGCTAACAACATTTGAAATGCGTCATCGCATATGCCCTTGAGGATTTCTTTGATTTTGTCGGCTTCGGGCATCGCTGGGTTTACCCGCTTGCACAAGTCAACAACGTCTTCAATGTAGCTGGTAAAGGTCTCTCCTGGCTGTTGAGCGCGCTCACGAAGTCGTTGTTCTGCGCGGAGGTTTCGCACAGCAGGGCGGTCGAAGACTTGCGAAAAGGAGGCCTTGAATAAATACCAGCTGGCGATGTCGGCTTCGTGATTGCGCAACCGGAGACTAGCGACGCCGGACAAGTAAAAGCTTACATAGGTCAGATTAGCCGCATCGTCCCACTTGTTCGCTGCGCTCACCTTGTGGTAAGTAGCCAGCCACTCCTCAACGTCTTGGCCGTCAGTGCCGCTGAAGATCGGTGGGTGACGCAGTGGCCAGACGCCGGGACATGTAGAGGCGGGAACTTGCGAAATACTTTGGGTGGAGGGTTCTTCCGGCATTGCTGGCACTGCAGGTAAGGTGCGACTTCGTAGTTTCAGCTTCAAAGACTACCTAGCACCTCCACAAAATTATAAGGGGGTTTATTCAATAAAACCAACTGCCTGGTTCAAGAAGCGTCAGTCACTGTCACGAGCTCAGCTCTTCGTCGTAGTCGTCTTTCAGGTGCTCCAACTAGATACTGTCTCTCGCCCTCTACCCTACAACAATGTCTTTAACTTAAAGATCCTGCCACTCGGTTCTTGGCCGAACACCCTTTGTGGGTGTGCGCCAGTATTACAAGGATGGTCACCACTACCACCATCATCATCATGAGTCTGTGATTTCCTAACCTGCACGGTGGATGAAGAATTTGGGACTAGGGAAAAGCGCAAAGGTTGAGAACGCCGTCATGATCATAATAATCAGCCTGAGTTATTCACCCACTGTAGCGCTAAGCCTCCCCCATGTTGATTTATTGATATGTAGGGTTTAACGTCCCAAAACCACCATATGATTGTGAGAGACGCCGTAGTAGAGGGTTATGGAAATTTCGACCACCTGGGGTTCTTTACCCTGCACCCAAATCTGAGCGCACGGGCCTACAACAGTTCCGCCTTCATCGAAAATGCAGCCGCCGTAGCCGGGATTCGATCCCGCGAACCACGGGTCAGGAGCCGAGTACCTTAGCAACTAGACCATTACGGTGTGGCTTCCCTCATGTTCAGCTAAAGAACCCGGTCCTGTGCTTTCGGCTGCCACGTGATACCTTCAGACATTTTAGGCTCATGTGGCCACCGAATTTTCTATCTGCTTCTCAGGTGTTTTTGTTATCTTAGTATTCAATCAGTAACCCTTACTGACCAGCGGTTATCCTACCTACGCGCTACGTGCCTGGCCCATGTTCATCTCGTATTCTTCTTGATTTCAACTATGATGGTTACAACCCGCGTTTATTTCCTGACTCACTCTGTTATATGGTAGCAGCCTCACAACAACGATGTTCTATTTACACGGTTTATTAAGGGCGAACTTGTGCCCAAAGTGAACGACGCACAGCAATCAAGATCCAAGGGTGATAGTCCTCGGGAGCCTCTGCCTCGAGCACCCTCGTTCTCTTCGTCTTCACGCGCGTTGGCTGTTCGGCGGAGTACCGGGCGCATGCAGGGCCGGCTCGTGCATTGCGGCTGGCTTCGTCACTCGTAGTCGTGCCGTTAGCATTTCTCTGGTTCCCAACGTCCGCGTTGCGCGGAGCAATGCAATGGTAATTTCCTGTGGCATTATCCCCCCTCTCAAGAGGCATCGCCCCGATGCTTTCGATGATAATGTATGCAGCGTTTTCGTCTCGGAAGGTTTGTAAGAGTGAAATGATTGTACAGCAAGAAAATGGGGTGGCTAGTCTTCGTAACAGTCGTAGTACGGTTTCATGCACACAATGTGTACATGCTCGGTGGGGTTGCGTCGTTTAGAATGCCCATGTCCTGTAGGCTTGACTTAATAAACGAGGTCGCTGAGTCGTTGTACTACTTCGTAAGGACCGAAATATCGACAAATGGGTTTTTCCGACTGGCCTCGTCGTCGTACTGGGGTCCATATCCACACTTTGTCACCAACTTCATACCGTGTTTCTCGTCTTCCTCGGTTGTAGCAGTCGGCATCGATTCGTTGTTGGTGACGTATTCGGTACCTTGCTAATTGGCGGGCCTCCTCCGCTCTCTCTATATAGTCATCGAGATCAGAAGGGTAATCACCTTGATCTATAGGTAACATAGCGTCCAGTGTTGTGGTAACTACACGACCCTAAACTAGTTGAAGCGGGGTAATCTTGGTAGTCTCTTGTGCATCGGTGTTATAGGCGAAGGTGACGTATGGTAAAATTTCATCCCACTTTTTGTGTTCGACGTCCACACACATAGATATCCTGTCAGCTAGGGTTCAGTCAGGCCGTTGCTTTGAGGGTGATATGCGATAGTTTTCCTGTGAACAGTGTGGGTCATGTTCAGCAGGCATTCCATGAGTTCTGGCGTAAAAGCCGGTCCGCATTCGGTGATTACAACAATTGGAGAGCCATGCCGTAGCACTATGCTCTGTACAAAGAATTTGGCGACCTCAGCTGCCGTTCCTCGATGCAAGGGGTCTGTTTCCGCGAATCTCGTTAAATAATCAGTAGCTACAATGATCCACTTCTTGCCGAGTAAAGATGTCAGAATGGTCCAAGGAGGTTCATTTCAACTTGTTGAAAGGGTGCTTTCGGTAAGTTTCTCGGGTGCAGAAGGCCCGCTGGCTTAGCACGAGGCACTTTCCGTCTTTGGCACTCGCGGCATGTTCTGACATAGCGTTGTACTGAAGACAATAGCTTGTACTGAAGACAATAATAGTGCTGGCTGATTCGTGCAAGCGTTCGACTGAACCCCAAATGTCCAGACGCAGGCTCATCGTGGCATGCTTGTAACATTTCTTGCCGCATAGTTGCGGGAACGACAAGCAGAAATTTTCATGGTTGGGCCTAAAGTTTCTCCTGTAGAGGGCATTTCCTCGGAGGCAGAACGACGCGAGGCTTAGAGAAAATATACGAGGTACTTGTACGTCAGCTCCTTTCAGGTGTTTGATAAGCGGGAGCAATTCTTCGTCCGCATGTTGAATTTCAGCTATCTGACAAGTCTCGACAACAGCCACGAATGGAAAGCCCTCTTCATCTGATAGTGCTTTGTCTGCAGGTGCCCGTGACAAACAGTCCACGTCGGTATGCTTCCTGCCAGATCGGTATACCACAGTTATGTGAAATTCTTGAATTCTGAGGCTCCACCTTCCTAGTCGTCCGGACGGGTCCTTGAGGTTGGCGAGCAGCAAAGAGCATGGTGATCGCTGACTGCCTCGAATGGTCTACCATACAAGGAAGGCCGAAACACACTGATGGCCCAGATGACGGCAAGGCATTCTTTCTCAGTGGCCGAATAATTGGTCTCCACCTTTGTTAGAGTCCGGCTGGCGTATGCTATCACCTTGTCTTCGCCATTCTGCCACTGTATTAGGATGCATCCTAGGCCGATGTTGCTGGCGTCTGTGTGTATTTCCGTGTCAGCTGTTTCATTGAAATGAGAAAGGATTGGGGGCTCTTGCAACCGTTTTCTTCATTCGTTGAAGGCGCTTTGTTGCTCTGTTTCCCACTGGAAAGGTACATCTTCTCTCGTAAGTTTCGTCATGGGTTCTGCAATCTGCGAAAAATTTCGGACAAATCGTCGGTAGTAAGCACAGAGACCTAGGAGTCTCCGTACTGACTTTTTGTCTGCTGGCACCGGGAACCTTGCAACGGCGGCTGTCTTTTCGGGATCAGGGCGCACACCGTGGGCGCTGACAACGTGCCTAAGGAATCGAAGCTCTTCGAAAACGAATTGGCACTTCTCTAGCTTGATGGTTAAATCTGCCGAACGGATTGCTTCTAACACTGTTCGCAGGTGCTTCATATGCTCCTCGAATGTAGCGGCGAAGATGACCACGTCGTCAAGGTACACTAAGCAACACTGCCACCTCAATCCGGAAAGTACAGAGTCCATTAAGCGTTGGAATGTTGCCGGCGCACAACAGAGACCAAAAGGGTGAGCCTTGAATTAATAGAGTCCGTCCGGGGTAACAAAAGCAGTCTTCTCGCGATCACGTTCATCAACTTCGATCTGCCAGTGTCCACTTTTGAGATCTAGTGATAAAAAGAACTTGGCACACCAAAGTCTGCCTAATGTGTCGTCAATACGCGGGAGGGGATTACATCCCATTTAGTCACAGCATTTAATTTGCGGTAGTCGACACAAAACCTTAGCGTGTTATCCTTCTTCTTGACAAGTACTACAGGAGATGCCCACGGACTGCTAGAAGGTTGAATAAAATCATCTTCAAGCATCTCCTGTACCTGATTCTTGATGACTTCCCTTTCTTTTGGTGAAACACGGTACGGGTGCTGGCGTACCGGCCTGGTTGTCTCGTCTGTTACGATCCTTTGTTTTGCAATGGTTGTGCGTCGTACCTTTGAACTATTGGAGAAACAGCTGCCAAATTCCCGTACAAGGTCGTATAGCTGTTTACATTGGATCACTGAAAGGTTAGGATTTACGGATATTACGTCGCAGACATCAGATGAACGTTTCATATCCGTTGACGTTGTTTCAAGGTTGCATATTTCTGTGGCTTCACAAACCTCATGTAGAAAGGCTATGGCTCTCCCCTTTGCGATGTGCTGGAACTCGTTCCCACAATTTGTCAGGAGGACGTCTGCGTACCCGTTTCGTAGCTGGATAATCCCTCGTGCCACACAAACACCTCTTTTCAGAAAAACATCCATGTTGCTGTCTGCCAAACCTTCGTAGTCACCAAACGTATCATTTGTGACTAGAACCATTACACTGCTCTGCGGGGGTACAGTCACATCATCATCGGCAATGCGCAGTGGAGTGGTGTATTGCTCGTCTGCTTGAGCTACCTTTATAGCTTGTTCCGTCGAAAATGATACGCTGGACCTCTGCAAATTAATAATGGCACCAGTTCCTTGCAGAAAATCTATTCCGAGTATAAATTTTTTTGAATATACGGGCAGGACAACAAAGTCACCAACGTAAGTGAAACCTCGTATCTAAACTCTTGCGGCGCATCTGCCGAGAGGCGTATTAAGGTGACCGCCTGCCGTACGTACTTGAGGTCCACTCCATTCAGTCAGAACTTGCCTGAGGCACTTAGCTAAATCATAGCTTATCGCAGAGTAATCCGCACCGGTATCGATTAAAGTCATGAGCTCTAGCCCGTCAATTACCAACGGGAAGTCTGAAGTTATCTTCTCATTACTGCACTCCTTTACCTGGAGACAGTCGTCGTCGTCGTCGTCCCGCTGGTGTCAGAGTGGGGGATCTTCGTATTTCGAATCACCTGCAGCCTCGCCTCCACAGGTCGCCCACTTCAGTTTCCTGGGTTTGGACTAGGCGAACGATGCCTAGGTGTGTTTGGAAAGGAACGTGAACTTGGCGAGCGCTGACGTAGAGGGGTGGTGATCGCGGTTGATGACGACGATGCAGGTCGAAGCTCTGACGTGAGCACAGGTATTCCTCGATGTCGGACGGCCTTTCGCGGTTTCGCGGACACGGTGCGTTGACCGCAAATTCTCGAAGACCAGCTTGACGATATCCGCAAAACCGGTAAAGATGGCCAGCCTCTCCACAGTGGAAGTGCAGGGGCCTACGTTCCGCATCTCGCCATACATCGCTTTTCCGAGGTCTTGTCTCTTGTCGGAAGAGGTGCGCTGCGAGTTGCCTCTACGATATGGCGCGGGCTATGTGTTGTCGGTGTGTAAGTAACAGGTTACTCGATAGGCGCACAGTGGACAGCATGCCGCCCGAGCACCTCAGAATAAGTTACCGCGCGTCGTGTCGGTGGTGCATCCCTTAGCGGCTCCCATATGGCCTGCCGAATTTCTTCTCCGACAACATCCACAATAGACAGTTCCGGTGAAGCGGGTGGCTGCAGCTTGCGTAGTTCCTCCCTGACAACTGACTGGACGAGCTCCCGCAGAGTGTCAAGATTATCGACAACGTTTGCCGAGAAGACCCCTGCTGATGTACAGGTTACGTCACGATTGTATTGCCGGGCTCTCTGCTGCAGCGTCGTTTCTATTGTTGTTGCTTCCGACCGAAACTCAGCAACAGTGCGCGGCGGATTGCGAACGAGTCCCGGGAACAGCTCTTGTTTTACCCCATGCATAAGATGACGCACCTTGTTGTCTTCAGTCATGTTGGGATCAGCTTGCTTGAGCAGGCAGGACATGTCTTTTGTGTACATAGCGACAGTCTCATTTGTGCGTTGATTCCGTGCACGAAGAGCTGCTTCTGCCTTTTCCCGGCGATCATTGTTGCCAAACGTACACAGTAGTTGCCGCTGGAACTCTTCCCAGGACGTCATAGATGCGTCGTGGTTTTCGTATCGCACTCGCGCTGCGTCTTCCAAAGAGACGTATGCGTTGCGCAACTTGCCTGCTTCGTTTCATTTGTTTATGTTCGTCACCCTCTCGAAATGATCCAGCCAGTCTTCGGCGTCCTCGAACGGGTCACCAAGAAACACCTTCGGTATGACGGGCTGGCTGACAATGAGCTGTGATGGTGCAACCTGGCTAGTCATGGTGGTTGCGTTTCTTGTTTCCGTCGCTGATGCCCTTGGCACAGGGGGAAATGGTCCAAATTCTGGTAAATCCCCTCGAATATGGCGACTGATCCATTGGTGCACCGGCGTAAGCTCCACGGCTTGCGGATGGTCAGGGCTTGGACTTCGCTGTCTCGTGGGGGTTGGAATCATCTCCCCGGCACCTCCACCAGAAAATGTAACGAATGTAGCAGCCTCACAACAACGATGTTCTATTTACAAGGTTTATTAAGGGCGAACTTGTGCCCAAAGTGAACGACGCACAGCAATCAAGATCGAAGGGCGGTAGTCCTCGTGAGCTTCTGCCTCGAGCATCCTCGTTCTATTCTTCTTCACGGGCGTTGGCTGTTCGGCGGAGTACCGGGCGCATGCAAGGCCGGCTCGTGCATTGCGGCTGGCTTCGTCACTCGTAGTCGTGCCGTTAGCATTTCTCTGGTTCCCAACGTCCGCGTTGCGCGGAGCAATGGTAATTTCCTGTGGCAATATACCTGTCTCTTAAAGATACACCTTTAAGTTTCGTTTCCATCTCTCAGTTGGTCGTCCTCATTTTCAGTTGAACCCTCTTTGTAAGCTTCCCGGTTTCGGCTCTGCAGGTTACCAACCGGGAAAAGCCAGCTGTTATATTTTCCTCTTGAAGAATAATGGTAGACTACTATTTATAATTTCAGAATACCTGTCATATTTGATCCACCTTTATCCTTATACTTCTAGTTACATCAGTCTTATGATAAGGCTCCACGGTTCATAAGCAGACGTTTACCTCAACTTATAGTTCCTTACTACCTCTTGTAAGGCGTTCTTTTCATTGGAGGCTCTTGTGCATTACTTCAGTTTCCTGCGTATTAGTTTTCAAACCTACCGTACTTTGCACGTCCAGTTCAGTAGTCATGAGTTCTAATCTGTCCACTGAGTCAATGAAATGCCGTCAGCGAATCACAGGTTTTTAAAATACTCTCTATGAAGCCTTATTCCGAAATCTTCCCTATCTAGGGCAGGCGCATCCACGGCAATGGTATGCAACTGTCGCCTGTCTCTCACATGTGTACGTCTTTAGTAGCGCTAAAATCACCATGCTATCAACTCTAACTACCGACTCCGCCGATTCTTTAACCCTGCCATGCCTGAATTGAACCTGCATGGCGCTTGAGGGAGTGCTATAAGCTTTTATAGGACATAACTCATCTGTCCTGTCGAAATGCTAGTTTTTCATTAGAACAGCCGTACTTTCACCACAGACCTGGCGAGGTTGCAACCATTTTCTCTGTGGCCCCCAACTGCTTGTCGACCACAACCCACGTAGCAGCTTCGCTGGCTAAGGCGTGACATGTAGCCTCCATAATGCCACTAGCCCCACTCGTAACCAGGGTGAAACGTCCGATGAGTGACATAGCTCCACTAAGAACCACTCTATGGGTGACATCATCCACTAACGCAGTCAGTGGCACATCACTGCACTTACGAAAAAAACACTTTTTCCGATTGATAAATGGCCAATATTTTTATTGTTGTGCGCATAATTGACCACATCACCTGCGATTCCTAACTGAATGTGGTTATTCTTGGCACCTGACTGACTGACTGTTCCCTAATGAGTGAAACTAGCTTGGACGAACTGTCCCTTGAATCGGATACATCGAAACCATACGATACATTTGTTAAAAAATCACTGAGTGAATCACTGAGTGGAGGCTACCGCAATGCTTTGCCAGCAGTAGTGAAGCCAGCTTTTGTCCTGCAAGTATCTCAGAAACACGTGAGTTTGTGGTGGTGCCCACTTAGACATTAAGTGGCTTTGAGTTGTTATTTTAGGTGCTACGTTATTTATAAATTTAGAGATAGTTGTTTTCGAAGAAGTAATCTGCAGAGTTTACAATTGGTGACTCAGTCGCGAACAAAATGTGCCTCAAGTTCGAGGATTACTAAAGAAAACCAGTAACACAAGACGCACTTTGAGCACTATCTGACCCGAGACGGTTACCACGTTAAAATCGTTGGGCGTGTAAAGAAAACGCTCCTTCTCAATCGCCGAACGCCAATACCTTATCATGCCCCGAGTAAAATGGCTGCCGCAGCGAACATTTTACGGTTGGCACGGCTTCACTCGTGAGCAAGAATTTCCACTAAACCTTCTGGGTTCCGGCGTGTGTATGTCGCTGGGTAAGATGCTGTGGCATCTCCCCCTTACACTCTCAGCAGTTATGTGATGGCATAGGGGAGCAAAATTCAACAGACACACGAAGAACCCATGTGCTCCCGCGTGGTGTGGTGACGAACCCACTTGGCGAGTTGAAACAAGAGTTCGTATGACTAACAGCAACAGAAATTGCAGTGGATTCATGGTGCACTCCACTTGCTACCCAGTCGAAAAATACAGTAGCCCGGTTTAGTGGGTTTCAATGTTTGTTAGCTTTAACACTAGGCTGGTTTATTGGGTTGTAGTGTGCACACCAGACCGGTTTATAGGGTTTAGTGTGCACACTGAACCGGTTTAGTGGGTTGTAGTGTGCAGACCGGACCATATTAGTGGGTTTAGTGCGCAGACTTGATCGGTTAAGTGTGTTGTAGTGTCTAGGCAGGATCAGTTTAGTGGGTTGTATTCTGCAGACCGGGCCGGTTTATTCGGTTTAGTTTGGTGAACGGACCGATTTGGTCGATTCTAGTATGCAGAACTGATTTGGTCGGTTTGAGAGTGCACACTGCACCACTTTGGTCAAGTTAATTATTATAACAGTCAAGCAACTATTACTTGTGAACAAATTTGTTTATAAGACCTCATTTGATGCAAGTGTGAAAGTTTAGGTTCTGAGCATGAAAAATATTGACGTTACTGGGTGTTAAAGAGATCAAAATTTTTCAACGTCAAATTGACCCATATTTTAATGCACGAAGATGACCATCTGTCTCAATAAAGAACAGCCAACACAAAATGCCCTGCACTCATGAACAATGCAGAAAAATAGGTGTTTTGAATTAATATTATTTCCCAATAAATAGGCCTACTCAGAACATGCAGCTTTTTATCAGAGCTGAATTGAAAAACAGCTCTCCATGCACCCTAAATGTAGCGGATATACTTCTTCATCACAAAATAAAAGAAGGTACCTAGTAATGCCTGATGTGCAGGCCACTCATAACATACTGCACCTACGAAATAAGAGAAACATATATGAACTTTTATTCAAAGTAAAAATTAAAATAGCGAAAACCTTACGACAATGAAAGTTTGTTCAACACAATATTCATGCAGATATGCACTGTAAGCATGTAGAAATGCTTCAATTTGACAATAATGACCCAGTAATGAGCGAACAATGTGCAATCAGTACACAACCACCACACAATCAGATACCTAATCAAATACATATGTAGAAAATAACAGATCAGAAATCAGCCTTCCCGGTCAAAATCACTTGTGGACAGGTCACATCACATGGCTCTTGAGTTTAGCAATGAGTAGTTGTAAAAGGCCCCTTCAACACTTATCCAAGTAATTCATCAAATGACCATGAGATGATACGTTTAAGTAACAGTGGTAAAAGTCATTTGTGATTCTTTGCTGGTGTCTCTGGCCTAAAAGAAACCAGTACATATACAGGCTCTCCAACCGATGAACAAATTAGTCAAAAATAAGTAAATGGAAACAGTTCTTCATAGCAATTGGATTATCAGGCTGCCGAGCTGACATACTAAATTTCACTATTGCGCACATATTCTGTTAGAAACTAGCGAAGACAGAACACAAACCTACTACGAAATACCGTTTAACACATTTTATGCCAGTGCCCTCAGTATATGCTCTCAGCGACAGTCCCTTTCAGCAGTGTTTGCACGCCTCGACAATCAGCCGCTTTCTGAGAAATCAGTCTTAGAATACTAGCACACTCGAGCTTCACGCCAGAAAGCAACGAAGGCCCTGTTCGGCATGATAATATACGGTAGCGCCGACAAAGGACAAGGACAAAAGAGGTCACAGAAAATGTGCCTTCTTTTTTCCGTGTTCTTTGTCTGCGCTACGATATATAATCATGCTACCACACCAACAAGCCCACATTGCCGCCCTCATTGCTCTGTTGAGGTTTCTGCGAGTGACCCGTCTCGTCGAACGATTGTGACACTCCTTTGTGTGTGTCTGCTTCCCTCCGTTCCTCTCTCACTCTTCCTATTATTTCTGTCCCCAGTTTGCCCTTCCCCAGTGCAGGGTAGCAAACCGGACATTTGTGTTCCGGTTAACCTCCCTGCCTTTCATCACTAAATCTGTCTCTCTCTCTCTCTCTTCAGCAAACGACTACAATTTTTATGCAGAAACACAAGCTCTTACACACGACCATGCTTCAATCTTTCCTGCTGTGATGTTACAGTGATACCTGCAGCTGAAAACATACGCTCACTGGGTGCCTCAGTAGCAGGAAGGAGAAAATATCACAAAGTTATTTTGGCAATACCTGGTTGAAGTGCAGCTTCATGTGGTTTTCACTATTTCAAAACATTACCCTACTAGTCAAACAGTACTAGCCATTCGAAAGACTATTAGAATTATACAGCTAAGTATAATTCAATTCGAATTCGAAGCACCGCTACACCCAAACTTTGCGTCAGCGAGTAACACAATTAGAGGTCGAATTTTTAGGCACCAGAAAAGCGCATTTTAGGCGCCCAAAATTGGCCTGAAAAACACAAATTTAGGCCTCTATTATTATAAATATAGCTACAAGAACTGTTAACATAAATTGAAATAAATTCAAACAAAGACATTCGGGACCTCTATATATGACCGGAAAGCAAAAAGTGTTATTGTTTAATAGAAGCGCTACTCTCTTGCCCAGAAATCTTGTAGTTCATAATATTGTTAACTGATGACACAAAGGCATCAATGGTGGAACACATTCAATTGTCCTTTTTTCCGCATGGTTCGCAACACACAGTCTCTCCATTAAATATCTATCATCGTGAGCCAAATGTCTAACGCTGAATCAACAGGCTCGTTGGTCTCTTTCTTTTCGGCATTAATAAGAGGGCACGAAACGAGCAGATAAGACCGCTAAAATACCAGTAGAGAGGAATGCCTCGAAATCGCCTGGTTTCATCGCGTAGGCTCAATTTCTCCTCGGTCGCTGTGCACCTCAAAGGGCTCCTCCCAAGGCTGAGCATTTCAAGCTGACAAGTGTAATTCTATTAATGGGCGCTCACGATAATGTCTGCCAAGACTTGCAACGAACGCTTCGCGCCGCAAAAAGGCGTGGAATTTCAAACTGAACGACGCGTGCTTCTCTAACGGGCACGCGCTCCAAAATAGAGGCGCTCACGTACGACAAGGAATGATCCTGCGTAGTTATCTGTGCTCTGACGTCTCTATACAAGTACATTGGTGTTCTGGCATCGCATGATGTAGCGCGTGACATGTGATATTTCTATGTGACGTGTAATTTGTGTGATCTGTGGGAAGATTAGATGAATAAAAGTTTAGATAAATAGCAAAGCACAAACGCGAAATGCTTGTGTGTTCCTATTTAAAATTTTTACTCGAATCGCAGCGAGATGCGATGCTAGTCTGCCTCCGTTTCACACGCGTTCATGCTCTCGTGGTTCCAGCGTCCTGCCTGCGTCAGCCGTGACAACGTTTGGCGCGTTTTGGTGCATCATTTCTCATGGCAGGACCAGAGGTGTCTCCTTAGTGCGTGTGGTGTTTCGCGGTAAGGATACATAATTCATGCCAGCCTCTCTAAACGTATGTGCACAGAGGAATACATTTCACCGAAACATTCAGTACAATGCGGAGAATGCCGAAACAAAAGGTTCAGTCTGAACGCCACAACACCGTCCGCATGCAAGACCTGACTCAGACGTGGCATGCACACGTGATATTGCGTGCGCATGACGAGTTGACGCTTGAAAAATTGATATGCTGCACAAACTTGAAGGAAAAAAAAAGGACACAGGAAAGAGCGCAGACTACCAACTGTTTATTGTCGTTTCTTGAAGCTAATATATACGCATGCTACGCTTCGCCTCCACGATGCACACAAAACCAAAGATGCCGCAAACAAAGCCGTCCCAAAACAAATCAATTCAAAAGTGACTGCCACCACAAGGACAAATGCGAAAAATGGCAAATTACAAAAGTGATACCCACCACAATCTAAACTGCGTATTCCCAAGGTGTGTGCTCTTATTTATTGTAAAACTCATCTTTTATTATTTTTGTATTTTTATTGCACCAAGCATCAACACAGGCGTGAAAATATGAAAACTACTTTAGAGACTTTTGGTTAGAAACAATTATATAGCGCTAAGTCTGAATAAAACAATAAAATAACAATTTTATAGTCCCTCCAAGCAGCCCCCAGTGAGCAAACCCGAAGAAGCAGTACGCCGAGAGAGTCAAAAATATATAATAACAAACATAAACCTTACAAAACGTTACGTAGCGTCGCATGGGAAATAACACTCATGAACAAAACAAAATAAGAGAAATGGAAGAAAACACAATGCAACGCGTTATTCAGAAAATTACACATGACCATGTAGGAAATTTTGCATTCTTCGTTTAGTCAATAACGAACATATCTGACCTAAATTTGTAGGCGCTGAAAACATTACATAAACACCGTACGTATTATCCACCTTTTTTACATTGTGGGAAACACTATGTAAGTACAGCATAACAAAAATAGGCCTCCTTTCCCTTCCTTCGATGCTTGGACCCCCGCCCTTGTTTTTTTAAGAAGGCTTTCGCAAACACTAGCTAAAATCTGTGCCGGGTATTCAGCTGCGCGCAGACGAGCTATCTGATTCTCGAAGCTTTCAAACATCAGATTAGGGCAAGACTTGTCGAGGGCTGCCGCACAAGCTGACAACACAATGCCCCTCTTAATCAATTTCG
Source organism: Rhipicephalus microplus (assembly GCF_043290135.1). Classification (NCBI taxonomy): domain Eukaryota; kingdom Metazoa; phylum Arthropoda; class Arachnida; order Ixodida; family Ixodidae; genus Rhipicephalus; species Rhipicephalus microplus. The sequence continues at coordinate 441,585,916 of NC_134710.1, forward strand.
AGTGCACGCTATCAAAAGGCAACAAACCTTTCTTCGATCGCAGATTGTATTTGAAGCAGATGTGCTCCTTGGCAAACCTCAGCCGTAGTTCCAGAAACTGGATCTCATTTTCGACCGGCATTCCGTGCGCGAACTTCAGGCCACTGGAGTGTCTGTTGAAAACCTCAAGGACACCTTTCGCAACACCCTGTACACGTTCACGTGGGACCTTCCCAAGCAGGATAAGGTAGTCGTCCACATACCTGAAGGTGCGAACGACATCCAAATGGGACAGCTTATCCTTCAGGCGTTGGTCAAAGGCTGCCAAGAATATGTCACTGAGGACAGGCGAAACCGCAGAACCGATACAAATACCAACTTTTTGGACGTCGGTACCCTCCTGGTGGCCGATTGCAGTGGACTCAAGGTAGAATTTCAAAAGTTTCAAAAAATTATTCATAAAGATACCATGCTTGTTTTGGAAATTAACTTCCCCGAATTCATCGGGGAAGTTAATTGACAATAAACAGTTGATTGACAATAACAATAAACAATGACACTAAACAGATGGTAGTCTGCGCTCTTTCCTGTCTCCCTTGTTTTCCTTCAAGGTTGTGCAGCAAATCAATTTTTCAAGTATCAACCAACTAGTCTGCAAAAAAGTATTGCGAGTTGACGCGTCGGCGTCATGTGATGCTCCAGCTCTGATCAACGCCACCTAAAGTTTCTTTAGGTAGCATTGGTCCAATGCCGATAAGGGCAGAAAAGGAGTTTCGCTCGCGAAGGCTACACAGGACCAGTGGAAAGGGTTCGAAGCTCAGCTCCCCACATCATGGTTTCCCGGCTCGCTACGAACCAACTTGAAAAATTCTTCTGATCAAGCGCCGCCCATTGGGCACGCAACAACGTCCAGTGCCTAACTGCAATTTCTCATGTGACCTGGTGAAGGGCCCTTAAAGAAGTAAGTTTTAGACGAAGAGAAAGCCGCACGCAGATTACATTTTCGTCTACTCTCTCCATTACCCTAATGGCACTCCACAGTTTTGCATTCATTGCCCACTTTCCCGTGGCTGCTTCTGTTCTTTGTCCATCGCCACCGATGTCTTACGGGTGGCTCTTAAATTTTCTTGGGACATTGGACTGGACAACCCGCTGCAGAAGCCGCCCACCGTGTTCTCGGCCACAGACGCGACTCTTTTATTCTACTCCTCTCTTTTTATCATTTTATTTCCTTCGCGCGATTCACCTGTAGAAGCTGAGTCGAGCTCACATGTATATCCTCAGATGTAGCATCTTTTTCTTGCCGGTTCACCATGTTTTGCTGCTGCTCGCGATTATTTTCCGGAGTATGGATAAACTAGAGGGCTTGCCTGAACCCATTAGAGTTGCTAAAAGTCGATTGCCCGGTAACATAAACAAGTGCCTCGAACTTCACTCTAAAGCTCAATTTGAGGTTAAGTAGTGTTCATACAGGCACAAATTTTAAAATCGGCATTTATAGGCAATATAAAAACAACATGAAAGCCCTTAACCCCTAAATCATGCTCATATATCAAATTGGCACGATACGAACGAAAACAACAAAATAGTCATTTGCAGAAATCCGGTCTCTATTCATAATTTTTTTACACAATATATATGAAATTTACATGTTCGCCCTCATGTGTACACTTTAGACTCAATTTAAAAACAATTGTCATGTAAAACATCGGTCAGCATGCTGGTACAGTGAATAACGGGCTAGGCTCAACCCCGCCTCCATCCTAGTTCTCGACTCATTTCGTGGTCACCTGACACCCGAAGTGAAGAAGCTGAAGCGGAACACTCAGACGCAGCTCGTCGTTATTCCCGGAGGTATGACGTCCATGCTGCAGCCGTTAGTCGTCTGCCTGAACAAAGCATTTAAGGATAAAATGCGGCAGCTGTACGAAGAATGGATGCGAAAAGATCGGGCTTTGATACCTACGGGTAGGATAAAGCCACCTAGCGCCACAAAGATTTCCGAGTAGGTGTCCACAGCTTGGTATGGTTTGCCGCACGACATAATAGGTCGCGCGTTTAAGAAGTGCTGCATATAGAACTATATGGATGGCACGGAAGATGACCTCATCTGGGAGGAAGAAAGTGACAAAGAGGGCTCCGGTGATAAAAGCGACGAATGAACAAAACTGCCTTCATATTTAGAAACAGGGTTGTCTTTGCCACTACCATGTGCAGCAAATAAAGGTACTTTTCCTCCCTACTCTACTCGCGTTACAATCGTGTTCTTTTTTTTGGCACTGACAAGTCACGGCTCGCGTTACAGTCGAGTAAGTAAGGAATTACTACTAACACAAAACCTGTCTGGTGTACCTTTGAGGTGTCATGACGTTACCGCGACTGGGCATGCAAACAGAGACACAGGAGGTCAGGACACCAAAAGACAAAAAAAAAAAAAACGCCAGGCCTGCACTAAACGTGCAGCACAGTCACAGCGCAAGCTCGAAGAGGTTTTTGTGTTACTGAAGCACAATTTCTTGGCACCTACTACACTATAATGTTTCTCTTCTTTGTCAATTAGAAAAGCACCCATTATGGCAATATTTGATATTTTGTGGTGAAGCAAGATGCACACTACGCAGCTTTAAGGCGTTATGTTCATGAGGCGGTGGCTGACGATGATGAAGAATCATAAGTGAATTGTTCTAAAACGAGTTGGGGGCTTCCAACGAACCACTTGTTATGCAAATCACTTTTTCTGATGCCGGGTCGCGATTTTATTCCTCTAGAACAATCTAGTACTCATGTTGATACGAATCCTTACCCGTCATGAAGCCTGCATATGGTATGTTTGCAAAGAAGTTTCGAGCATGGGCGTAGCCAAGTGGTAAAACATTGGATTGACAATGCAGGAGTCCCTGGTTCAAATCCCGCTCTTCAAGGGCAGTTTTAAGAGCTTGCTCAGTAAGGGTCTTGTGCTCGCGCCTTGTCTGGTGGCAGCGACGGCCGCAACCGGCGTGTACTCTTCTTCGGTCGCCACTCAAGAAATCCGCTCTGGTGATTTTCATTTTGTTTTTTTTCTTGCGATAGTGGTGACACACACAAGCGGTGGCGGATAATTACGGCACCTGAATCAGCCCTTCTTGTGATCTCATAACAGCTGTCGATGTAAAAAAAACAGCACTTGTGGTGTCTTGACTTCTCTCTTGTGTACGCGTTTGCACACCCAGTATTTCAACTTGAATGCACACCGACTAGCTGGGCTCTCTGCTCCCCTAAGTTTCTACTTTACCTCACTGAAACAAAATCATAGAGCTTGCTTTGTTTCTGTAACAAGGAACTTATTCTCTTTCATACAAATTGAGAATATTCGCAATGAATGACTTTATATTTTGCTACACATAGACGCAAACTGAAGAAATGCTTTCTGCTTGTAATAAAAACAACCCAACATCAGGTGATGTAAGCTCCACTTCATCCACAGAGGGAATAATACTCTCGGTATATATCAGCTCCTGACACGCCAGTGCTACGGCGCCATTTATGGAAATGGAGTTCACTATTTTGCGAAGCCTTCCGTCGCAAGTTTCAATGTACTGTGACCAAGACTTCTCTGCCCTAGTGTACTGCAACTTGCGTACAGTAAACCCTTCAATTTGTGCTCTGGAGTATTGCCCAATGGTTCGCACCGGACTCGTTGAAGTTAACAAGCAACTTACAGCAACTTATAGATGGCATGAAGGTAAAGGTGCTACCATAACATCTGAAACAAAACGGTTCATAATTTTTTTTTCGAAATGATTAGCTGCTTCTTTTTCAAGGCAGGTGGGAGAAACACAATGCGCTCAAGTGCCTTCAAGATTGCCAGCATGATAGATTGCTCGGCTATTTGCTGAGGTACACCTTTGGCAGCAGACACGAGCTTGAGGAAATCACCATTTGCCTCTTCAAAAGATTATGTAGTGTTGCGCAAAGTGGCCCCATCATTTGAACCGATTTTGCAATGAGGACGATCTGGTGCACATTAAACGTGAAAGTGTTCTCACCATACAATTTTGGCATTTATTATTTAACAAACTATTGGCATGCGAGATTTCCCACAGTTTTATGCTTGCTTTCAACAGCTAGTAGATGCTGTGAGCAAGGAAAGAAAAGTAGAGCAGGTCCATATGCGGCAAAACGTTTTCTATACAAGGCACTCCATATTATAAAAACCAATATGTCCATTCAGTGGATCCCAGAAAGACCTCTCAGAAAGTGACCTCGGCAATCTGGTGGAGAATCCGAGAGGACGAATTTTTATGATTCGGTCATTTGGCACCCCTATCCTGTTTTCTATATAACATGGCTTTTCTGTGGAACTGCGCCACAATCCCATCAACTGGGAAACTACCCCTTCCAAAATGCAATGTAAATAACCAGTTGAGAAGCCCCAAACCAGGTCCAATGACCACAAGTTTACAACAGGTGAGGGTCGTTTCACGCAGTCGACAGGACATTCTCTTGTGGATGCAAGCTTTATTGCACTGATGACCGACTCATAGTATCTTTACACCAATCTGGGCCTTCATAGATATGCTGGGATGTAAAAACAGCGCAAAAGATATAGACAAGAATAAGAATGTTTTTACATCCTAAGCACAAACCACCAACCAGCCCAACTTTCGCTATCATTGCATTTTATAGATATATATTAGTGTTCTGAAAAAAAATACGCACCCACTTGTGACTGATGTGACAAATATCATCGCAGAAAATACTCTTCAGGTTCAGTGCACAAAGCTACACAACATCATAGTTCTATCCAAATATTAAAGCACAAGAAACTTCAATTTTAACATGACAGTGAAAAATCATTAGTTAATACAATGCTGACTAAGTTTCTTCTCCAACTACCAGAATAAAGCTGGAGAAAGCATAGTGCGATGGAACTGCTATGCTCGGTTGAAATTTCGAAAATAAACAGGGCAATAAAAATGACAGAGAATAAAAACAATAAGCAAAAGACCAAAGCTGAAACTAATTATCCTGATTATGCCGCTGATGAATTTTCAATGAAGCTACAGTGATGGTTGTTGTCGTTTTGAAAATCTTGGGTGTCAACTGCCCACAATGTGTACACCATTGGGCCTGGCAGTCTTATTCACGAAGTTGGTATGAGGCAACCAATAACGGTGTGTTGTGTGTAGCGCAATTAATGTGGCTGATGCGGAGTTCGGAGCCAGTTCCTGACCCATCAATTAACGAAGTTGATCGGTTCCACGAAGGTGAACGTGGAAAACCTGCGCACGGGAAATAAAGGAGACTCCATTGTTCACATAGTTAATGAGCAGAGCCGCCTCAAGGTCGTTTGAACCTAGAAGGGAAGGCTTACTCGGAAGCGTGTCTTTGAAGAATCACGTCAAGCGCGGTCGTCTGAGTTGGCATGCACGTGTTCCATTGAGCATGCCACAGGAATGCGACCGCTGGGCTAACAGAGACATGGTCATGGCACGCAGACGAGCTTATTGTCTCCCGCTATATGTCATTATCGAGTGCGGTTAAGATGGCGAGGTGCCTCTCTGTCGCGTGCACACCTGGTCAGGGCACAGGGCCTCACGGTGTACTTTCCGCGCTTAAGGAGGCTTCTATAAAGCGACGTTTAAGGAGAAAGCTGATGGAGCGCGAGCATGAGAACGGCTACTGATGGAGGTCGGCCAATACACAGCCTGACATGAGAGAGAGTGTGACACACGGAGAACCTATCCTTTCGTGTGTTGTATTTGGTAACGTGGTTTTTACCAATGCAGTGTCTGTTAAGAAAGCATTTCGGTTATTGGTTGTGATGATGCGAGCACCAACGTGTGATTAGCTTGTGTGAAGACCCTTTCTTCAACCGAGGGTTGAAAAGAGGATGTTTGAAATTGAAATGGGAGAGTAGAGGTTCGCGCTTGGACTCGAGCAGACGGCTGAGGGTGCAATAAAGCGTCTCTTCCCCGGACTATGGCTCTTCCTTCGCGCTGCCATCGAGCACTCGAGTCATCGAGGGGCACCCATTCCGAACCTCAAGCACCTTTCTTCCTTAGCAAGTGGAGAAGCTAGTCGAGGAGAAGTAAATTTACTCACGGTCCCTCACAGCAATAACAGCAGATGTCTAACATCCTTTCAATAAAGGCTACCATATTACAAGAATGCATGATCCGGCTAATGAACATTTACATGGTTCCTGATGAGATGACAGCTACCAATGTCAAGACTGTTTGCCAAATTAAGACCATATGCTAGATAATTCTCCAATGTGTACCTTAGTTTTCAGACTGACCAGATCTCGAGGGTTTCTACTTTGGAAGCCAAGTTGCCATGAGGTAGCATGCAAGAGCTGATATTATATGTGCCCACACATAACTAAGGCAAACCGCTATTTTCTCATGTGGATAATATTTGCTTCCTGTAATACTGGGCATCTAAGGGTAACTTAGCATTTCAAAAGACTTTACCAACAACATGGCACTCGAAATATAAGTGGAAGCACTGATGTCCCAATTATTCTCATAAAAGCTATCAAGCCTCTGGTAAGAAGTCTTTCAAGCTTTCTACCGGTGCGAGGTCCGTGGCCTCATAGGACTGGTCTAGGGGACTTGATTTGCAACCTTCTAAATCAATTGTATAATTCTATCTCCTTTAATTGCTAACATTCGAGGCATCATTAACACGTCTGACGCCCTATACTCTGTAGCTGATACATGTGAATCAAAAATAATTGAAACCAACTAGCCCAAATTGCCATTCTTCTTGAAGCAAAAATAGTTTCTCTCACAGAGACATGGTGACTCATTTTGTTACTAATCTTTCAACAGTCCATCGAAACAGGTGAGATTCCCGACTAGAAAAGTGGGTAGATGGTTACAATCAACAAATATGGTAACAACGCATTTCCATACAACTATCGTCCAATATCATTAACTAAATATTCGTGAAAAAATCTTGGAGCATACACTTCACTTTAAAATTTTTCATGTTCTTGAATCAAACCTGTTTTTTTTCACATGCCCAGCATGGCTACCAAAGCACTGTCTTGTGAAACGCAACTATTTGCATTTACCCGTAAGCTTCACTTAATTCTTGACCAGTGAAACTCAACGTTAGTATGAAAATCCTGACATGGTTCCAACATTTTTTTTGTAACTGAACTCCGTTTGTAACTTATAATCATATTTAACCTTGTAGCTCAGTGAATTTGAAGCGCGAGGGGAATCCATGTCTCTTGAGTTTCCCCTTGGCCTGAATAGCATTTGGATTCATCAAAACGGCAATGTGCTTCATTCAGCATACTCAGCAGTTTTAAACATGAAAGCAGCTCAGGGCATGAATGTAAATAAACAAAACTAAATGCAAACCAAGCCAAGGCAGGAATTAAACCGATATTATGCATCAAAGCATTCATATAATACATAATACCATATGAATTGCAAAACCTTTCAGCAGTTAAGAATCACCTGAATGCAGTACCTTAATCTTTGATGGCTCATGTTATTAATTTCAGAAGAATTACAGTTACTCAAGAGAGAAAGTTCATGTCATGACACTGGCTTACAGCAGGGCTTTTACATGTGAAAGCATCACAGAATAAACAAAACCAAGACACTGAAGAACAGAAGCTAGTGTGCGACCAAATAAAAGTGTTGAGATGGGCAATTTTGTGACCAATGTTGCCTGAATAAATATGGCCATAGTCACTTTCATTCAGCCTTTGCCTGGCCGCAAAGTAATTGTCGATGCTTAAATTGCAACGAAAAGAAAGAAGCAGCAAAAAAATTCATTGCACATTTGTACTCATTGCCAGTGAGGTTCTCTTCCAGCCATTGTTTGCAGTTCTTGCATTTTTCATTACAGCCTAGAAAGGTCGATTTATTGGCAAGATTGCATACGCAACAGTAGGTCCTGAATTTCCACTAAGCTATAAGGTGCTGTTTCTACTAAGGCACAAGCTGCAATATACAAAACTAACAGAAAAATTTAGAGTTGTATTTTGCGTCGAATGAGAGGTCGAGCACCTCAAGAGCCCAGGAAATGTACTGTTATGCGTGAGTGCACACTGAAGTTTTTACAGCATGTCTCTAAAAGCTGGTTTCCGTTCCTACTGTACCCATTTGTCCTGCCATGGTATGGAATCCAAACCAGGAGCTCTCACCAGATATTGTGCTCTGCTCTGTTGGCAACATGCAAGCAGGCATTTGTTATGGCTGGTGACCTGACTTCATCACAAATAGCAACACTAGCGTGCGGAGTCACCAAATATGATTTTTGATGTCAGACTAGTGTTGATGTCAGTAGGTGCACCACAACCAAATAATTTTGTCACACTAAAACTTTTTTGCAGCATTTACTAAAGTTCATATTCGCACAGCGCTCTGTACACAGACATATGCGTGGGAGGGTAAACTTAGGTTAGAAAATTGGAGTCAGTAAATTTTTATTACTGATGCATTCTGACAGTTCAACAAAAATGATGACATAATGACCATGCTCAGATGTGATGAAACATTGAGTTCAGTTACTCATGGCCATTAGAAGAATTCTTATCAATATTTATACACACATGTAGAATTGTAACCTTAACGTAGATGAGTGTCCCTTTCTGAAAGCCCCACGAACAGCCATAATAACTGTTGTAACACTTACCGTTGAGAAGAGCAGCTCGTACCGGTGAGTCAACACAACACAGGGCACTGACTGTGGAACACATAGTGCGTCCAGCGAAAGTCTACACCAGTGTGCCAATGGTATTAAACGTCTCCACAAATGTTTGCAAAAACAGATTACTTCGGAGATGTTCTTTGCCAAACTACACTGAACCAACAAGAATGTTTTCCAGCGATGTGGAACCGGTAGCTTATTTAAGGCCACTTGAATGGGCCACAGAGATCACTTACTGGATTTGAACACTGGTGAGCTGTCGCTATTCAGAGTGACAGTAAAGTCACTGCAGGATAGCTGCTGTTTGGTGCGGCAGTTTCTGTAAACTTCCCTATCAGTCACATCCTCGAACGAGTCTGGATTAGTGGTTGATGCAATCTTCTGCAAACTTCTTGCCGATAAATTCGAAACAATCTTCAGCAACTTTATTAGTTGCAGCTCTAAATCAAGGGTAATGAAGAAAATCCCTTCACTGAGCATGTTTGGCAGTGCTGCTTGCATGGCACAAACACTACACCGTTCTGTGTTGTTTCCACAGCTTGCAGGCAAGTGTAAGCATGGCGGACAGCAGGCGTGAACTTCTACTGCTTTCGAACGCTGAAGGTGCCACAGTTTCCTCCGTCCGTACTTCAATGCTGGGATGATATTCTTTCTAAAGAGGGTATCCAGCAGTTTTATTAGTCCATCCACTTGGGTCCCCGTGAGCCTGGAAGCAGCGATGAACCTGAAAACCAACCGAATTGCTTGCAGTAGGCTCATTCTTTGGTTTAGAAGCGTTTTTTTTTATGGAATTTGTCCTGATGAATTCTGCAAGGTTAAGATCAGGGTCATTGTCTGCTGCACACAGACCCTCGAGCATCGCGTTTTCGGTCGACACATCTGCACCACCTTCATTTGAGTCAAATCCTTGGCTAGTTAAGTCATTTGAGTAATTTCCTAGGCCGGTTGATTCACTGTGTGTGGCGGCCTCCGGTGACTAAAGATTATGCAGCGTAATCAGAAAAAAAAGAGCAAAGACTGAACTTTATAGTCGATGAGGGGGCGGCTTTTCCATTAGCCTCAATAATCCTGCTTGCATTTGAAGATACAAAGTAGTCTTCCTGATTGTTAAGAAAAAAAAATGATTGGTTAAAGCCAATTTATTTTCACCTCATGAACACCAGCGTAGAGTTTCATCACCAACTTTTCATTAATCGAGGCTATTCAAAATGCTCGAGAAATTACTTTGAGTAATAAATAAACAAATTCCGATCTTACTACAGTAAAAGCGTGTTCATTCGGTTCTTACGGCGCTCGATAAAAATGCCAGAATTAACCGATCTATCAAAAGTATAAAGAAAACAACAAACAAATGTCTGTACGCCTTGATACTGGCATTTGCTTGATGAATACGTAAATCGTCTACTTGCTTTGCATCAGAGTAGCATAACAGCCGAAATTGTCGCTACTCACGACTTTGTTCACAGTGTGACCGCAACTTAAAACCTTCCTGCCAAAACTATAACCAGAAACTTGCAACCTTGAGTTTAACCACAAACTCCATGGCCATACAATTCACGCTAATGACGATGGTGATGCAGATTGCGCTGCCTCATCTAAGTTGTTCGCGATCGCCATTTCCGGTATTCTGAATCGCACGTTTGTGGTGCTTCCTGCCTGGTTCAGTTCGAGAATCGTACGAAATAGCGGGGTTGAGAATTTCATGCTATACAACAGTGTACATGCTGGCCTAAACCAGAGAGCTCGTACAAATTATCCTATTTTCAAAAATAATGAGTGTTGAATGAATGAACTTTTATTGTAGTACCAAAAGAATTGAGAGTAGGGCAATTTGGTATTTAGCTACAGCTTTAGCTACAGCTTGTTAGCATGTTTAACTAACACTACAAACTTGACCACTATGTAAGAACTTGTTTTTGGAAGAGTTGGTGGGAACTTATCATGATTTTAGCGCTAAATAGATGAACTTGTGTAAGAGTAAGAACATGTACTGTTTAGTTCTCAAATCACAATGTTGAGGTGATAACTATACTTGCACATACTGCAATACAAAAAAATATAGAGTAAAAAGGGTCTTTTTGTCCCACGACAATAATCGTCATCCGGCTTGCTTGCGTTTCATTTCTTAAAAAGACCTGTGATTGTAATCGCAATCGGCTGAATGCATCGCTGTTCTGATGGTTTTTGCCATATGCCTGTAGATGATGATGCAGTCATACGCCGTTAACTTGATGCATCATCTCGTCATTCGTGGAGAAAAGACTTGAGTCGTTGGCTTTTGTAGACCCAATATGCCGAGCAGTGGTTCATTCTCAGTGGCGAAGTCACCTTTCTACCCTCAATATACTTGTGGGCTACAAACACCAGAGCAAGGCCTTCTCTGTCCAACTGAGCGTAATTGCGTTCGGCCGGCCCTAGAGTCCGAGATGCAAAAGAGATTGGCGCCTCTCTATTCTGGTCATCGCATTGAGACAGAACAGCTCCTATGCCGTATGGTGAAGCGTCACATGAGACAAGAAGCGCCATCTGTTCGTCGTGGTTTCCCAGTACAGTCTGACTGAGAAGCAATTGTCTTAAGCTTGTTAAATGCTCCCATCTCCACGTGACGTCCTTCTGAAGGAGCTGGTAGAGACAGCTGGCAACTGTTGCCCTGTTCTTCAAGAATATGTCGTAGAAAGCCAGCATCCCGAGAACTTGAAGACACTGTCCTGACGAGATGCGTAAGAGATTGTTGTCAGTCTAAAGCTGTGCTGGGTCATCTGTTCATGTGGCGTTGAACATGGCCTGACTGATGAGTGCGTGCAGGCTTCACCCGAGTCGACTTCAAAATGCAAGAACTAGACAATCTAACCCCCGTATTCACAAACGCTCTTCGACTCGACTTTAACCATTCACTTGAGAGAGTTGAGCAGTGCGCCACCGCTCGGCTGAAAATGACGCTGCGCAGCTCAAGAATCGCCGCAGATTATCCCTGATATGTGGTGACTTGCTGTTCTTAGAGATGGCGCTCCCATCGGCTTTCTCAAGTGAAGGTGAAGCGTTGAGTGAAGGGACGTTCTTGAATACGGGGGTAAGAACTTGACAATCAAGAACTTTCTTGACTGTTAAATACTTTTCTGCAAACAGCCATTGCTGGACCTGCTCATTCTGAAGACGGCAAACGAAACGATCACGCAGCATTAGTTGTGTAATGTCAGCCGTAGTGTCTGTGCTTGTCCCAATGTCGCATTCTGCTGCTAGCATCTTGAGCGCCGTGGCGTAATCACTGACTCAGTGAAATCACTGAATCAACTACAGAAAAGAACAAGTTAACAGTCGTAGCTCAGACATTCAAGTCACTGTCAGCTTGCGTTCAATGCAAGGCCCGCACACGTGCCACAGCTGTAGGGCAGTTGCGCGCGCATTTTGTTGTTGTCGTCATCCAAGGCGACATGTCACTTGCACATACTGCAATCTGAAAATATATCATGTAAAAAAGGTGTTTTTTGTCCCATAACAATAATCGTCATCTGGCTTGCTGCCATTTCTTTTCCTGAAAAGACTGCGCTGGTCACTTTCCTATCAAGCATCCTATGTTGCGCTGACAGCGCGTATGCATTGGTGACCGGGTAGTGCCAGGCTTACGGCGATAAGGCAAGGAAAGGAACGCAAGATAGATGAGGAATATTGTTGTGGGGCAAAAATACGCCCTTATAACTCTATCTTTTTTAGAGTGTATACTTAAGCAGTCCATATATGATTCATCTTGATTACTGAAGGGCAACAAATAATTGCCTCTGGGACTGAAAAAACTGTCTCACTCACCCACTCAGTCATCCTCTCCGAAGGCAGGGTCACCAGCTGCGCCGCTCTTGGGGTTAGTCTAAAGCTGGAGACCGCAACCTTTTTCAAGTGGAGGGCCGCAGTATGACATGAAGCTGGTGAGGCAGGGACCACACGTCTGAGCGAAGAGAGGGGGTGGTTAGATAGGGGAAGGAAGTATGCTATGCACGTAAGGAGAAAAAACTTTTGCAAAGTGACAATGATGTAATGACGTGCAAAGGTGGTATAGAAGTTATGTTTATTTTCAGCACTCACCTCACAGGTTTCAAGGTATAAACATAGGTTACAACAAAAAACTCATTTATCGTGACTTTAGATTCAGGGCCCGGATTCACAAAGCTCACTTACGAAAACATTTTTGCGCAAGAGAAATTTTGTTGCGTAAGTCGATTCACGAAACGAAAAAACGTCGTAAGAGGCCTTAGTTGTCACATCGGCCGCTGCAAATAAAGCGCGCTGTGACTGCCCGGGAACTTGTCAGCGATGGTGATGCAGTTGCTATATTTGCTTACGTCGCCGAAAAGTGCTCGTAAGTGGATTCACGAAGCGAAATTGTGCGTAAAAACAGCATGGCTGAGAGAAAATCCCAAGAGTGGTCCGGACCACTCTTAGGAACAATGTGGCTACTTAGAACCTGCTGCCACAGCGGTATACTTTGGTGCCCTGGCTGGTTTTGAGGTAATTCACGCCCATTAAGGGCTGCCTGATGACTGCTGGTGCGCTTTTATCTCTTTCGGCACTTTGAGCTTCGCGTGTTCTTTCCCTTGTACGCAGTGGATGGTGTTGACAACCACCACCGTCCAATAAGTTCGAAGTCGCAGTAATTGAAGAATTCTATTGGGCATCAATGGCATAAAACTACGCATGTAAAGATTTGTGGTTGGATGAAAACCAATGTGATACGTGAATGGTCGGTGCATTCGAACGCGACATGACATAGGATCAACCTTATTTGTTATGTTGTTGTGTTGCGCCCCATCTCATCCAATTAAAAGTGCGACTCGAGATCCTTGCCTCATTGGTGGAAATTACCACCAGAGAGGTTAATGGGAGCACATTCTTTGCAAGCTATTGGAAATAAAAATGAGAGAAAGTTTCCAGTGAGTGGTTCCTAAAGTTTGTGCTCTAGTGTACTTTCATTGGCTCTAACTGTCCAATGGTTGCGATCTCTGAAATACAGCTGTCGATACACTTTGGGACGATGTGGAACAAAGCGTACTTTGTAAACCAAAGCGTATTAGGGGTGCGCATGATTACGCATGGAACTACAAACAAATCATGCATCTTCACCTTCACTGTTCAGACACCGATATGGACCGTGATATTATGGCAAGCCATCGGAATGAAATGACCTTAGTAACTTTGTATGACACCGAAAATATGCAAACCTTCACGATTCTGGAGCAAACCTTGGCTGAATTCATCCCTGCGTCAATTACCAGTCATTTAACTTGGCGCACGAACATCATTCAAAGGTAGAGCGAGCCACTGACATGTATTTTGTGCGACGTAGTGACCACTTGACCTGAGAATAATAGCGTTGCGAAGGCGAATCCCCTGTCGCATGCTCTGATCGAAGCAGACGACAAACGCGAGCAGACGACGGCTTGGCCGACAGGCACAGCTTGTTATTGGTTGTGAAGCAATACCCTCTACATCAGCTCACTCCGTGACGTTGCCAAAACACTTCTTTCAACTGGCACGCCTGTCCTGTTCGTCATATCACCCCCCTCGCACATAAGAAAAAATTTTGTCACGCCGTGAAAATAGTGCAAGTACTTTCTAAGAGCTCTCTTATCATCTTATGTGCTGCGCAGTTGTCGAAAACAACATGGCGTCGTAAACAGCATATCGGTCGGTGCGACTTTCAGCAAACGCTTCTCGCGCGAGTTACTTCAGCGTTTGACCGGATGTGTTGTGATTACAGCAGCTCTTTTGGTGCGTGTAAGCAGTGCGGAAAGCTGTGGCAGTGCAATGGTGTACGGTGAAGCGCAGCGAAGCCTGTGCGTCGGTGTGGTTATAAATCGGGGATCGGCGTCGATGTATCGACGGCAACTCGCACTCGAGAAGCCTGCAATGTGTGTTTGTGTGCCGGTAACAGTTCGTTCGCTTGACTTTCCAGTCTCTCAGTTTGGTGCTGTGCGACATTTCGGATGGACAGCGTTTTGACACGTTACCTGAGTGACCCCAAGTACATACGAAAACGTATGAACTACGCGCTCGGTTCTTGCTTCGCCACTAGTTAGCCCGTACGCTTCTATTTACTTGAGAGCAATGTACTGTTCGAGAGTGAAATGATGTTCGTTGTGAACAGTGGTGCTGTGTTGACGTTCCAAGACTTGTGAACAAGCTGTGCTCGTGTGACCGAAAATTGAAAGACAGCGTTGATAACTGTTTTGCCCTGCGAAGTCGTGGTGGGACAGCTTGGCGCTTTTGTTTGTTAAGTCGTCACTTCTCCTGTTTGTGATAACCATAGTCCTAGCGCTGTGATGTGATCAACCAAAACTGCGAGATGCTACATTCTGTTGTGGATCGTGTTACTTTGGAAGCGCGCCTAGAATGTTCTTCGGTAACAAATTGAGAGTTTTATGTGGCAGCGAGAGCCCGTGAACGTCAAGCTTCCCTCCAGCCCCCCCAAAAAGCAAAGATTTCACCGGTGCCTTGCTTTGGATGAAGTTGTAGGCCAATATCGCCTAACTACAGGTTTCCGAGTTCGTCTGGCCATCGTTTTGCACGGCACTAGAGCCTTGACAACAGCCGGTCATGGCCAGTTCTTACACTTTATCAATGGACGTGCACGCCTGGCCAGCCCTTCATTGCTGTCATCGGCAGCTTCCAGTCTGCAGATGCCCTTTGCCTGTTGGCCGTACTTGGTTCCTTATGACACCGATGGCTACTAAATGCTGCCATCGGTGAGTTCACCTTGCAGAACTAAATTTCACCGGTACTATAATTCAGGCAGTTCTATAACGTGTGCAAGTTTTTAAGCCCATCAGATGTAATGTTTCTCTATGGTACGTTGAAGCATGAAAAATTTACTACTACTGTTATTTACATACATATATTATGGAGCAAATACATAAAAAGTTTTTTGTGATTTGATACAAGTGAGCTCTTGTTTGATTATGAGGCTGGGCCTGTCGATTGACCACGTTTGATAGTTGGAAAGTTAATGTGAATTTATTTTTCAGGAGCCAGGTTGCACTTAAAAAATTTATGTTATTTTGGAAAATTAGTTCTATAGACGATTACCACTGTGGTAGTACTATACTTCAGTAGGACATATATATTGCAATACGTAAATTTTACATGAGGCTTCAGTTTATTTCAAAGTGAATATAGCAGATTTTGGTCACTTTAACGAAGTGATAGCTTCCTCAAATAAGTACTAGAAGTGAGTGCTTTTAATGATTGTTTTTAAGTAAATATCTCGTTTTTGGCTCTTCACAGATCGCAGAGATTGGTTTGTTAAGGTCCTGTGATGCATCGGTTGCACATTCTAGCCCATCAATCCTCATCATTACTTGGAGCACCTGTACAAAAATAGGAAGGACACGTTCTCCCTAACTGTGCAAGCCTATGTCACTGCTGGGGCTGTTATCATTCAGCGGATGTGGCGTGGAAGCATGCATGGCAGCCTCATCTGGAAGGACTGCAATCTGCTTGGGAGCTTCGAGGGCACAAAACTGCCTAACGGCTGGCTGCAAGGTTAGTTTTTCTTTAATGCATACGATTACGTGAACACCACTTACTGTGCACAAATTGAAAACCCAAGCATGGTTGCTTTCAGTGGATACCTGTAATACCCTACACATAATTCTTATTCATCATTTATAGAACTAAATTGCAAGATAATTGAGAATGTTGAAAGCTGAAAGCCTGCAGCTTATGAATGAAACTCCAATAATCTGAGACTCAAAAGCTTGTGCTTTGAAATGAGCACAAATACTTTGATTCCTTATTGAGCTCTCGAGCTTGTGACTCCCTCTGTGGATCAAGTGCTCTGGAAGGAAATAGCAAGTGGGTGAAAATTGCCTGGCTGTTCACAACTTGCAAGTAGAAAGACCTATTGAAGAAGCCTCAGATGACATAGGGCCAGTAACTGCATCTTTTACCTAATGTAGCTTTTTCTCTCTCAGTGCTGTTGCTTGTGTTTCAGCCGAACATGTTCACCACGATTGCATAGCGATATATATTTTTCTACAAATTGTACCTGACCTAAGTATGCATTGTTGATCTCTAAAGGTGACGTTCAGTGTGTTTCAAAGCCATGGCTTCTCATTTCTTTGTCTGTGGCTAGCCTATTTCAGCAGCAGAGCGATTCAGCTAGCACACACACAATCCAAGTCATGAAGCGCTCCTTTGGTGTTCTGTGCAGGACGCAGCATATCCATCCGGCAAGACACTGGTATCAAAAATAATGGTGAGTGTTGGTGGCACCTGTAGGAGCCCGTTGTGTTTGTTGCGTATGATTATTTCCCCAGATGAAGTGCAATTTTGAAAGGTTTTCTTCATTTAGAATAATAGATGTCAGCAACAAGCACACTCATAATCCACAAGTTCTTTGTGTCTTCTAGACTGCCCATTTGCTCCTATATGCGGTATGGTGAGCTGGTTATGTTAGACAGCCTTAAAATTATGAACATTGGCTGTTGTGTTGTAATGCGGTCTAACTTGTGTTTCTTAGTGAATTTATTTGTGGTCTACTTCTCGCACCTAGTGTAAAGTCGAAATAGAAGAAACTCTATTCGCTTTTTATGCCTGTCAGAAGTTTCATGTCTTCATCTATAACATTGTAGTTTTGCTCTTGTATCATATTAAATATATTTTCTGTCTTCACTGTTTGTGTTTGTGTGTGTTCAGGCTTGTCATTGGCTTCTGAAAATACAATATCTGTAAATATGAGCACATAATTGACAACTATACACTCTTGCATGTAGCATGGTTGTAACAATGATCTGTATTTTTCTAAGTTCCAGCAGTAACAAGGGGTTCGGTGCTCCACGGTCATGAACAGTGTATCAAGAACAGAGCACAGAAGACCAACAAGTATAAAGGGACTGCCAGTGACTGTTCTCCTGCTCAAAGTTTACAACAGCAGAAAGAGCACATTGTGATGTCAGGAGCAGCTGCTGCTTAACTTCTTAGCAGTGCATTATTCAGCAGTTCATTTGCTTGCATTCGAAAATATTAAAATTTTGCATGGAAGATACCAAACTATGACACTAATTTAAAAGCTGCTGTAGTGTTAGTGGGCAAATATTTTTGAGCTGAAGTTTTTAACTTGTGCGTTAAGTGCCTGCAAGCCTCTACATATACATGCCAGAAATCACAGCATCTATGGTCGCCAATGGTAACTGTGTTTGCATTCTTTGTAGTACAAGAAGTAAAGCCATGGATGCAGTAATTATGTACTTAGTCGATGTCTTCAGTGTACACTCATTTGTATAGCACCAATGCTGCCATGAGTGTATAAGCTCTGGGAAGTGAATCTATATGAATTATTTTATTTGGAAGGAAGAGGATCATCACTACTCTTAGTATATCTAAACAGTAGATTTTAGTGCTTTGGTAGTATCCCACTGCCTATCCGTCCTTCAACAGTCTACTTATCTACTGTGTAAGTGTAACTTTTTAAATGTATACTTTGCTCGGATAGGTTTGTTTATAATATAATGCAAGTGACTTATCATTTATGCAGCTCTACTCAGACTAGAAATAAAAGTATTTATTTTTATATGTAGCTATAGCATGCATTCACTTGTGTTTTTCTAGGTGCCTGTACAATTGTTTAGCCCTACAAAAGTGCTGGTATACTCTAATATTGAATCTGGCATCTTAAAATGGTTTGTTAGTGGAAGTAAGAATGTGTTTACAACCAATATTACTTTCCACAGATGAACTGGGAAAACTCTGTGGAAATTTATTTACATTTATTGAACTTTTTGAAGGCAAATATTGTTATGTTCTTTTATTGTGGTGTTTGTTTCATGCAAATGACACATAATTACTTTGCAGTGGCATAGTATTAGTTGTTATTTTACACATATGTGCTGAGCAACATCGCAGTTGAGGCCAGCAGCAAGACATACATGCAGTGCACTGGAGCATCACCTCACATAGTGTACAGTCTTTGCCCACCAGTAAACTCAATATTTTTCAAGCAGACTAATAGACAGCTGTATGGGAACTGTGTTGATGCCCAAACTTTGAAGTCTTCTTGAGGAGTGTTTTTCATCATTTTTGTCCAAGTGAAGTAGCTACCCAACGCCACAACTGGTGGGAATGTGGTGGTTTCCTCTCTCCAAAAGCACTCCTACCAGCTGCCTCAATGTTATTATGGGGTGAATTCACGAACTGGAAAAATAATTGGTCTTTGTTTTCTTGGCCGAAAGAGTCACTTCCACCGTTGAGCCACCACGACGCGCCAGAATATAAACTTTAGCTAAATAAAGTTGATTCTACTTTTGAGAAGTGTTTTTGGGAAACAAAATGGCATTTATAGCTGTCAATATAAACACTGTTTGCACCAAGGAGCTTAGTAGCTTATAATTGTATTATTCATGTATTGTCTAGAATTTACTCGCGCTGTGCCAACTTTCAGCCCAAGTGTCCTAACATGCTTTGTTAGTGGGTTGTGAATGAGCCAAGCTACGTAAATAAACAGAGTGATATTGCAGACATGTACAAAATATTGATGCACAACCCTTTTCTTTAGCAAGATATTGTCAAGGGCTTTATTCTTTTGTTTTTTTAAAAAAACTGCTTGTCACTGGGCAGCAGCGGAAAACTATGCATCAAGCTTTTGCGAGATGGTTCGAGAAACACCGTGTTCAGACATAACAGTGCCGGTGGATTTCTCTCGTAAGTTACTTTCTGTAGTATATTCAAAATGAGTGTATTAGAATTGTTGTTTTATAGCGATTCATTTTAATATTTACACATGAGTGTGTGTATGTATGTGTGTATGGGTGTACATATGTATATGTGTGTGTGTGTATATGTATGTATGTATGTAAGTATGTATGTATGTATCTTTTAAATGAGAATCCGTTTATCATTGGTGAGTAAGTTTGGTAATGATTTGGCTGAATTTGTTTCTAGTTATTTCTCTTTTGAGCCAATATACATTTCAATTTGTTTTGTACTGCAAAAAAATAAAGGTAACCTTACACAGAATATGTGTGTTCGAAGAAGCTTCATTTACCAACCTACAGTCAGGGGCAAGAAATTGGGTAAAATGGAACGAACCTGCGAAGATTAGTTCGCATATCTCGTACACATCGCGTTGGTTGAATATGTCGATTTCAACCTTTCAATTTTAATCAGAATAAGCAAGCTATCAGCTGTGGTTGTATATGTGTGTGATATTTATGCATATTGTGATACCGGTTCGCACTTACAATTAAGGTCACAAACCTAGTCAAGCTGAATACACGAATTTTGTCCATGCACCTTTCATCTGCACTGGAACTGTTGTTAATAAAAAATAAATTTCAGTTTAGAAATTTATTCTAGCAACCAAAAGCAGGGTATCTCTTTATCACACAAATCAAATTCCCATTGTTCTGTTCCATTCTGGACAATAGGGGACCCTCTCAGCAGAACTCGATTACCTGCTATAGTTCATTTTAACCATTGACAGCGACATTACACTGAAGCGTGCAGCATGACAAATAGCGGGAGAGAAGACAAAAACTAATCACTCTGTTTGCGTCAGCTCTAACTGTCCGTGCTCTTTGGTCTTGCTGCATGTGATGATGCCCACCAAATTAGCACGAAAGCGTGTCCCTACAAAGGCAGTCAACTTGGCTGCAAGCAGTTAGCTCACTGCATGTGTAGATTTTCTTCAAAACACCGTGAAGACTGATTGCTGGTCGAATATCCAAAGACGTGAAAAGTAATATACCAGGTATGATATTGGTATTTCAGCACTGGACACTTTTGCGATAAGAGAGGATGGAGGAGAAAATTATGAACCCTCAATTGTTTAATTTTTGAAGGAGCACAGTACAGCGCTTTTGGGTCAAAAGGGGAGTGAAAGAAGCAAGTGCGAAAGCCTACTTCTCAAAAAACTAGTACCCGCCACCACGCATAATGTCAGGCCGGGCAACCTCTTGAAAAAAAAGAGTGCTCAGTGATTCTGCGAATCGAACCAAGTACCTCCTAGATTGTAGTTGAGCGCTGTAACCGCTCGTCCACTGCAGCAGTGCTTGTGTTCGCCCTATTGCTGATATATCGTCATTCCTTCGAATGAAGCCAAATGCAAAAACGTCCCGTGAAACTTTGTCAAAAATAGAAAAAATAGTTAGAATGCGTTTTCCCAAGGTTACTAGAAGATAGAAACCGCCACGTGTGACTGTATAACCGTGCGCTATTTATTCTTGTACATTACTGTCATGACGTTGGGATAGCCGGCTCTAACGTACACTACCTTCTCATAGTTTGCCAAATATAGATAAGAAAATAAAAATATATATCGGCCTGTGACAACGCTAATCAGCTATTATGAGTTCACTGTCACTAGTGTCACTTTCACTAGATGAATGCTCAGTTTGCTTCCATTATTGTTATTTAGGAAAGTTCTGGCTCATTAACTCAACTCTCTTAATTAGCATTGATTCTCACATCTAAGCACAGCCACACATCATCTCGCTTTCTGAGTGGCTGTCCCTCCCATATAACGCGTACTGCACTTTTTTGTGCTCTCTGAGCATCTGACGCTGCTTTGCGGAGACTTTCCCTGACGTCTGCTGGGCCAGAAAATTGTCTTTATTATCTATCAATTTCAAGCTTTCGCGAAGCCGAAACGAGAGTCTCTCTCTCTCTCTTTTCATCCTTTTCGCACGTGTGATAACGTCTCTCGACCTCAAGACTCGTATACACGTCCCTTGCTTCGTTTGCGCACTCAAACAACGCTGGGCGAAATATTTGCACCGTGTTTTGTGAAAAGCATTAGCACTGAGACACCTCCCGACGAGTCTCCCTCATATTACGTAGACATATACCTAAGCGTAAGCGCATGCACGTTCTCGCATTCCGGCTTTATAAAAACGCTGCGGTGCATGGAACTAGCGAAATTGCCATCACAATTTCATTTGATTACTGCTGTTATCTATTTCCGCACAATTCATCTGCAGGCACCAAAGTCGCTCATGTGTCTTGTAATAAGAATATTGTAACAAAGGCTACCTTTGACTATAGGTACAAAACACCCTTACGTTCACCACTATACCGTGCTAGATTGCACCGAATTAGTTAAGTAGCAGCGCAGCTTCAATGAAATGTAAGGTAACTGGTCGCGTTAAATAGGGGAAGACATTCGAGGCACATTTTCAAACATTGCATGCATCGATTTATGTGTGGTTTCATTTATGTGGTACACCTGGAGTGTTGTTTACTTCTACTTGGCGAGATAGTGCATGGATTGCTCGGTGGCTGAAGGCCATCAAGCAATTATTTTTTTAGCTACAGTCGTAAATAAAGGCGAGTGCTTGGCTTTGCACAGCCCACCAAAACGTCTATTACAACGTACGCGGCATCCCGCAAGCGCTGTAGCAGACGCTCGCGGAACTGAAACTTAAATGCAGCAAATCATTGGCTATCATCGTATACTCTCGATGCTAGACGCTTTGCGTGCTACCTTGATATTATCGGCACACACTTCTTTCTTTCCTTGTCCTTTCATCGGCTATCGTGTGTCCTCCTTGCCCTCTTAAGTGCCGAATAAGTTAAATTCATACCCGCGCTATAGTAATCTCTCCAGATAAGAGAACTTTTGGCTAAGAAAATGCGTAGGCAAAGAGAAAGCTTTGTGAATTCGGCCCCAGAACATTGTTAGCCAACTTGCGAATGCTATCTGCATCAAGGTCGTGTGAGCGACAGACTGAACATTGTGGAAGTGTTTCTAAGTTAGTGAAAGAGCAGGAAGGTGTGAGGGGGAGGGAAGGGGAGGTCCTAATTTATGCGGGGGGCCGAATGTGGCCCGCTGGTTGCCAACCACTAATCTAGAGTATTTACCTTTGACGAAGTGCTGCGTGCTTTTAAAATTGTATACAACAATAAGGACCGAGTATCAGACTTGCACGGTGAACACTTGCGTGAATCGGATGTGCTGATTAGTTCACACCAGGATGTGCAATGCTTCCACTTTGCAGATTTTTCTGCCCATTTTGTGCATGTCCGCTAAGTCTGGCTACAGCCATGTCTTTCACAACTTACAGTCCAAGAGCCTTGATGATTGCACTGGCCATTGTGTATCTGTTCGAAGCGTTTACTCTGTTAACGTTGATCAAAACAACCTGATTCTCTCTCTTTTTACTGTAGGAGCACTGGAGTGTGTCGATAGTAACTACGGCAATACCTGGGACTCGTGACACTCGCGCACTATCTATGTGAATTTTCACCTCGTCCTTGTCAAAAGCACCTTTTAGGTATCACCCGAAGCCGTCGTCATGGTTTTCGTAGCCTTATAGTATTTGTGTGTGAAGTCCCATAGAGAGAGAGAGAAATAACATTTATTTATACATCCAGTCTGTAGGAAGTCCCTGGCCTTACAGGGCGCGGATGTTCCCTGTCTTAAGATTACGGCTATTAGAGTCCGATAATCTTAGAGCCTAGACCTCGAGAATGTTGTGCTCTGACTAGGCGACAGTTGCTCGGTGCCTCCACGCCCGTTAAACGGATAGTCTGCTCCTTTTCTCCGTTGCTTCGCCAAAGCCTTCTAAAGCCGCTGGAGGTTCATTCCTCTGTTCCATGCCAAGGTACGCTAGAGCATGAACAAGGTTGTGGATTATGCCGCCTGCTTCAGCTTCATTCTCATGTGGCCTACAGGATGCAGTAAAGGACGTCTTCTGAGATGTCCTTGCCTTCTCAGCCTCAAAGTATGACATCTTGGGCTTGGCAGGATGACGCTAAATACTCACAAACTAGGGCATAAAATTTCATTGCTCGATCGGTGACCATCTCAATGTTGCAATATTTCAGCTATAAACTATGGCTGTGTTTCACTGTGGCCTGGAGACTGTCATTCTCATTGTACCAGTCCCCGAGTGTCTTTCGTTTTCTCGTCTCCAATGCAGGATTCTTTTCGTGCTTCGTACTGAGCCCCAGTTTGAGATGAATGTTCGACACAGCTAATACAAAGGGAGAGCCGGTATCAGGCCTTATGTATTTTTTTGCAACTAACTGTTCGTCCGGCCATGCTGTGTTCAGCCAACCACTTTTTACCTCTTTCAAGCATGACTACAGCCTTGCAAGCCTTACTCGCTGCCGGCGGCCACCTCATATGCCCACTTAACTCTTTCTGTACTGCATTCACAGGGCTTTGATAGCTCGCTATCGAAAGTTTGAATTGCTGCATTAGAGATATATCGTGTCTTTCGTGGACATACTGCACAATTCATCATGAAGGAGAAAATCTGTCATTCAATTTATGTCAATTTCCCCCCTGTATGGCCTTGGTTTTCGAATGAGCTTCGAAGTTGCGCGATCGTCTAGTGGGAAGCGGATATGGTCACAGTGAGGTTTGTGTGCCCTTTTGTCTGGTGTGAACCGAGAATGCTGGCCCTCGTATGGCGCTGATGAGGGGACTTAGACTGGGTAAATTTAGTTAGTTTATTCGTGATGCGCACCCGGCGCATTTTGAAATCTGTCTCTCTCGGACCCTCCCCTCGCATCTGTTAAAACACTGCGGCATGGGGTCTTTTCCAGTTAATTCACGAAGGTCTCGTGTGAGGGTCAAGGTCCCAGCATGGTGCCTCCTCTGGCCTCTGTTAAAAACACTGCTGCACGGGGGTCTTATCAAGTTCATTCGCAGAGGTCTCGTGGAAGGGTCACTCTTTCACGGTGATTTCCCCTAGCATTCCCCCACTGCTCATTTTTTTTTTATCTATGTCGCAGGGACCGCGTCGTTCAACCCGACAACATTGCTGCAGTCTTGGGCAGCAACTAGTTGCTTGTAACGTGTTACTGGTAACTAGTTACTTTCTCCAGTATTTCCAACGGTAACTAGTTACTTTTAAGTTAGAGGAACATGTAACTGTATGTAACACTGTGACGTTTTTACGCAGTAACAGTAGCGGAATGTACCGTTAGTTACTTTTTTTAATTTTGTGAAAACTTATTTAGTAGCAACGCTCCCTAGAGGCCAATGCCAAGTGCTTTTGACTTTTTCGAACTTTCTTCACCACATTTTCTCTACGTTTAACTTTCCACACGACGGCTCACTCATAGTTAAGAAGTCGCTGAGAGGAATATTCATTCTACAAAAACACGGCGTACGATAATGACACAAGAAGAAAGAGTAGACGCCATAAACGCTGACAAGCAACTGAGGAAGCGCACAAAAGACGAAAAAGAAGGAAGAGACGAAAAACTTGTGCATGCCTATGTGCAAGGCTACACTATCAATCCGGCACACGTGGCAAACTACGTGAAAGATAATTGTTGAGACATTTTATTTCCTCTTTTTGCAATTGACGGTTGGCTTACGCATGCGCTACCACTTATCTCTCATGTGCTACCACTAATTTGTTGCAAGCATTTTGTGAGCTTCCTCAGTTAACAGTAGGCATTTGTGATGTCTGCTCTTCCTTCTTGTGTCCTTGTCGTATGCCCTGCTTTTTGTAGAATGAATACGTACCAACTAGCTCAGATTTCTGTTATTGTAAGAGAGGAATGTGTTCTCTGCAGAAGACCGTATTGGGAATTGACTTGTCAACTACATGTCGTAAATCAATAATGTTGCAACTGAACAGCTTGCCAAGTTCACGTTCCACTTTTTAGAGGGGGAAAGGCATATATATTATTTTTGACTGTTGAGCTGCTAGCTCTCTTGTTGTGCCAGGGGAGCCTCCTTCTGAGGCTTCGAGCTAACCGTGTTTGACAGACAGGTGGCTAGAAAATGGCAGCTTTAAAGAGCTGAAAGTCCGATGTGCCATGAACTAGTGAATAAAGAAAAGGAGAATTTTAAAGGCTCTTTTTTGTTAGGCAGATAATTAATTACAACAAACAGATAAGCCAAGGAAAATATAGGGAATGTTATTTGTAGTCAATATAATGAAAATGCCAAGAAAGTAAAAAAAAAACGGGAGAAGAGATAACTTGCCGCTGGCAGGGACCGAACTTGCACTTTTCAAATAATGCGTCCAGTGCTATACCAACTGAGGTACTGTAGTTTTTATTTTTTTCAGCCTCTTTGTGGCTTACTGTAAAGGTCTACTCCAACTTAATACAACAATTCAGAAATTGACAGATGTTCCGCCTCCTATGCAGGTGGCATCTTCAGTATACACTAGCAACAAAAAAAAAGAAAGAGGAAAAAATTAGCGGACTTCAATCAGTTCATCAGTCACTCTTTTTTTTTCATTTATTGCATCATTAAAGGCCCGAGGGCATTACATAAGAAGGGGGCAAAGAATATGCTGTGAGTGTGTATAATTCAAGTTGAACAAATTATTATAAACAGTACAGTTCTAATATGGTAGTTTGGTCAAAAATGACAACAAAAATGAATCAAATAACACACAAAAGAAGCGCTTTAGCTGGGAATTAGAGTACAAACAACTAGGCACAAATAAATTATACATACAGTACGTTGGTAGAATATATTTACAGCTACGGGTTAATGGGTGGAATCAAAGTGGGATTCCAATTTTGCGCGGAATGATGTGCGGTCAGGTGTGGCAACAATGGTGTCGGGAAGGCGATTCCAAATTGTTATGTCTTGGGGGAAAAAGGAGTCGTTCATTGCGGATTTACGGCCGTTGATTCGTGCAATGGGGTTTGAATGGTTAATGCGGGAAAACGTTCTGTTTGGAGAAGAGTTCTCTTCTCCTTGCAAACATCTGGCAAGGGGCCGCGGTTGCTATTGCAAGCCGATTCATCATAGAAAATGAATGACTTTTTCAGAAGTTCCCCTCTCTCACTTTTGCTAATGAGCCAGTGTCATCACATTGTTTAGGTCAAAGCTACCTATACCTTGTCCAGCAGTGTTCAAGAAACTCCATCTAAGAATGCGTTGTATGGTCGACTTCACCAACCTTTGCTTTCCCGGTACTTTCCTGGTCCTTCCCTGATATTTTGCTGCCCGTTTCATCGATGTAAATATGTCGCTTCGCAATCCCCGCATCGTACTTGTAGATGATTCCATACTGATCGTTTCCAGGTGTGCAGTGTTTGGGTTTCGCGAACACGTGTCACAAGTAATAGTGGGGCTTAAAAGCGGTTTGTATGCCTAGCGGACGGAAAGCTGTCTGAACAGCGTCTGACACACAATGAACAACATAGGAAATAGACTTGATTGATGTCGGCTCCACTCGTTACGCACTACCCGTTCCTCTTCATATTTATTAAATATATTCTATAATTTCGTATGCAAGCAATTACTTATTTTATGTGGTGAATAAATAGTAACGATGTTACTTTTTCACAGTAACTAACTGTAACATTGTTACTTTTTACTCGTAACGTGTCCATGACTGCTCTGCCATCACTGTGTTGCATAAACGTCTCGTGATGCAACTGACCAATGTCTGACGCCCGCATTTGTTGCTTCCTGTAGAGGCTGAATAATGCACTTGAATCACAAAGGAAGTGCAAAGTAGGAATGTGCCACTCACTAAAACCGCTCTTTCCTATCTGCTTGCTAAGAAAGTATGGTTCTTTTAAAATGCAATACCAACCAGCCCAAGTAGCTACTTTTTTGCAGAAAAAAACTAAAAGCCCACAGTACCATGACCAGTATAATTCCTATCCATGCATGCATATTCTACCCCAACGAGTGCGGGCTTGCCAGCCGAGAAAATGCGTCCACATTCACATAAGATCTACCCCTTCTGTGCATTATTGTGACATTAAACTTCTGTGGTGTCAGTACCCAGCACGTCAACCATGCACTCTAAGCAGACGTCAAAGTGAGGAACTTTGCAGGACTATGGCCTGTCACCGCTGTGACACTTGCACAAAAAGCCCCGTCTCAAGACACTGTAATGCGCATATGACAGCATAAGCTTCTGTCTCTGTCGTGGCCCAGTGGGTTTTGGTTCGTGTTAGCTTCTTGCTGAGAAAAGCCACTGGCAATTTCCTGTCATTTTCATCAATTTGAGCAATACATCGTCTTAAAGCTACGTCGGATGCATCTATTGCCAGTATGTAACCCTTGCTTATGCCAGCAGCATGAAGTGTCGGCACCCTTAATAACTGTTCTTTAATGGCTTCAAACGCTTTTTGCGCGGCATTGCTCCATGGTATTAGCAGTGGGATCCGGCGCCCTGTAAAATTGTTTAGCGGTAGCACTAACGTAGAGTAAATAGACACGTAGTAACGGTAATAATTACATAGCCCGAGAAAGCTCCGTTCATGTTACTTCTGCGGCCGAGCATAGTAGCGCCATGTTGCCAAATTTATCCCTTATATTGACTAACAGCACAAAAAAGGACGAGAAGGAAACACAGACAAGCTCTGTGCTAGTCCTTTCTTGCGCTGTTATGCAATTTAATGGACCACCATCTTCCCAAAGTTTTGCATTCTACCTTGTGTTATGAAACTATGCTGTGGCCCCATGTTCACTACCTTGTGTGTGTGTGTATGTGTGTGTGTGTGTGTGTATGTGTGCGTGTGTGTGTGTGTGTGTGTTTGTGTGTGTGTGCGTCAACTCAAATGAACCTATGATTTCTTTCTTGCCTTAATGCATCACATTTTTCCTAATCACAGTAATTTTTTGCTTCCATAGCATCGTTTTCTCAACCATTCAGAAGAGCCACGACGCGCACTCTTCGCATTTGACGGCTACCGTGTAGACAGAGCCCAGGGCATCAATCAGCTCGCCAAAATCATCGTGGCTTCTCTTGTTCGAGACTTTGGACTCGGAATCCAGTCGCATGGGCACAGCGAGCTAGGTGCCCGCTACAGGGTGCTAAAGTGCAGCCATTGCAACACTAAATGCCACAAATCCTGGAAATGGTCCGAATTCCTTCGCCTGCCCTCTCGTCATAGTCCAAGACAGCTTTAGACTATCTTAACGTGTGAAGCAGCGCACAGAAACCGGACATGTAAGGGAGAATATGATTCGCCAGGCCAACCCACTGCACTTGCAACTAGGTTATTTTGAAGGGGAAAATGGAAGTAGTAACAGTCACATGAACAACTGCACCACATGCAAAACTTTATGCATTGATTTGAGAAAAGCTCTTCGTTGCATGTGGTGTACTTGTGCATATGCGTATTACCTCCTCTTTTTTTTCCCTTCAAAATCAGCTGGATGCAAGTGCAGTGGTTGGCCTGTTAAATCATATTCTTCCTTATATGTGTGGTTTATGTGTGCATCTTCATACGTTAACATGCTCTGTCACTAATTTGCCCAGCCCAACTTTCAACCTAACTGAACTCTGACCCAACGGTCCTTTTCAGGGCCACCCATGTGTTGTCCGGCGGGTCCAAATGTTTCCAACCGTTACCATCTCTAGAGATTTCCTGGTCGGCTTGCCTGGCTAGGGATAGTTTTCTGTCAAGGTAAGGATGTATATTGTGTATAATGTAAGCATTTCGCATTCTTCCTCCATCTCTAGTTTCCTTGCAATAGCCTTATTATATGCCCCTTGTTTTCCCAGAAATTTCAGTAAGCGTTTTAGTATTCCCACTTAAAAAAACGGAACAGCATTATAGCTTCAGTATGGAACTGGCGTCCATCTTAATCTGCTTTATTTTTAACTTCATCCTGCTCTTCTTTCCTGCCCTGGCTCTCGTGCTTCTTTTTGTCCTGTCCCAAGGCTCATACCGCTTCATGCGTATAACTATCAACAGCTACTGCAGCTACAACAAGATGCAGGAAAGTTCGTATAGGCATACACAGTAGTGGCTACATAGATCAAAACACCATTGTTGGAAAATGTATTCTTAGGAATGTCTAATTTGTTTTGGTATAATTGTTGCGGTGGCCAAAGCTTTTAATACGTTTCAACAAAAGTTTTTTTGTACGATAGAATTTTATGGGCAATACTGATAGTTGGGCCAGTTGGTGATACATAGAATTTTAGTCATGAGTTCGCATAAATCCGTTAAAATTGCACGCTGGACGCGAATAGTCTATTTTCATTGAGTGATTACGCAGCCACCAGCGATAACGCGGGAAGCTTCTATGGTTCACGTATAAAGCAGATGCGCGTTACCGCTTGCCGATTTATTGACGGAGGCTGCTCCGTTCGCTGCCATCAGAGTACAGCGAACATCACTGTAGTGTGATTTTTGTTTCTTGGCACAAGTTCGCCAAATAAAAGATTTGTTCTCAACCTGCCGACTGCTGCCTTCGTACAGTCATGGCCACATGACAATATTGTTTGATATTTATTTGCCAGTTTTATTTAAAAACTGTTGCCAAGGTGCCACATTGTAGCTACTGCAGTATTCCAGCATGTAGTTACAAAATATTTATATAGTTTCACTTGCGGCTGTATACAACTTTGCCTCACTTTACATAGTTTATCGCCTATAAGTAAACATAATCTTTCACTGTGAATAATTGTGTCGAGTAAAATGTAAAATTCTCAGGCTATTTAGCAAATGATTATAATAGCTATTCTAGTGCTGCTTCAAAAACAGTCGACTTGCCCCGCCATGGTGGTCTAGTGGCTAAGGTACTCGGCTGCTGACCCCGCAGGTCACGGGATCCAATCCCGGCTGTGGCGGCTGCATTTCTGATGTAGGTGGAAATGTTTTAGGCCCGTGTGCTCAGATTTGGGTGCACGTAAAAAAAACCCAGGTGGTTGAAATTTCCGGAGCCCTCCACTACGGCGTCTCTCAAAATCTTATGGTGGTTTTGGGACGTTAAACCCCACATATCAATCAATAACAGCCATCTGAGTGCTCAAAAACTACTCAAATAGCATTTGATTCACACTTGTATTCCATTTGGTTCTAAAATTTACTATTCATGCACCCCTTGCTTTGTGCAACACGTGCACAACTTTACTTGATGCCAGATGCATTGTATGAAATGGGTAGATGCTAGGCACCCTTTTTACTGTCGTCATTATTGGGTCATCAATAGAAAATTACCTCTGAGTTTTAGAAGTTACTGTACCAGCAAAGTCTATAAAAATATTAACATTTATTACTTTACCTAACAATATCAGATTTGGCAAAGTTCTTGATCTAACAAAGAATTTTTTCTTCTCTGGCGCCTGCCCATACCATTCGATATTTTCATTCACCCTCATTAAATGACCACTAAACTGCCTTCCATAATTCTTTACATTTCAAGTAAGCGGTCATCACATTCAGAATGCCATTGCGGTCAACAATGTCAAATGTGACGACACTAAGAACGATGAGCACGCCGCAAAATTTAAGAAATAGCCCCTTCTCTTCTACAAGCCTTTTGGTAATCCTGAGCGTTTACTGTGACAAAAACATTCTTATCTGCTCATGTAATTTACGGAAAAAACTTGTTTGCTCGCAGGTAGGTGTGCTCACTGCTCTTCGTCCTCGCATGGTAAAGAAGAGACAAGTCGATAAACAAAGCATAGCGCAGGAAAAAAGCAAAACTTGAAAAAGATTCTTGTAAATCATCAAATGCATGTAGCGCTATTGTTACGGCACACATTTGAAATATTATCATGGCTTCGTGTTCTTTGCAGACTCCTGTGCAACTAAATTTCAACCTCTAGATGGTCTAGGTGTACTGACATTATTTTAGGGTCCCCAGTAGGCACATTTTTTGTTTCTATGGTGAGCTCAGTCAGCTTTCTCCACACACCAGAGCAAGACAACATGTATAACATATTTAACTCTGGTTTTAAAGTTACCATTCCTCAGCATCTGCAAGCCAGCCTGATTGCAAGAGACATTATCACGACAAGTCAACGCAGGTTGTGGTGCACTTCATGGTCTGCCAGCGACCAGGCTGTCATGCAAGACAAAAGACAGCATGTCCGAATGACCGCTTCTTCTTTAATGGATTATCGAATGAATGAGAACAGATGACTTCATGCCCTCGAGCGATTGGAGCTCGAGAAGCGCGATGATGATGACAGACGTATGCTAGACTGATGAAGAAGTTCACAGGTCACTGTGTTGGCAAAACCTGTGTCCGGCGTGCAGCCTAAATTGCAGCAATCATCATCTGAGCTCTGGACAACCAGTCACTTGGCATCGTTTAC
The DNA here is from genome assembly GCF_043290135.1 of Rhipicephalus microplus. NCBI lineage: Eukaryota > Metazoa > Arthropoda > Arachnida > Ixodida > Ixodidae > Rhipicephalus > Rhipicephalus microplus. The sequence goes on from NC_134710.1 coordinate 441,617,529, forward strand.
GTGAACACGTGGCATTGACAGCCGATTCTGGTATTTGCGAGTTTGAGCTTCTCGTGATGTCAGACTTGTTTTGATACATCACTGTGAAGCCACCTTCGATACAGGAAAAGCACTACGACACTCTTTTAGGGTTCTCAACACTTATTTTTATTTAAAAGAAGGGTCGGTGATCTGCGGCCCGCGAGGCAGTATTATGCGGCTTCAGACACATCAGCATCAGAACCCCCCCCCCCCCCCCCCACACACACATAATTAGACTATGCACCTCCCAAGTAACCAGTGAGCAACTATACAACTTTATATGTATTTGGTGAGCACCTTTGGCTTATATAGTATCGACTTGATTTCCATTTCACTTTTGTAGATCATTATTGTTGATCCGCCTATTTACTATTTGACTGCAAATTCAACTCCCCTCCAGTTTGCCATACAAGCCCCCGCAGTGTCTACTTCGTGCGACTTGGCCCTCCACTTCAAAAGGTTACTGACCCCTGATCTAGAGCAACAACCCAAAGATATTCGGAATTGGCGCCACTACTTTTTGAAGGAAAACTGACATTGTACCAAATGTCATTTGGGACGATGGCTCAACCCCACAAGTGCGATTTATTGGTGAACAGTGTCTAGTTGAGCTAACTATAACACAAGAAGGCATTCTGGATCTGCTTCTTAAAATAGATGAGAAAAAAAATGCCCAGGACCTGATGAAATTACCAACGCCTTCCTAAGGCAATATGCCGAGTGGTGCTCATTTTTCTTTTGACACATTTACAAAGTCACTTCCCTCCGGCGATGTTCCGACAGATTGGAGGTGTGCCAAGGTGATACCTATTCACAAACATGGTTCGGAAAATAACGTTGCAAACTACCTAGTACTTGTAAAACTCTGGTGCACACTTTGACTACTCACCTCATGTTCCTTATGTTCCTAGAAATTTTTCTCGATTTTCGCATTTCATGCAATTGTGGCTACGCGCGGCGGCGGTAAAAGCTCCACCGCCACTGCAGTTGTGAGCTGTTAACAGCTTTTGCGGTAAAAAAAAAATTGCACTTTGTGAACCCGCCGTGAGGTAGTAAAAGCACTGCCGTTCGAGTATGTTGCACCACTTGCGACCGACGCACCATCTGAGCCGCCAATCTCGGTGTCCCACAGGCGATCATCCTTGGTCACTTCTTAGACTACCTAATGGCAATGTCGACCTAATCCGCTTCCATGTGTCTGAAATACATGTTGTAGCAATGTTCCGATCACTGTCGCAAACACTGCAGGGGTAATCTCCATTCTTCTCGTGATCTCCATTGCTTTCGTCTGGATGGCTTTGGCAAGGACAGTGAAGTCTCTGTTTTGTTCGCTGCAAACAAACTCGCAGACTTCCTGTTCAAGATCGGGGTGCCGACCCTTGCGTGCAGGAGTGTAGCCAGAAATTTTTTTCGGGAGGGATTTCACCATACTTTTTGCATGTTCGTGCATCTCTTTGTATGTGTGGGCGTATATACACATGCAAAAGTAGAAAAAAATTTGGTTCACGGAACCACGCAAGCAGGGGCGTCGCCCCTGCTTGCGGAGTCTCGTGAACTTTTTGCAGGGGTGTCGCCGGGTGGGGAGAGGGGGAACATGGGCGGTTCCTACACCCCTCCAAATTTTTGAGTTTTGCATGTCTATACACACGCACACATACAAAGGCACACATGAACATGCAAAAAGTATGGCTCTGAACCCCCCCCCCCCCCGAAAAAATCTTTGGCTACGCCACTGACTTCTTGCATGTTGCAGCGCCCTTTAAAATCTGCTACCGCTGCTTCCTCCACTTCATGATGCAGGCTCGGTCCATGCCGAACTATGCTACAGCACTATGGTTAAGTGCTTGGATTCACAAGCAAACGTTTTTTTTTTTTTCAATTTGGTTTAGCAGAAACAGGGGGCTTACTTAAAATAAGAAAACTATGGTATTACTTTCCTATAATTAACCTTGCACCCCAGCGTATTTCAATTGAAAGGAATACATGTAGCATGACTTTGTTGCATTTACTTTGTTTCATTGATGCTAATCGCTACCAAAAATCGTGAATTTTTCGGTATTGCAGTAAATAAATGTAGAAATCACATATATCACCACACCTTTAATGCACAAATAATTGCATTTATTGCACATTCATCAAGCTAGTGACTGTCTATACAAGACACTATCTCTGCATGCTCAGGTGTGTATGTGCAGGCCTTGTAGTTTTGGCCTGGCTATCTCCGCAAGCACTCTGTTGTATTGCTATTTGTTAATTTGCCAAGCAGGTAGGTCTGAACACATTTGAGAGTGCAGTGTGGGCTAGTTGGTACTGCTTCATTAGGTTACACCGTGAAGAGAGAAGCCAAGGTATGCCGTGCTGTGTCCCGTTGTTTGATTTTCTTCGCTTTTCTCTCATTCTTGGAGCGCTGTCACAATGAACATTTGAGGGCATTCACTTGGAGCTCAGGTTATCACATTTGGCAGCATGCTCCAAGCCTAGCTCATCTGGACATGATTAACCCCTCAAACACTTATGACGACCTGTACTCGTCGTGGCTCTTCAACAATGTTTCAAGGAGCTCACTGAAATGTTTTCCTGTATAAAACACAGACGGCAGCACAGGTTTCATGACTCCCGTTTTTATTGAGTCTGCCCACTAAAAGGGCGATGCGTGCCTTGGTTATAAATGAACACGGCCTCATCTGTGAGGCGATCTCACATGGAATATCTTTCTTCTTCAGATGATTAAAGGGTTAGTGATGCGAATGTTGGTGATGGATTATTTTAGTCATGTTTGAATTTTACTTGAGATTACACTTCAAGTGCCTCAGGAATGAGGTATTGCATGACTGTGCAAAAAAATTATGAATAATGCATTACCTGATGCAGAGTGTTGTTGCAAGTATTTTTCTGTTTTGAACACGTCATCGAAGCATTTCACGTCGTACAAAAACCTTCATTCTTTAAAGGTATAACTGCACTAAGCAGACAGGGACATAGAAAAGCACACTTATACTTTTGAAGAATGAATATCAACCAACTATCCCAATTTGGTGCTGTCTTGCTATATATAAATGGCAAATTTTGAACAATTTTTCGCAATTTATTTGACACTTAAGAGATAAAGACATCACAGTTGCACTCACATACACTATCTGCGTAGAGAACAAATTATTTTGAATTGAAAATTAACAATTTACCGGTTTTAGCACAAAGCTACCATGAAATACATACTGATTTCTCGGAAAGAAAGAAAAAACGTTGTGCTCCTAGGCTTAAGCCTAGAACCAGCACCTTTCAGGGTTTGTTACTCTACAGATATAACTAGGAGGCTAACAATGTGTTGTGAAAGTGCAAATAAGCCAAAAAGTCTGAGCACGTACATTGAATATGGCAAGAGACCTGCGGAAACATTCTGCAGCTTTTAGCACGTGACTCTTCTTTACCATATATTCATGAAAATCCAACTTCAGAAGATTACTTGCATCTGGTTATCAGTGTCCATGCACTTTGAGTTGAATTCACCGTCGCACTGTGATTGCTGGCAGCATATTGGTTAGCTTAAACGGTACAGAGATCATCCCGAAAACGCGTCGGTCACGGTTTTAACCTGCACACCATATCAAATATTTTTACCAACTAAAATGCTGTTATTCATGACAAATTCATATGGGCATAATTGCAGTTTTGTGCAACAAACAGTAGTGGATGGCCATTTTCACATACATTACCCCTCCTCCGTTCTGTAAAACTGAGCTGTTATAAACGAGTTATTCTCTTGCAGCTGACAGCACATCACAGTGTTTGTAAAACTGGATAGTTTCCCAACACACCATATTGAGAACTACGCAGCTGCATTGTGGGGCTAAAGCATATGGGCAGTTTGTGCCATCGAGCAAGCATTTGTTATTGTTATGAGGCCCAGCAGCACATAGTGCTGGGATAGTTGACATAGTTCTTAGAAGGCAGTGTGGGTTAACATAGGCACTGCTGAAGTTGAGGCATCTCCGTTATGGTGCAAAAGAAAAATGGCTGCAGAGATTTTATGTTACTGAGGGAAAGCAATGGAAGGCATGGCACCAAGACACCATATCATTTACGAGTTTCCAAGGCATACAATATTGGCAGGTCAACTGCACCAAGGCGGATGAACTGTAAACAAGAGAGCCAAAAGGTGCTTCTAAGTGTCAGGCTGTACGTCACGAAAACTGAGCTCAAGAAAGTGAGCGCATAGTGTGCACTGTAGGTGACTGCATCTGTTTGTATATCACAGCAAGGTCGACAGCTGGGCTAGTTGGTAGAGTTCAATTTTGATTATAGCAATGCAAACAACAGGACGAAATGGACACACATCGCAAATAAGCTAATTGTACAAGTTGAGCGAGAAGGGTTCAGCAAAATTTTCGTGCCACGCCTTGAGCACTGGCTGCCACCGAACAATGTATTTCGCCTGATTTGATCGATATGTGGGGTTAACGTCCCAAAACCACCATATGATTATGAGAAACGCCGTAGTGGAGGGCTCCGGAAATTTCGACCACCTGGGGTTCTTTAACGTGCACCCAAATCTGAGCACACGGGCCTACAACATTTCCGCCTCCATCGGAAATGCAGCCGCCGCAGCCGGGATTCGAACCCGCGACCTGCGGGTCAGCAGCCGAGTACCTTAACCACAAGACCACCGCGGCGGGGCAATGTATTTCGCCTTTCTTATCTAGTTACACCTGTATATCTACAAGCTGACCTCCCAGACAAATAGGTATTCAATGGGTGTCATACTGTCAATCTTGATCATGAAGGAGTTTGACCAGATAGAATTTCTCTGCCGAGAATACTGCAAGCCGGTTGCAGAAAGGAGTCGGCCCCTATTGAGAAATTTGATCCTGATTGGGCTTAACTGCAATCAACAGTGCATTATGCACTACCGGTATCATCTGCGTGGGCGCTGGGCAGCCATTGATGCCCATCAGCAAAGCACTATTCATTTGCGCCAATACCTAATACACTTGAATGTGGTGCGGTGTCCACGCGTGCATGCACGTTGACGATCGTGTCCCTATCATCGGAAATGAATTTTCAGAGTTCGATACATCTAGCGCAAGTGATCGATCAAACCGCTCGTACTTTTCGAAAGTAGAGCGCGTGACAATTGTATAAAGCACTAAGATCAATTGGAAGTTGCTTCATAGCGCGTACCTTACTCACCTGTCGTAGTGGTTGAGTACAAATATCCAGGAGTGAAGAAGTATCACACCTTCCCATGTGACAAAACATACGCCAGCTTCATAAGAAATGCAAAAATTAACGCGTATAACTCAAGAAAGTCACTAAAGAATAATTTGTATCGCGCGAACTTTGCATGCATGTTTGCAAGTAAACAATCCGCCATTGCAGACAATGTCAATGTCGATCGAGCTTTTTGTAAATTTGGTACGAAACGCAAAGGAGCCTAAAAAACGCAAAAATACCGCAGCAATAATAATAATAATAATAATCTAAGCATTCTAAGACTAATATTTTAAACTGATTTAGTCTTCTCCGTAAACTTCAATTGACCCGCCATGCACCTAATCCCCGTGGCTTGAAATATAACTGCCTTGCATCACCGTTATGAAAGTAGTGCAGACACCGCGTTCATTCATTATCTACACAGGAAGACAACCAGGTCACGTTTTCACAATAAGCTTTTATTATAATGCTGTTGGTTGTAAGTGCTAGGCCTTCACTTTGAAAGAACATAAAACTTTGGCCAGGCTTTTGACATCTTGGTTTTTCCAGAGCTTCGGAAATTCTACAAAATCTGAAATGATAAATAGTCGGTGAATAATTGCAGGTCAGGAAATTCACTAACTAAACACTAGACAATACGTTAAATAATTAAGCAGGTGTATCAGATAGACCAGATGAGAGACTAAAATTTTATTATTAGTGAAAGCCTCAGTGCAGTGCCAATGTCAACACAATGTACTTGTCATCAGTGCACCTGTTCAGGCAGTGGTCATCATCAGCAATTGTAATTTTTGTGGTTTTACGTACCCAAACAATGATATGATAAGGCACGCCGTAGTAGAGAGCTCCGTAAATTTTGACCATTTGGTGTTGTTTAACGTGCACTGACATTACACGTAGTACAGTTTACTACAAACATTTATCAGAGTTACGCCATCAAATCGACGATACCATTCACAAGAGCCCGTGCGTCCTGTCACACACTAAAAAGGCCATGTGAGCTTAGAGAAAAAAACAATGAGTGACGCAAGCCGCAGTACTTCCAGTGCGATCTCGAGTGGCAATTAGCCCTTCTGTGCATTATTTTATTTTCCATGCGACAAGCACACAAAAATTACCTAGCTGGCTCAGTTAATACACGTGCAAGCGATCATGTGCTGTACAGCCGCACCACAAAAGATGGTGATAATGTGCTAGAATTGCTTTTTCTAACAAATACCAACCGGTTAAAGCATGGGTCACTCACCTTTATCGTTGAGGAACGTGCGCTGCACGTACTCGGCGACGAATTCGTGCGTTGCGATGTGGTGCGTCACATACTCTTCCAGTGAAGACAGGCCAACGCCACAAACATCACATTTCACGCGCGTATTGACTTCTGGGGCTACTTTATGGACGTCCCTGGACATGCCGAAGCATGTTTTTCTTCTTGGTGAACAACATACTGCAAATCTCGCAACGACGGCTTTTGTCGTCAGTGACAGCTCGATCACAGTTGACCTGCGCCATTCCAAAACGGAGTGAACAAGAATGGACGTAGTTGCGAGCACCTGTATTTGTAGATTTTTGTGCGGCATTATAATCCAATTACCCACGCCATGCCACCGTTGCCCCGTGAGTACTAGTGAAGATGGCACTAGGGACGAAATTCATCAAGCACGTGACATACTAGGCACTCCGTGACGATACGGGGGAAAGTCAAAACTAACTTAGGGAAAAAAGTCTTCAAGTGACGTCCCATGTGAGTGACGTAGCAGTGACGTCATCTATTGTTTGCGACAGAGCCCAGACTCCAGCAAAAAGCATGTCGGCCGTGGGCCTAAAACTGGGATTGATGGTAAACTTTATTTCTTCAAAAAGAAACTGCAGACGATTATGTTAAATAGTCATCAGCTCAATACTGACGTCCTCCGCTTAACTTTTGAGGGCTCCTGTGGAGCGACGAACACTACCGTTACGCCCGCAACGCCCACAAGCTTTGCGTATGGTATTCTAATTCTCAACTATTTGCTTGCACTTTTTGTGTCTCAAATAAATCTTGCCTTTGTGTTGATCCTCTGCTTCTATTGTTGAGGTAAGTTTTGATTAGTACTTCTTAAAGCTTGCTGTTAGTTGCTGGTGTTAAATCCCAATTTGCGGCCACTTAGTTTTCTTTTTTGCTCTGTACGTTGTCGTGAAAAGTTTTCCCTGCGTAATTCTCGCAACTCCAAAATTTTGCATCAGTTTTCCGGCAAAAAAAGTGCGAGGAGTATGTGAGTAAATACGGTAGTGGGCGCTACTTAACCTAGCCGGCGGAAAACGCATGGAGGGGCTTTATTCTACATCATCAGAGACACAGCTGGACTGACTGCACGTGCTCTCCAAGCAGACGAAATTCCAGTGTGCGTGACGTCACCGTTTTTTGTGAAAGCAGCATCAGCTGTGCAGCGGCTTCACCGTGGCCGCGAGGAAGCGCTGACATCACTACAATTTGCGAGATTTCGACCCATTTAAAACCACGGTCGGTAGTGGATATATAAATCAATATTACAGATATTCATTCGTAACTCAGATGCGTTTGAGGTCTCGAATCGCTACTAGGTGGTCGACAGCTATTCGTTGACGCGAAAATCTGGACATGAGTAAATTTGATGTCAGTGCTTCTTTAAGCTGTCTGCAAATTAAAGCCCCTTCTTTCCCTCAAATATCATGCATGTATAGAAAAGTATTTTCTTTTGTGTATCACAAACACCTATTCAGAGAGCTCGAAACACCCATTGATGACCATACTACAAAACTATTTCTTCGAACGTCACAAGACATCATGGCCTTATTAGATGCTTCAATGAATACAAAAGACTGACCAGCGTCTCGCGTCGGTGGTGCGAAAACGAGTTCTTCATAATATCACCATAAAGAAGAAGCGGAAAATCTAAAAAAACTGCAGTTCACGGGCGTGTACACACAAGATAACAAGGCGTCAGACGCGCGCTATTCGGTGTGTGTATGTCGTCTTCTCTTCTTGTATACGCGGGCCCGTAAAGTGGTTTTGGTTTTCATTTATTCAAGTATGTGCAAACATTCCCACCAACAGAATCACCATCAAGTGATGACGTCACACATTGGACAATTTTTGATGACCTATTGATATTTATTGGGACGTTACAACGTGGCGTCCCCACATGACGTTCTCACCTGCTCAAAGGAGGACCGGTCCCAGAAGCATGGCAAGACCACGTGAGTTGCAATGCAGACAAATGCGGGAGGCTCGGCACGCCAACTCAAATAAAAAAGGAGGTGGCTTTGAGTCGACTGAGGCATGAGGGACGTTCGAAGTCTTTAATATTTGCTTCGAATTGAGTGTAGAAGACAGTAGCCAGAATATTCGAAATGTTCATAAACTGTCGCACTACCTAGCAGAATTCAGAAGTATCCTCTCAAGAATGGTGAGTAGGCATACGCTTCGGGTTTCGCTAGCCTAACTATTCACACGTTGGCAAGAAATGGACACAAACCACTTTAGTGCATTAGTGAATATACCGGGGCGTCCGTGAGGTGATAATTTTGATTAGTTCTTGCGATACACGAAGTTTTCCTGAAAATACGTGGTAACTAGCGCCTTCGTTTATAGCTCAGAGAGTACACATATCAGCTTCGCAAGAGTTTGTACAGCCACATTGGATAGGTAAATGTTATCGTTTGACCTTTCCAGTTGAAACTCACCTTGTTGTTTTACTTGCGTATAGCATTCCTCAGTGCTTTCGTAGTGCAAGAATTACGTAACTTTCAGTATACGCGGAAAGTCTCGCGGGCTCGCGATTTGCTCTTCCAAATCTTTGCGCTTTGGCCAACGCTGCGTCGCTTGATTTTTACGTTAGTTTCTAGATGGCAGCACAGTGCAAGCTATTCGCTTCTTACCGGGTGTCAGAGCAAATTGTTCTCCGCGCCCAGATAAACATGGTGAGTGGCGCCGTCTTGGTGTTGTGCTTGATGAGGGACGCGTTGTTGGTGTTATTGAAGTTGTTCGGTGGAGAGACTTCCTCAGATGAATTCCAGCAGTGGTGCTCAGAGAAGGCATCTTTACGTTGAGGATTTTTCACTGGACGTAGAATGCACCAAGAGTGACAGTGACGATGAACGGATCAGTTGCTAACTCACAAGCACCAACTTGCACTTCACGTCCCGTCGTACGTTAACATATTTTCACGCTCGTGAATCACTTTTACTGTAATTTTTGTATGAAATTCCTTGGCGAGCTGAAAATGAAGACAGTTTTTCTTGTGCATTGCATGTAACCCAAATAGAGTGGATATTAAGGAGCGCCACTAGCCGCCAACGCGCTCGAAGCGAAATGGTTAGACAAATGAAACATGCGGTTACAACTACAGTCACGCCTCTCTGCTAACTTCTCTCGCACTTCACTGGTACCGTCTGAACGACGTTGTTATTTGACGAATTTTCAAAGTTTTGAAGTTGCAGAAAGCGTTAGTGTGTATTCGTTTTGATATCCTTGTTGCGATTGCGCTAATAGAACCTGCAACATTCGAGTGCAGTGTATCGCACACTGTTAGGGTCTGATGATGGCTGCGATATAAGCGCTATTTAAAAGGTGTTAAGTGCTTGCGTTCTGTTGAAGAACCAACTCTATGCCTCTTACAGCGCAATAAATGACCACGGTGTAATACGTTTGCCAATCATCGCCACGTTAAACATTCAGTCCCATGCAGCCACAATGGGGCGCTATACTCGCTAGTGCCCCACTACTGCGGCAAATCTATCAGGCAGGCTCGGCACAAATTTTCCTGGATTGCCGTTCAGTTGATACGTGAATTTGAGTTCGCGCAGTTTTCCGTAGCACGCGGAGGAATACGCAAGGTGTCGTTGATGCACGGTCGATCAGCGGCAAGAAATGAGCTAGCGAACATTTAGCAGTTCCTCTCGTTTGAGAAAGTACTTTGGTCTGATGTACATTCATTTGACGATCAAGAGTTCATCCTTTGAAAGCGGCACGGGGCGTAAGTTGATTGATTGATATGTGTGCTTTAACGTCACAAAATGACCACATGATTAGGAGAGATGCCATAGCGGAGGGCTCCGGAAATTTTCACCACCGGGTTCATTAACGTGCACCCAAATCTGAGCACACAGGCCTACAGCATTTTCGCCTTCATTGAAAATGCCGCTGCCGCCGAGATTCGATCTCGTGACCTGCGGGTCAGCAACCGAGCACATTAGTCACTAGACCACCACGGTGGGGCATCATGGCGTACGTCCGTGCGTCATATACATTTTTGTATGCGAGTTCACGGCTTGATCATCCTACCGCAGGCATCTTGAATTGCACGGCGCACCGCCTACAGCCCGTGGGTGTTGCGAATAGCTCGTGCATTGTAAGTTTGCCCAGTTGGTGTCGATTCATGGTGTAACTGTGCAAAATATGAACGGGAACACAAAAACACGCTGACTATATTATTCCCAAAACAAGCCAAATATAAAGGACAAGAGAAATGAAACACAGGGAAAAGTGGTGACGAGATAATATAAGGGACGACATATGTGAACAAAAGCCGAAGTCACATTGATAATGACACGCTAATTACACAAGACCAAGAATAATTAACTGTTTTTCGTGTAAAGCCACAAATGAAGCGCTGACACAGACTCAGAATATTTATGAGCGCAGACTCGGTAAGTTCACGCGCTCTTTGATTTTCGTGTTGAAACAATTTAGCCTCTTTGTGTGCCAAAGAATATAACAGAAATGTGGTGAATCGACTAGCGGTCCAGAAGGACACGTGCAACGTTAACAATATGTGTAACCATTGATTTTATATTACCAATGTTGTCCACTCGATACTTCTTTCCTGCAGTCATGTATATACGTCAGCCAAATGGGATGCTGTGTAAACGTTACACTTAAAGTACATTCCCATTCTCTGAAAGGCCACGTTGCCTACCATGTTGAAGCGCATTGAAAGAAATGTGTGTGCGTGGCGCTCTTTCGAGACACCTCGGTGCTGTCTCACCAGGAAAAAATCAGGCCACGTGAACTTGTTGAGGCTGTGCACATACATCGACATTCAGAGTTTTGCGTTGGCATTATCTTTGTGCTTTACATGAAAAAAAATCACAGCATATATACGGAATGAATGTTCACAAGTGGGGCAAAGCGTCCGCTTTCCTGTCTGACTATGGATACGCTGTGCTGTCTAGGTTGTAGGGATGGACTGCCCTAGACCACAAGGAGTTCACCCATAAAATGTTATATTAGTCTTCTGTGATAGGCGTGTAATGGTTTATATGTCTTCGGTGTTTGTTGGTACGGTTCCTCTTCACCGTTCTCACCTAGACCTTTTGCCTTGTCTAGCAAAGACAATGGTATTTCTTGAGATACTTCAATGCCGGAAATTGAATCTGTCTATCTGCGTGTCTGTATTTCGGCTTACGTCTCCCGATTTCATAGAATTGCGAACGTTTAACCCCTTACAAAGCGAGCAACCATCTTGAGCTTGTTTTTGCGTTCATATACGTGCTGACATTGTTAATCAAAAACAGATGTTACGCATATTTTGGCACAAAATTTGTACGGGATCACTGCGTTACTTTATTTCTAAAATGTATAGATACGTAATTATAAAGAGCGCAGGGCTTAGTACGCGATGATGGAAATCCGACGCTATGACAAAAAAAAGGAGACAAAAAAAAAAAAACGGATCATTCTACACTTCACTAAAGCCACATGGTGCTGCCACCTACCAGCGACTTTTCATTCTAGAGAAACTTTGAACTGTCGACATCATCTAGCAAATAACAGCTAGATAACTCACGCAGCATAACTCAGGCAGCATCAAATTATTTTATATACTCCCTACGGGAGTAGAGTGGCGCATAAGACCGCAATCTTGCATATAGTTAGTAATAATGCCTCGCTGTGTTTCTTCAGCTGATCGACGAAGCACGTCGCCGATCGCCAGTCAACGTGCCTAGCGCGCCAAGCGCGAAGGAGTAGAGCCTAAAGTCAGTTGAAAGTGTTCTGTCACTCTGCGCTGTTTTTGTTGTCTTTGTCTTTGTGTGCTTATAGTTCTCAGCATAAGAGTAGTGCTGAATAACATGCACCACCTCTCCCACATGGTCCAGTGGCCCAAGCCATGAAAGGTAAGCAACAACAGAAAACACAAAAATAGGTCCTCCGAATTAAGGAGTGCCCCACTAATCCAGCATTGATTATTTAAGCATGATCTTTGAAAATGGTGCTAAATTTACGCAAATACTTTGCTATCGAAGCTTAAGGACATGAACCTAAAGTGAATAAAATCACCAGCTCGTACTTAACGGACCTTCAGAGTGCACGACGGTTATTTCATAAATTCCAGATGGACGGCAACCACTTTCGGTGGTGCAACCTGTGCACCATCTTCTCCGCAGTACATGGTTTCTGGAGGTGCTGGAAAAAAATGCGCTATTCTGCTGCCCAAAGGTAGCATATACAGTGATTCGAAGGCAGCGTTCATTCGCTGGTTTTCTCGCGCAGACCGTCAAATGAACGTTGTATTCTCTCTCTAAAGACTATCGCGTTTCGACGACTTTCGACAGCGAAGCGCGCCGATATATACGCCGCCAAATATATTTACCCTTTGTCTTTCAATGCTTTTTGGAAAATGAAGCTTCAGTTGATAGAGTATGCCGTTTTGTGCTTTTCTCTTATCTAGTGTTCCCGTTCGTTTTTTGTGAAGTTAGGTCAAAGCATAGCCAAGCAGCCGAGACGTTTTCTCTTCCGCCACCTGCCTCAAAAATTAGCAGAACTAGCGCAAAGTAGCCAATCCTGGCCCTCTTGCTGACGAGTTTGAGTTCCTAATGCCTTTTAAATATTTTCTTCTCCCCATTTTCATCAAATCAACTGCTGTGCCGTCGTCTCTAAAACAAATAACAAAAATTATTTGCGCCAAGTCAGTACATAATACTGAAATTATAATGTTACAGCGCGTACAGACAACACGCACCACGAAGAAATTCTTTCAGGAGCTTTCTAATGTCACCGTCAATTCCACCCAAAGGTTCCGTGTACCGGTGTTCTTTCATTGTACTCACCTAGTTAACTTACCTGCATCAAAACGATAGTATTTTGTAATAAAGAATAAAATACCTTTCTTACCATTTTGACGTCATTAAATTATTAGTAACATTGCCCTGCATATATTTAACACGTGAATTTTTGTCTTTCCGTTGTGCAATTTAGTTTTAGCTGGTTTATGCGGCCATTTTTTACAGCGCAAGCTGCTGTGAGATCACAACGGCCGTTGCGCCGTAATTGTCCGTCGCCGGCGGTGTCCGTAAGCGGTGAGTAAATAAAGACACTCAAGGTAGACTGGGATTAAAAGCCGGCTACCCTGCACGCCAGCCCAGTATTCTACCTCTGAGCTACGCCGGTTCTTGAAACTCCTTTGGAAACTGACCCTTCGCAGGTTTCATGTCATGGAAGGAATCGCGTTAATAATCTGCAACAAAGTGTTTTTGAACACCAAAAGAGCTATGAGGCTTCACAAACACAAATTGCGTATCGAGTGGGTCGTTCAGTGCTACGACATCATCACAATAGCGTTAGAGATAGTTTGTTACCATCGTAAGACCCAAGCATAAAAAAATGCATAACATTCCTTGCAAGCGTGTAGAAGTTAGCATGCTTCTTCGAAGAATAACGAAGTATGGCGTAGTGGATGGCTCCCAACTACACAAATTTATTATTTATGATACAGTGGGTAGGTATACTGCAAGGGTTTTTAAACAGTTACCCTAAGAGTGTTTAAATATGGCTCTAAAAGGCCACTCTTGCACCTTGAGGTATGGCAGTGGTGTGCGTTCCGCCAGGTCTGTCTGTTTTTAGCGCCGCAACTACGTATGTTCTTTCATCCGTTGTTGCCAAGCAGCATGTATATCTGAGCAAATTAAAATGAACCTCCCTAAACGCTTATTTTTTTATTTGCTGTCGTTTCTTATGTTGTTGTCATCATTTGTAGTTTTAATCAGTGTGTAAATACGCATAAATGAGTACCAAATGCATTATTTCAACTCACCATTTTTATTTTACTGTACATTCATCAACGGAAACAGGAGCATTTCCTCTACCAACGTCACACAGAAGGATGATGTAAAATATGTAAGATGAGTGTGAAAAGCCTGAGAAGCTAAAAAAAATTAGAATTATGGAAGTAAATGGTGGTGAAGTATGGTCGCTAGTTATGATGCGGGTTCATTTTCATGACCAGCCACCACAATGAAGCTGGTGATCATTCAAGGCCTCTTGTTTGGTTTTTGTTATTCTGAACAGCTGTCACTGGTGCACCTTAGTGTGTGTTTAAATTTCTGTAGACGCCTACATTCAAGTTTTTATTACAGCTCGCACGTCAAGACGTAGACAGCGTTTATATCCGAGGAGTTTTGTGAGGTCGAACCAAGCCGAGCAAAGGAAACATTAGTCAAACTGACCATGAATTTAGAAAAGTGCTCATGATGGTTAACGAAAAAGTTTGTGAGGCAATAGTACCTGAAGATGCCTGAAGTTTAGTGCATGAATGCCTTGAGGGGTGAAAAAGGCGTACGAGGGCTCTTCCTGTAAAATGTTTGCGCTGCCCGCGTACAACAGGCTGGCTGTTGGCCTACGCATTTCGTGCACAGCGTACCTCGACGCCAAGCACAATCTCACGTTCAGGAAAGACGTTGATGAGGGGAACCTTTACTTTCATGGGAATTTGTGTTTCATCGCATACGCTGAATTTGTACTTTCTGACGAGTTTAGAGAGGACAGCCTTGAGTTCGAGCAGAGCGAGGCGCTTACCGATGCATTCACGCGGTCCAAAGCCGAACGAAACGGTGGACGCCGCGAGGCGCTCCCCATCGAGACGCTCGCTGAACCTGTCCGGATTGAAGTCGTAAGGGTCACTCCACAGATCGGCGTCGTGAAGAACATTCCACGTCGGCAAGATTATGTGTGAACCTTTCGGAATGACGTGGCCGCTTGTCAGCCGAGTGTCTTTGGTGCATATGCGCGACGTAACTAGCACCAAAGGCGGGTAGAGACGCAGACATTCTCGGATCACCGCGTCAAATCGCTTGAGTGCGTGCAAATCTTCGTAGCTGAGTACATCTTTGTCCGGGAAGAAAGACATCAGTTCATCGTGAAGCCGGCGCTGCTCTTCGGGGTGTCGAGCTAACTCGTAGAGTGTGAACGCTAACGTGCTGGCAGTTGTCTCGTAACCGGCAACCAGAAAGACGAAGCAATTAGACACAATGTGCGTGTCCTTGATGAAGCTGGTCTTGGGCCTAATGTCGCTCACTGCTGACGTCACTGTTTCATTGTGCCCCTCATTGTCGCTAGCGGCATTCTTCTGGGCCTCAACCATCAGCTGAACAATGTCCGCTACCGCAGGTGTTCCCTGCTTGCGCACTTGCAACACTTGATGCAGGTTGTCCTGCATGCTCGTGAACAGCCTCCCGTAGCTGAGCAGTGGAAATATGTATGACATAATGGTACCGAGTGAAGGCACAAGTATGCACACGTCATTGATGGCGTTCCCTGAATTCAACAGTATCTTTCGGATTGTGCTGATGACGGGATCATCCACGTTCTTCTGGCAGTCAGACTGCAAAGAAAGGAAGAAAATAAATTATTACACGCGTTACGGGAAGGAGTATCAATTCAAGCTAATGACAACCTAATTTAAGGGGATAGGAAGTTATAGGTGTTCGTTTGCCGCCACAATATGTCTTCCTCACGCAGAGAATAGTGAGTGAAGCTCACGGTTCACTTTCTTAGCCCAAATGGTTCCTAGGATTGCTACTCAATAAACAATTGTATCGGGCCAGTTGGTAAGGATCCATCTTGCTAAGAAGCGCAGCCACTATAACAAAGAACACACAACACAAGCGCTTGTGTTGTGTGTTCTTTGTTGTAGTGGCTGCGCTTCTTAGAAAGTAGGATTGCTAGTTGTGTTTACAGTTACACACGTATATTCTCCTTAGTGAAGTCGGACTAGCAGAGCTACTCAAAAAGTGAGAAGGCGCCAAGTTGTTTTCTTTCTTTTTTTTTTGCAGTGCAAGAGAAACTGGTAAAGCATGCACTGCTGATTATTGTCCATTCACTTTATTACAAATGGTTCCCTGAAACGTGGGAGTTGGGCTTGGGGCTTTTAATGAGGAAAAATGTGTGGCCACTGCAGAGCAATTTCTCAGCATCCATGAAAGTGTAGTGGGTGTCGCGTCAAGTTAAAGAAGACAAAAAATGGGGAGGGGCGAAGTATGCAGTTCGCTTTTAGTTAATGCGCGTGCTACGGATATTTATTGTTCAGCAACGCACCAGGGGAATCTCTCTACCAGCACTACACTGCAAGTCGTGATGCAGTGCTTACATATATGTGATGGATGGTGAACAGAAGCATGGGCAGTCTGTTTTTTTGAACCAAGAAACTTGCAGCAGACGCTGCCTCTGTCGGCGTTTTCTCTCATGGCCGAGGGTGCGAGCTGGTAGTGTAACGTTCACTGTGGAACGAGCACCTCCATAGTCACTGTTCTTGGCGGTGGCACTCTCTTTGGTGCTTAAACAAGTCAAACGTCACAATGACGATGCACGCCGACACCCTAAGGTGCTTTGGCCTTAGAACACACCGATGTTTCGCAGAATTTTAGATTGACGGATCCGCAACACGCGAGCAGATTGGTTGTGGAGTTATTGAAGCAGAAAAAGAACATGCACTAAGCTAATCACGCATTAATCAGTTTAAATCCTGTATTGGTAAGGGAATAAAAAGTTGTAAATGAGCGCCTGTCCTGTCTATGATTTTTTTTTTCAGTGTGCACTTTATTTTGGCACAAAGTTGATTACTATAAATGCACCAACTAGTCCCCAGCAGCGAGAACCAATGACAGGTCAAGGCGCTGACAAAAGTAACAACAACTAAAATATCGGGAGAGCAAAAGGTCGGCTGCGTGTAGAGGTTCGCATGCTTGTTTCTGTCGAGATTGTTCGAGCGCCACCGCGCCACTCTACTCCACGAATTGGGCCGCGCAGACCTTATCGCGGGCCTTCCCATAAGATCCAGGCGGAAAGATAAAACAACTTCATTTTCATTACTTTTATTCGGGTGGCTTCGTGGCAGTTGTACAGGCTTGAAAAGTGGAGCCCAGGGACCACTTTTTGTTTCACTCAGTGTCTCTCCTATAGCACTATATTGTACCTTAAAGGGCCCGTAAACCACCCACAGGTCGAAATTCCGTTGTGGTGGGGAAATTGTGCACGAATGTACGACGAAAATGGAGCCATCAGAATTTTTTGAAACGGTGCAGCTATAGCGGAGTTATACCACTGTCACACGGGCACCCGTGAAAGCCGTTTAACTTCCTCGTCCTTACGGCCACGAAGATGCGGTTCGTGTCACACGCCCACCCTTACACAAACGAAGGTAAACTGAGCATTTCGCAAAGGACGTTCAGCGATCTTCCTTTGCAGCGAAACGAGGTACTCGCGTTCCCAGCAGTCTAGAGGTCAGAGAAAAATTTCGAGCACTAAGTGGCCACAGTCAAAACAATAATACGCTTTGGCAATAGTAAAAGTTCTTCCGTTGTAGTGCTCATTCAGAACGCGTGTTTGTTTACATATATTTACGCCCGCCAGATTTCACTAACTCTCAACACCGATGCCCTACACTCCGTGCCTCACTAGTCGAGCCAGCCGGCGCCAAAAAATATTTCGTCCACGCATGTGGTTGTAGTCATCGCTGTGTCACTCATGGCTGAAGAACACATAATGTGCGCTCACGAGGCAAGGAAGTACAAGAACTTTCGTACACCGGCATGAAGACAGGCAACAAAACAACTAAAAGCACAATCTGGCCAGCGTCACTGGCAGCAACGCTACATTTAGCAAATTCGTTTTAATTTGGAATGATTTTTAATGGTTTGTTAGCCTCTTACATACCTAATAGTGCTTTTTTGTAAAAATTGCATAACGAGAATTAATAAAAAATAATAGAGATGAAATTTGAATACTTTTCCGAAAATAAAACAGCGCGAGCTGAGCTTCCTCGCGGCAACTGTTACAACCTTGTCATTGCCGTGGGACACTGCCACAACTCCTTCTCCGTCGAACCCACAAGGGGAGATTTACGTTGACGCTGTTCAACGGAGTTTAGTGGTGGCCGTGTGACAGGGGTAGTAGACGCGTTTTATTATCGAAACCGTTATGACCACACCTTTCACTCTTTCCTGCGCTTCCCTCCGCTGGTATCCTTTTCCACGCCGCATTTCCCTCTCGCCGAGCACCCCTCTCTTTTCCCTCTCAGTTTCGCGAGGGATACGTCATCGCTGGTGCGCTGCTTAAAACACCGTCTACTTCCGCCTGCCGCGACTCCGGCCGTCAACTCTCCGTCAGTTGTGTTGTAGCTGCGTGCTTGTTGGGGAACCGTGGCTGCCGTAATTGTGCCGGTATGAACCCTGCGTTGTCGCACGCCTTCAAAGGATCGCCAATGCGATGGATTCATACGGGGACACACCGTGCCTTGCACGTGTTGCACGCACGCGGGCAACACAAAAGCTGCTTGCAGACTGACCGGAAGTCATAAGCTCTCGCTCGACCAATCAGAGCATATTTGGCATATTTGGCTCGGCATGTCAGAGATGTAGCACGGCGAGTCACGTTGAGGCCTGAAAGGCCCGGAAAGGAGGAGGAATCGTTCCTTGGAGTTTGTGGTGCGCCGGCGGCTTGTAGCGCAGCCACGTATAAAATCGTTGATCGGGACGCCATTCTGCACACAATGCGAACGTTAGTTTGAAATGCTTGAAAAAAATATATATATTGTAGGTGGTTTAGGAGCCCTTTAAAATACGCGACATTTACCGATACACGAATTTATCGGTAAATGCAGATACAGGTACTCCTCTTGCGAGACGTCTATATAGACACAGCATACCCTCAAAAAAACTGATATTGCATCTAAGAAACAGGTATGTTCAGTACTGTCCAGCCCTGGTTCTAACTAGCCCAGTTTCCGAAATTACTACAGTCAAGTACGACACAGAATAGGCATCTAAGCTTCTTGTAAGGTAGGTAATGGTGATGAAAACTTCATTTAGGTCCAGAGAATACGCAGATCCTGTGCTATACGGCTAGTTCCACATAGGGATTGACGGCCAATTCGAGCTTGGCGGCCTGTTTGATGGCACTTTCATATTTTTATACATGCAAAAAATATTACTTTTATAGCAGTGATCGCCGCAACTCTAGAGTTGACAAAGAGCTGTTAGTAAGCTCAATATGGACCAAATATCATCCTCGAATCCTCCTCTATATACTCCTCTCCACTTCCGTTCGACAACACTGTGGTAGTCATTGCTGCATCAAACGTTCAAAACTAACAGCAGTGAGGCTTCCAGCAGAGAACAATCTCTGTCTTCAGTTCACACTTACGCTATTGAATATTATAATAATAATTGTCTCGGTTTAACGTCCCAAAACCACTATATATTTATGAGAAACGCCGCAGTGTATGGCTTGGAAATGTGGACCACCTGGGTATATTTAAAAGGCCCCTACATCTAAGCACACGTGCCTGAAGCACCCTCTCCTCTACCTAAAATGCAGTCGCCGCGGCCGGAATTCAATCCCGCGACCCGCTGGTCAGCAGCCGTGGGTCAGCAGCCGCTTAGCTACTAAAACGCCATGGCGGGTTCGTAAGATATTCAAGTAATTGTACTTTAGTACCTGCCATCCAAGAGAGCACTTGGTAATGACGTCCATTGAGACACCTTGAGACAGCTTGGAGAGATTTACAGCCGTGCGTCTGTGTGGGGGCACTTGCTCACCAAGGATTTCCAGCAGCGTGTCTGAACAATGATGTATAATGCCTAGCATTAGCTTCATCTTTGCTGAAGTGAAACTAGGATTGAGTAGATTTCGCACCGTCTTCCATTCATCCCCTGAAAAATAGAAATAAAGAAAGCATGGGTAAGAGACCAGTATCTACGCTGTTCTTGCCGTGTTACTGCAAGTATACTATGCACGATGCAATGTGCGTTTAGCGCAGGCTAAAATATACAAACTTAGGTTGCTATTGAAGCTAATCTCGTGATGCGACGGTACTCAGGGCAGAACGGGACGGTCGAACACCAAATATGTACCTTCCTCTCAGAGTTTTCGTTCAAAATGGGGTAGTATCAGAGGCCCTATACTATACGACACGTATGGCCAATATGGTGCATTCAACATGACTGTAAACTTCATCACTGAGAGACCAACTAATTTGACGAAATCTTTTCAATAATTTTATACTTAAGGCATGTGGGGACACGAAAAAAGCATATAAAAAGCACACGAATACGAGCGTCAAATTGAGTGCCAAGCGTATAGCAGATCTTCCAAGATTACCCACTTCAATGTACTCTCCAAACATACTGGTCACATAAACATGGCCTTCCAGTGAAACCGCTCATTATTTCCAAGTTTTTTTTTCCTAGAGTATTTAGGCCCGTGTTCACAAGCGCTCCTCGACTCGGACCTCGACTGGAACTGATCCATGAGGATTGTTTGGCATTGAAGAAATCGTCATTGACTGCAAAGGCTCCTCGAATTTAGTGAATCCTCAGTATGGGCCTAAAAAATCTCGAGGTAGCACAGGCGCTCTATTCAGCGCTTCTCACACACAGACACACACAAAAATTCTGGATTAATACGGCAAACCTAACATGATACGTCTGTTTTCTCTCCATATATTTTTATTTTTTGTGTTTCAGTGAATCATCATCCAACTCTTCGTAGTGCACACTCGTAAACCGACCAAGACTAGAATAACGTGGTTAATGGAATGGCAATCCTATAGGAATGACCTCGACGTTGAAACCACCATAATCGACTTTGAAGACTGGTTTAAGAATGTGCTTAAGATAGCCGAACGCTACACTAAAGACATACAGCCTAACGTTGGTGCACCCGCCATCGAAACACATCTCCTCCACCTTTGGGAGGCTAGAAGAGGACTTCTAAAACGGAGGAAGCAGCAAAAATTTAACAGAAAGTTACGGAAATGCATTTCTCTCCTCACCAAGCAATCTCAAAATTATGCGAGCCACTTGGCCAGGCAGAACTGGCACGCTTTCTGTGACAAGCTGCAGGGGACTCTGAGCAGCAAGAAGACCTAACATATGCTACGCACACTTCTGGCCACGCAACCCCCCAAAGCAGCACAGAAGCAGCACCTTCAGAGTCTTATTCGAAACTACGCCGGTACAGAAGAACAACTCCTAAAAGAAATACAAAAGAATCTCTGTGGCGATGCACCCACTCGGGCTTCAGTTCACACCAAAGAATACGCTGGTGCGCCAAACACTGAACTCGACCGGCCCTTCAGCCAGGCTGAACTTCACACAGCCCTAACGAAGTTGACAAGAAATACCAGCCCTGGAATAGACAGGATTGTCAACAGGCACTTGCGCAACCTACCGCACAAGGCCACCACGGCTCTTTTCCGATATTATATTGCAACGACTGCTGAGATAAAGGAGAGCTACCTGCAGTATGGAAGCACTCGGAAATCACAATGACTCTAAGCCTAACAAACCAGTCCGCATTGAGAGCCTCCACCCGATTTCTCTTACCTTGTGAGTGGGAAAGCTGTTCGAACATATGGTGCACGACCGCTTAACCCAGTACCTGGAAGACAGTGGACACCTACCGGACATCATGTTCGGCTTCAGGCAGCATCTTTCGACGCACGACGTGCTTTTGCTACTCAAAGAAGACCTCCTTGATCACCTCACCCATCGAAGAAAGTACTCCTTACTAGGAGTCAACGTCAAGGCGGCCTTTGATAACGTCAGCCACGACGCGATCCTTAACAACCTCGAAGGCGTTGGCTGCGGCATTAGAACCTACGCGTATGTCAGAAACTTTCTGACGGACCGTACGGCAACTGAGCATATGCAACATCCGCAGCAAAAGCTTCCAACTACCGAAAAAAGGCACGTTGCAGGGTTCGGTCATCTCGCCATTACTTTTCAATGTGGCTATGATAAATCTGGGAAAAATTTTTGACAAAGTACCAGATTTACGGCACGCGATCTATTCTGATGACATCACTCTCTGGACCAGGGCTTCGAACACTGGGAGACAAGAGACCTGCCTACAAACCGCCGTAGATACCAACGAACGGTATCTCAGAAACTGCGGTCTCTGCTGTGCCCCCGAGAAATCCGAGCACCTCGTCCTCAAAGCGAGAACAAGAGGCAGACCCCCTCTATACGGCGAGCCCATCCCTAGCGTAACGCTGAAAGTGACCTTAATTCCAAAAGTCGAGACCCTGCGAGTACTTGGGGTTAACATCTACAAGGATGGATCGGGAGCTGCCACCCTACCGAGACTCCAACGGACATTATTACAACTCACGCACCTCCTCAAGAGGATCGCGAATCAATGAAACGGACTCTAAGAGAATGACACGCTACGTTTATTGATGGCTCTGTTCACCAGCCGCAATACGTGTGGCACTCCGTACCTGAATTCGAAAACCGCTAAAATTGAAAAACCTAATATCATGATAAGAAAAACCACTGAAGTAGCCTTGGGACTTCCACCAATGGCCTCTACCACACGTCTCCTAAAGATGGGCGTCCACAACACGTGGCAAGAGCTCATCGAAACGCATAGAAACAGTCAGCTGGAGATGCTCAAACTGACGCCCACGGGGAGGTCGGTGCTCCGGTACCTCAACTACAGTGACACGTTCATCGCCGATGCACACCGGAAAAAGCGCATCCTGCTGTACGTTAGGGAGTCGCTGTCCATCGCACCTATTACACGCAACATGCATCCTACTTTCCACAAAAGTAGACGCAAGGCTACAGCTAACGCTATTGAACGAAAGTTTAAGCAAGACCTGGACGCCCGCTACACTGACACGGCCAAGTATCCGCATAAAAACGCATACGCTGTCAGCGTCGTAGATTCTCAAGGGCGAGAATTAGCGTTGGCCATGGTCAACGCACTCAATTCAGACGCCGCAGAAGAATCGGCAATCGCTCTAGCAACCACAACATGTACAGACGCCGCGGTTATTTTCACCGACTCGCAAGCAGCCTGCAAGAATTTTGCTAAAAGCTGTATCTCAGCCAATGCCATCAATATTTTGAAACGGCGAAGCACCCCACTCCAATACACTTGTATATTATGGGTGCCAGGACACGAGGGTCTGCAGAGAAATGAAGTGGCTCACACCGCTGCCCACGAGCATGTCAGCCTGGCTGCCCTGCTGTCAGCCCTACTGACAGGACATTCGACCCGTCGTTGAAGAATCAGAAGCTGTTCAAAACACCTACTCGTCGTTACTCCAGCATTACAGGCTGGAGCGACGAGTATACCCACCACCACACCCAAAATTAACAAAAGAGGAAAGCGTAATACTGAGACACCTGCAAAGGAGCACATACACACATGGGGCCCTAATTCACTGTCTCTACCCAACGAGATATAGCTCTATGTGCCCGCTTTGCAACGTACCGGACACCCTGGCACACTTGCTTCTTGCATGCCAGTGTATCTCCAGACGTAATTTGCAACAAAACATGACTGATAATGAAGCAGGACGGATGATAGAATACCTAACTGAAACGTGGGAGGTGAAGCTCGCCCTCGAGAACATAGAAGACCAACAATAACTCGTCGCCAGGGCCAAGAGGGCAGTAGAAGCCAGAGGGTTTCTGGACTAAGGAGCCCCCCCACCTCAGGGTGACACCGGGCATTGCTCGGGGCACTGTTTCAAAATAAACGTTTACTTCTCTCTCTCTCTCTCTCTCTCTCTTTCTCTCAGTGAATCTGCATTCTTACTGTTTCTGTAATGAAGCTAAGGAAAGCCGCATAAGTCTCTTCACCAAGGCAGTTTTCCAGGCAGCTGCTCAATCGTCTGGAACGTTACAGTCACACTATTTACACTCGCAGTTTCACTTCATGAGGTTAGCTGTCATAGGCGCGTGTTCAGGGGTGGGTGAAGGTTAGTCGCATCGCCCCGCCCTTTCTATTGTGTCAATGTATGGGCTGATTTTTCGCACCTCCCGCTTCCCACTAGGGCGACTAGATTGTTGGCCGACCTTGCCCCCTTCCCTTCTACACCCCCAAGCGCTGGCCTATGTTCATCGTGGCAAACCTTCTGTGATGATGCTCTAAAGTACTGGCAGCCACAGCCGGTTAGGGCTTTTAGAGTAGCAGTTTATTATCGCACTACACATTGACAGTGCACAGAAATTAGAAGTAACCGCTGAAGGCAGTATGTGTCGCATTGTGCCCTATTAGGTAGCTAACGTCGTGGCTCCGAGAAAGCTCCTGCTTGCTGTGAGGAGGGGGCTCTTTTGTTTATGTTGCCTTTTCTGTTGGGGTCATTTGCTCACTTCACCACGCCGTTATAAGATTATTGTCAATAGATGACAAGTCAGTGGAACTGTGGGACAGATTTAAATAAAATATGAGCAAAATTTCTCTCAACAATACTTAATTGCAGAATAGTTTGTTCATGCTGAAATATAGACTTGCTGCGCAAGCGGCAAGAAAACAGTTAAGAGACACGATGAAGCGCAGACTGCTAACTGCTTATTTTCGGTTAAAGGAGCCAATATACGTATAGGCATGCTTAGCACTGCGCCCTCACACTTATCACAAGACTAAGACTTCTTTAAAATTGTATCTGCAGAAAACGACAGCAGAGCAGTGAAACATGCACCTCATTTATAGCAAATGCCACAATCTTTTTATACGCAACCACAAAGTGTGCAGTGCCTACTTTTCAAGCTGAATTTTTACCTCTTCACTTTTATTTTTTACATTTCAGTGAGAAGCACAACACGTACAATGGCACTAAATTGGATTTATGAAGGAAAAAGAAAACATTAAGAACAAAAAACTGTAAAACAAGAATTCTCGGATCATCTGAAGCCAAATAAAAATGAACAACGAAGATAGTTAAAATGTCGGAAGAGAGTCAAGGTATTGAAATCATTAAAACGTTACGCTTTGTCATATAGGAAACATAACCGGAGAGTGCAGGTTATCTAAAATTATCAACTAAAGCTTGCTGTCTTACAACTATCTCTTTATTGCACTACGTATGCAATCTCTTGATCGGATACCTGGTGCAATCAAGACAAACGTTTGTGTAGGTGTATATGCATGCAAAAAGGGGCGCTGCGTACTATTCTGGCATCGGATAAGCATGAAAGCAAATATCTCACTTCGTTTTTTTTACCTAAGTGAGGATTATTACT
The DNA here is from genome assembly GCF_043290135.1 of Rhipicephalus microplus. Classification (NCBI taxonomy): domain Eukaryota; kingdom Metazoa; phylum Arthropoda; class Arachnida; order Ixodida; family Ixodidae; genus Rhipicephalus; species Rhipicephalus microplus. Next base: position 441,643,029 of record NC_134710.1, read on the forward strand.
CTATCATGAAGCTCAGGAAACTGGTGGATATTCAACTTAGCGAAAGGCAGGTGTGCCGGTACGGACTCAAGCAGACGAACGAAAGAAGAAATGTATGTGTTTGCTTTATCCCATTTCAATTGAGGTACTTGTTTTCGCAACCCATATTTCGCGTAATACAAAGCGTGTCCGAGCAGTATAGAAGACGTTACCTTTCAGACCTATGAGGCTGTTCAAAATGGATTCGATGTCGGTTACCATCGGTGGCCGATCGATGAATTCGTGGGCTCGTTTAACGAAGCATTCCTTCGCAATATTAATATCGCCAATGACAACTTTGGCAACCTCGCCTTCGTAGAAACCGTATATCTTTCCATACTTTTGGGCCCACTGCTCCATGACCTGCGTTGTAAGAACAAACAGGTGAAAATAGACAACATATGTTAAGTGGTTTTTGTGCTTAACGCGACATAGGTTGAAAACACCACAACGAAGTTAGTGTTGACGGAACTGAAACATTTAAGTGGCATATCATGAAAATCTATTGACGCCTTTTGTAGTAATAATTCACTAATCTTGGAGGCCTTAATGTGCCTTCGTACGCGTTTGCGTTCAGATTACGAATGGCGTATACGACGTCTTCTTTTCTTCTTTTTTAACGCGTAGGGGTGGGCTCCTACGCTTGAGATGGCGTTGCTTCACTAGGTTTACAACCACTGGCCTTGCCAGTACAAGGCATGCTACAGTCAGGCATCTTATGTATGCACGAGGACTGAAAGGGGAAGCGGGTGGTGTCTGCATAGAAGCTATGCATCAGAAAGTATAATAATGAGTGTTGGGGTTTAACGTACTAAAACCACCATACGAATATGAGAGAAGCCGAAGTAGAGGGCTGCGGAAATGTCGACCACCTATGCGTCGATTTCGTGCACCGAAGCGTTAAACACTGAGCCACTCTGGAGCACACCCTTGACTGGTAAAACGGCAAGCTACTTATATCTAACACTTACCGCTGCTAACAAGAATCTTGGCGCGGGGGATTCTGTTTTCAGCATTACCAGCAAGATGGCGCAATGAGCCTGTGTCGCCACATGGCGCGGCGGCGCCCGCTCTAATCTCCTACGCGTACTTTGCCCGGCTTAGAGAAGGGGAGCGATGCCGCCCCAGGCACCCTTATCTCGCGGTGGCGAGAAGGGGCAGGTCATACACCTTGGCTGGCCTCGGGCTTTACCTCTAACGATTCTGCTGTAGTTACCGGGTGCACCGAGGTCACTGCAATCATTTCAGTCTCTGTTTGCGAAAAGCACGCGATTTTCAGACACATCAAAGTAACAAATTCGACGCTTATACGCGTGCATCCATACCTGCGAGTACGTTTTGTGTGTCATTTGTGCGTGAGGAACGCGGGGCATTTTCCGATCTGCTATCTATTCTGCGCGTGGCCTTTGAATTCGTTGCGATCGCGTTCATTGCTTCGCTTTTCCGGCAAAGCTGTGACTTTTTTTTAACATACACCTTTAAAGGGCCAGTAAAGAGCACTGAAGTCAAAATTTTTTTAAAGAGATATATGCGCAGTTTTTCTTTGCGAACATGCTGCCACAAGAATTTTGTGAATACGTGCTATACTACGGATGTTAAAGGGGTAAGAACATCGGTCTAAGCTGGTTTCAATTTTTCGCATGGCCTCGCCCCCCCCCCCCCTTCTTTCTCCCATGAAGATTAAGGCGTAGCCCATTGTCGTGACTCCGCCCACTTTGGCAACGTGACACCACGTCAGCGATTGACGTGATTGGTGAACTCGATCAGTCGCAACGCACTTCCGCTTGCTGCGAAGCGTGGTTATTTGTTTACCGTTTGACGCACCAGCCGAAGGTGAATCGTGTAAGCGTAAGGTGCGAAGTGTCGATCACAAACGATCCGACGTACGTCGCGGGATGGCTGATTCGCTTCAGCCATGCAGCGTGCCGGGCCCCAGCGTGAGCAACCCGGCACCGATGCTTCTCCGCTGCCCATTCACTCGATTTGTAGTAGACGACAGAGCAACGCTTTTTACCCCTGTTGCTCATGTCAAGGGCGAAGTACATTCGTACGTGCGCACAGGCGCTGTAGTTGAAAGAGGAGTGTACACGTGCACGCGACAACTGCGAGGTTATTCTTGGGCTGGTTCTTTCACCGCAGTGCCAAGAAACAAGAGGGAGTTTTGTAGCTGTAGGTGGGGACAGGAACTGACGTTGACTTCACTACTGCTTTTCACAACTGATTTAGACCAATCGGCGAGCTGCGTGCTACGTGACGTCGCCGATTGCCGAGTCGACGTCACTGCACCTGCAATGGAGTCAGTCAGGCGTAGGAAAGATGCACAGGAATTTGTTTTTTTCAAAATAGAGGCTCTGCACGGCGCGCAGTGCTGTAGTATTCAGAAAACATGATCGCTGTTGTCTAATCTATGAATTTCCGAGCTTGTAGGGGGGGGGGGAAGGAGTGTAAAAAAGTCGGAGCTTGTTTACTGGCCCTTTAACATGCACACGGGCCTCAAGCGTTTCCACCTCCGTCGAAAATGCGGCTTCCATGGCCGGGATTCATTCCCGTGACTTGCAGGTCAGCAGCCGAGTGTCTCAGCCACTCGATTAACACTGAGGTAGGCCTCGAAAAGGGAACACGCACGATTGTTCAGCACAGAGGTTCAATTTTATCGTACTCGAACATTGGATGATATTCTTACAAGGAAATGTAAGAATATCATCAGGAAATGTTTGCAGGTATTTAAGAAGTTTATACGCGACGACAATGGCTGGCACACTGGCAGGGTAGAACCAGTCTCTATACACTTCGTAGTCTTTTCTTCCAGGCAGAGGCCCTCTACCGCTTTGTGCCCCAATCACACTACTGCCTTGTGCCACTACCCCGCGGTGTTAAAGCCCCGACCCGGCTCTTGTCACGAAAGCGGAGTGTTGGGTGACACATAAGGCTTCAGTCTTACGACGTGCACAACAGTAGATGGTGGTTGTGTTGAGTGTTCTTCATTGGCGACTCTCTGTATCTTGTAGGTGAGGTTAGTGACCTTGCGTAGAACTTTATATGGTCCGCCATGGCGAAATAAGAGCTTTCCTGATGTGACGATGTAGCGTCCAGAAGAGTACTAGAGAACCGGGTGCACACAAAACTTCACGGTGATGACCATCGTACCAATCTTTCTGTGAGGCTTGAGAAAGTATGGGCCATTCTCCGGTAATCTGTCGTGCTGCGTCGGCTCGTTCTATGGCATCGCGGACGTATGTGACAGGGGAGCTTGAACCAGCGGGAAGAAGTGTATCAAGACGCAGAGAGAGTTCACGTCCATAAAGAAGGTAGAACGGGGAATAGCCTGCGGTGTCATGTCTGGAGGAGTTGTAAGCGAAGATGACGTAAAGTAACATTGCGTCCCAGTCGCGGTGGTCTGGAGAAACCTACATCGACAACCAGTTGGTGATAGTGCCATTCAAGCGCTCTGTAAGTCCATTAGTTTGTGGATGGTATGTCGCTGTGAACTTGTGTTTCGTGGAACAGGAACGAACGATATCCTGGACGACGCGAGATATAAAGTATCGGCCTTGGTCAGTAACGAGCTGTCGAGGAGCACCGTGTTGCAAAATGATGTCATGCAGTAGAAAGTCGGCGACATCGGTAGCGCAGCTGCTTGGGAGAGCGCGGGTGATCGCGTAACGTGTTGCGTAATTGTTCACCACGGCCAATCGTTTGTTCCCGGATGCAGAAGTGGGAAATGGCTGGAGAAGGTCGAGCCATACGCGTAGAGTGGCTCAGCAGGGATCTTAATAGGGTGAAGAAGACCAGCTTGAAGCGTTGTTGGTCGTTTTCTACGTTGACAAAGGTCACAGCTGGCGACATTCTTTTGCACAGAGCGATATAGGCGTGGCTAGAAAAAATGGCGCCGGACGCGATCATAAGTGCGGGTGACTCCCAGGTGACCAGCGGCAGGTTCATCGTGAAGCTGCCGGAGAACATCTACTCGCAATCGGAAAGGAACGACGAGAAGGCGGTCAGGGCCATTAGGGCGCATGTTGTGGCGGTAGAGAACCCCTTAATGAAGGAAATACAAGTTCAAAGAAGTGGATGGAGTACCGGAACTCAGCCTCTCTATGATGGGAAGTAAATCCGGGTTGCGGCGTTGCTCAAAAGCGATATCAAGAAAGTCTGATATTGATAAGACGCAAGCCTCAGTAGCTCTCTCTGTGGCGTCTGGCGGATTCACTGGATACTGTGACAGGCAGTCGGCGTCCTGATGGAGGTGACCAGATTTATACACGACCTAGAAGGTTTATTCTTGGAGGCGGAGAGACCAACGACCAAGACGTCCCGTCGGATCCTTGAGCAACGAAAGCCAGCAGAGCGCATGTTGATCAGTTACAACAGTAAAACTGCGGCCGAAAGGGTACGGGCGAAATTTAGCGACAACTCAAACAAGAGCTCTTTCGGTGTTGGAATAGTTCTGCTCACAGGGGACAAAAGGCGGTGGCGTAGGCGATGACGCAGTCACGTCCATGCTGGCGCTGAGCTAAAACAGCACCAATTCCGTGGCCACTCGCGTCAGTACGAACTTCTGTCGATGCGGTATGATCGAAGTGGGCTAATATTGGCGTAGTCATGAGGGCTGCAATGAGCGCCGAAAATGCAGCACTTTGAGGCGAATTCCAAGTAAATGGGACGCCTTATTTAAGAAGCTCGGTGAGAGGCTGCGCAATATTGGCGAAATTCCGGATGAAGCGGCGAAAATAGGAGCACAAACCAAGGAAGCTCTGGACATCCTTAGGAGAAGAGGGCACGGGAAATTGAGTCACTGCGCGAATTTTGTCCGGATCGGGCTGTACTCCAGATGCGTTAACGAGGTGACGAATTACAGTTATTTCGCGACGGCTGAACGGCATTTGGAGGAGTTCAGCTGGAGACCAGCGTTGCGGAATACTTGGAGAATACTGGACAGTCGCTCAAGATGGCTTGCGAACGTCGGTGAAAAAACAATTATATCATCTAAGTAGCATAAGCAAGTGGACCATTTGAAGCCACGCAGAAGGGAATCCATCATGCGCTCAAAGGTGGCCGGCGCATTACAAAGCCCAAACGGCATTACTTTAAATTGGTATAACCCATCGGGGGTTACAAATGCTGTTTTTTCTCGGTCCCGTGGGTCGACAGCGATCTGCCAATAACCAGATCAAAGGACAATGGACGAGAAAAACTTTGCGCCATAAAGGCAATCAAGGGCGTCATCTATTCTTCGTAAGGGGTAAACGTTCTTCTTAGTGACCTTGTTGAGATGTCTATAGTCGACGCAAAACCGTCATGTGTTGTCCTTCTTCTTGACAAGCACGACCGGGAATGCCCACGGACTAGATGAGTGTTCGACGAGGCCTTTGGCGAGCATTTTCTCGACCTCTTTCTGGATGACAGAGCATTTACAGTGGAAACACGGTAAAGGCGGCGATGTATTGGGTTGGCATCGGCGGTGTTGATGTGATGGGTCACAACTGATGTCTGGTCTAAAGGGCGGTTGTCAAGATCAAATATGTCCGCATAGGATGTCATGAGACGGTGGAGGTCTTGTGCTTTGGAGGGCGAAAGATCTGGCGCTATCAATTCGGCAATGTCAATGCTTGAAAGGTTCGGCGCAGTGAGCAGGTTGCCGTGCGGAGTAGGTTGCTCAGCTGACAGTTCAGATATATCACACTCTTTCATTGACGACATGACGCCTAGTTTAATACCAGCAGGCAGCACGTGCGTGGAGAGACTAAAATTCAAAAGAGACTTAAATAGTTCTGGCTGTGGTGTGCTCTCACCACGGTATGGAGAACAGGATTGAAATGCTTTAGCACAACGTCTGTAATTGGTTAAACGACATATTCACCATTACACAAAGGCGGATCACACATGAGCTGCACGCAAGTCGTGGCTTATGGCGCAAGATGCAGGAACTCACACAGATGCACAAAGGCGAGTTTGAGCATCACGGGCAACAGCGGCGTTTAAAGGTAGTTCCAGCTTAAGAAGGCCCGTCGAGCAGTCGATAAGGGCGGAGGACGCAGAGAGAAAGTCGAGACCGAGATTCACGTCATGTGGGCACTGCTAAAGCACGGGGAACAACACGAGGATCTGACGGCCAGCAATACACACGTGACAGCTACACATGCCAAGAACGGTAGATGTGCTCCCATCGGCAAGTATTACTGTACACTTAGGAGGAGGCGTGATCACTTTTCGCAGTTTAATAGAGACACCAGCGTTCAGGACTGAAATTTGTGCGCCAGTGTCTATGAGGGCTGTAGTAATGATTACGTCATCCACCAAAACGTCCGAAATATTGCGGCGTGTAGGAATCGTCAACAGAAGATTTGAAGACCGGGTCGTTAATGCAGCGTCACCTCCGGGAGCTGCATAGTCTAGTTTCCCGAGGTTGAGGGCCCAGGTCGTGCAGGGGACCTGGGTCTAGGAAAAATCTGTGAGAGAGATCGCGGCCTTGGGGTGATGGTGACCGGCTGAACTTTCGGCCCTGAACGTTAGTAGCAGCAGGCTGGGGATCGTGCGGTGTAAAAAACTGGCGAGAGTCGCCTTCAAAGCGACGCCATGTCCCAGTGTTCCAGGATGAATTGGACGTCCAACGATTGCGACAGTAGCGCGCAATGTGTCCGGCGCGAGAGCAGTGAAAGCAGATCGGTCGATCATTTGACGCCCTCCATTCAGAAGGGTTCCGGTAGCGGGAAGGGTAGCGTGAAGGGTACACCGGGTTCTCGTTAACTGAAGCTGAACTCTTGGTAGTGCGAACAGCGTAAACAGGTGCGATGCCGAGATTTTCTATTTTTTTGGTTAACGACGGCTTGAATGAGGGAGTTGGTGGAAGCGTTATCTCGAGGGCCGTCGGAAGTAACGGCTGCAGGAGCCATGGATTCGAGTTCGCGGTGAATTATTCAGGTCACATTTTCGGATGATGTAGCTTGCGTGAACTTGGGGCTGTCTTCGCACGTCGAAGTGGCTGCAGTATTAGGCCGATGCGCAAACTGGCGGTATATGCGACGGTACTTGGCGTGTTCGAAGCGCTGACATTGCTTCACAACCACGTCGACAGTGGCGCAATCTTTAACGATCAATAGGTTAAAAGCGTCGTCGGCAATTCCTTTCATTGTGTAGGCAATTTTCTCAGTTTTGCTCATGTTCTAGTCCACTTTTTGACAGAGGCCTATACGTCCTGTATATAAGACATATATGACTCCATCAATGTCTGCACGCGACATTCCAGGTCTTTCCTCGGGGGCAACTGTCGCCCAAATGGCCTGCTGAACAACTCGACAAGCTTCAGTTTGCAAATGACCCAGCTGGTCAACTCCGACTCATGCATCTCATACCAGGTGAGTGCCGTATCCCGCAAGTAAAATACCACGTAGGCCAGCATCAACGTGGTGTCCCACCTATATTATTCACTAACGCGCTCGTACAATGCGACCCAATCTTCGACATTCACCTTGTCCTTGCCTGTGCCCGAGAAGGTTCCGCGGTCTCGTGGAAGCAGGAGAATCAGAGGAGGCCGCTGCTGCTGCGGCTGCTGTTGCTTTTGTGGGTTTGCCTGTTGAGCCATTAGAAAAAATTGAAGCTGGCGACCACTCCGAAGTTCCGTGTAGGTTTGCCAGGAGAGCCGGGTAGGCGTACCCAGCACCTCCACCAATAATCTTACAAGGAAAACGTATATATGCGGATGTTTACAATGTTTACACACGACGATAATGGCTGGCACACTGTTGGGCTGGGAGCAGTCTCTGTCCACTTCGTAGTGTTTTCTTCCAGGCAGAGACCCTCTTGCGCTTTGTGCCCCGATCCCACTACTGCCTTGTTGCAGTATCCGCAGGCACCTGGGCGGGTGGTCCACGATTCACGGTACCCATCTATGTCTCCTGCGGCAAGTGCTGGCCCCTGGCAGTCAGTGCGAATTTATACGGCAGGGCGGCGCTGGACTACAAAGTTTACTATCGCCCGGGGGGCTGGGGATCATTGTTCAGAAGCCACACACCTGGTAACTATCCTATTTCTACGGGCAACTTCCGAATTTTCGACAGACCTCTATATTTTGTGCGCTCAGCTGTAAATTTCTTGAAAAGCATTTCTAACACTTCTATAATAGGAAAATTATAAAAGAAAAAGTCAGCGGTCTTTCAACGTTTGGGGTCTTCATCTATCGCACAGAAAGCACTCCTTAGGTCACTTTTGTTGCAGTACGGTAATTTCGAGCGTAACAGCGTACCCAAATTGTCGAAGGGGCTATTAGCTTATAAGAAATCTGATACGAGCTTGTTCGCAGCGCATCTTCCGTAGATTTCTTTGTTGTGCACATACAAGGCTGTACAAAATAGAACCACGTAACTATGTGTATATGTGCACATATGTGTGCATACGCGTGCTTTCATTTTGTCCTGCCGTGTATGTTCGCTGCAAAGGAAGCCTTCTAGCTGTGACTGGTGAGAACACATCTTGTTCATTATTTACACACATGCGCAACCACCACAAATTCAGGAACACAAGTATAAGTGCCGACGTCTGAAAAAAAGCAAACCCTACGAAAAAGGCGCAGTACAGTCACAGCGAAAGCTGGAAGAGCGGCTTTTCAGAGCCTTTTATAAACACTCATTGGGTAACTGCTGCTAGCACACTTGCTAGATGCCCACTATGGAATTAATTATAAAATATATAGGTTAGTAGGCCCGCATTCGCTATGCTATTTTTTCGTAATTGTTCTGAGAAGCGTGGTACACTGTAAGCAAAAACTATCCGAGTTCGGGGTTTTTGCGGCTCATGACCTCTGAAAACTCTCTCGCGTTGAAAATTACTACCTCGTGTTGGAGTAAAAGATGGTACATGACATAGTTTTACTAGCACCTTTGACGCACGTAGGTAAAAATGTCAAATCCAGTTTTACCACGTAGGGAGTTTTCTATCACGTGATTTTTAACCTGCGTTTCGAGTTTATTACCACGTGACTGCAAGGTGCAGCTGCTTCAGCGGCTTTTGCCCCATTGCCCCATACCCCCCTAGTGACGCTCTCAGTGAATCCTGAAGGTACGCGAGGACCACAGATATTGTTTTTTTTTTTTGCATCGTCGTTCTTCATGGTTGACCTCGGGTCAACTGTTGTAGGCCCGTGTGCTCAGATTTGGGTGCACGTTAAAGAACCCCAGGTGGTCGAAATTTCCGGAGCCCTCCACTACGGCGTCTCTCATAACCATATGGTGGTTTTGGGACGTTAGACCCCACATATCAATCAATCACCTCGGGTCAAGGCACTTTCACAGGAACTAGGGGCAGCATAAGCACAACCAGCCAGAACAGCATTCTGTGAACGAAAAAAAAAGGAGAAGAGGGGGCTTTAAAAAAATTAAAAACGTGCTGTGGAATGTTGTCCTGCATATTTTCGCAAATTGTTGGCTTTTGCTCTGTGGTGGCTCTGGAGACAGACGGTGCAAGAAGCTCGGGATCTGTGTGTCTGGTTGAGTTGATGGATCTCACGTGTTTCCTACATCATCGAGCGACCGTGAGCTTCCGCACGCACCTTCGAACCTGCACTGTCGGGGATATTTCGCTACCGTGCCGAATCGCGAAGATCTACCAGTGCTAACAAAATCAATCTGATGTCATCGGCCATGCTTGCTTCCTGGAGAAGCGATAAGCAAAACGCTTCACTATGTCGTCGGCACTGAGCCGCGGCCGCTAGTGAACAGAGGGAGTGTGTCGCCGGGGCAGGTGAAAGAAGCATCGCATATATTTTGACCCAGAGAAGACGACGTCTGGGTCAAAATACGGAGTAAAGTTCTGCCAGAATCGCCCGCCTCATGCACCAAATGTTCTCAAACATGTAGCACGAAGCCGATAAGAGGCAGACGGAACCAACAATAAGTGGCTGCCGGTGAGCATGAAGGAACCCAGATGGTGGTCCTTCTCTTTTGTTGGAAGTACATACATCGCCGCGTGTCCGTAAGACTCTGCAGATAGCAGACACGTGTTCATTTGTGTCTGAAACGATGAGGAAGTTCGCACAGGATATGTATTCTGTGATCGCCAGCTGTGTTTCATCGCATAGCGGTGCTCCTCGAAAAGGCCTAGTACGCCGTCGGTAAGAAGCTTGTAAGCAGACGTGTACGGCTCTTCTACCCCGTTGTCATGAATACGTGCTGCTACTGTGTTTGTGCACCATCGCTCAATGAAAATCATTGAGCTGCCATGGTTTGTGTGTACTTAGGTACATTTTATGGACTTGTGCATGAGCAGTGCTAACACGTGTGGGGCCAAGAGCTCAGTGTGCCAACTAATAATTAAATAACAAAAAAGGTGAGATTGGGTAGATTTATAATAAAAAGGTCGGTGTGATATTTAGCGGCCTGCAGCCCACCTCAAGTTTACGGTTGCACCTTTAACTTTTGTTGTTAATCGATGCAAAAAAGGAGCTCTCCTACCGGTACTGCACGGCTGGTCAAAAAGTCGTGCCTATATATACCGGATTGTTGAAGTGTAGTCGAGTAACGCGTGCAGTCAGTTCAAGTGGTGTTTTGTTCTGCATTTGTTGCGTGTGCGTGTTTGTCTGTATGTGAATCTATGTGTCATCAATTCTGCCGTCATTTGATATTTATTAAATTTTCGGACCACGGGCCAATGCACTCGTCAACCTTTATTTTTTACCACCGGAAATATCTCCCAGAAATCACCTCAAAGACATTGTGAATGCAGTAAAATATTACTCTCTCTATACTAGCTCCAAACCTCATTAGGGTAAATAATTACTATCCTTCCTACGTTCAATAACTCAGTTAGCACGAGAGTAACTTTTTACTTCGATAGTAGGTGGTAAAAAATAAAGAAATAGGAAACGTAGTGTGCTAGAGGACAAGTGGTTTACCCAGTTTTTTAGGTTATTTCAGGTCATTTTTGTTTAGTGTTTATCCGCTAAACTGTTGCGAGGAAATTTGTGCCAATTGTTCATGTGATTAATGCCGATGAGGAATTATGTCTGAAGTGGGTGTGCGCCATAGTTATAAGCTGAATAAAAACAAGCTTTTTTTAATGGGTTGGAGCAATGGACGACCCACCCGTTGCGCTATTTGCATTGTGCGATGACTGGTTGTTCTTTCGCTGTTTTAAAATGCTTTACGAGTCGTTAACGCGATTGCTTTCCCGACATGAAGCCTGCTTAAGGAAAGTTTGCCAACAACCCCGATTAGCGGCGTTGCTCAGTGGTGAAATTCTGGGCTGGCATCTGGCGGATCCAGGTTCAAGCCCCACTGTGGCAGTGGTGTCAGGTTTTTTTTTTCTAATTTCGTGCTATGTTATTACGGACAATGGCGGCGGCGGCGGGCAACTATGGCGCTGCGCGAAATCCGAGTTGTGATCTCATAGCAGCTTTCACTGTAAAACTCGATTGGCAATGGCTCAGAGCTGTTAAGGACGTTGGTGCTGCTCTGAGAAAGAACAAATTAAACTACACGCAAGCGTTCTTGTTTTACATACACGTTTTTCATGTTTTTTGGTGATACAAGTTTCGCGTGATACTAATAGTTTCGGTGAACCACGGGATTTTCATCACCGTGGTCTTACTATTTATAGTTCCAAGGTCTAGACGTCTTACTAGACGTCTTACACATGCAGTGCCAAAGTGCCGACGGAAGTTAATACATTGGGGCAAAATGTTCATTGATGTGATTTGTTATAGCAAAAAAAAAATGACGCCAGTCTCAAAAGCCCCGCTGTTTTCAGAACGTGAACCTCTTTCAGTGTAACAACTCAAAACTAAAGTTTTTTTATATACGGGAGGCTAGTACAGATATACGTTATTCACCGGCTAATACGCTACTCCCTATATTAATGTGAAACAGAGAAAAGCAGGATTCTGGCATCGGAGGTGATGAGCCTCTACGTGGCGTCAATTTTCAAGACAGTGTTAGGAACCATACCATTTTTTTTCATAGGCAGTTCCTTCTGGTACTAATTTATATTCGTCAGGGAGTGCAGTATTACCCCTTTCAGTTCTAAGATTTCCTTTGGCGCAACCATATATTGTTCTTGAAGGGAATAGGTGGTAAATACTTCTGTATTGAGAATATGCACACTAAGGGTTTAAAACGTAAGACTATAAGTAATGCCATGCGGGAATATTTTACGGCGTTTAAAGATGATCCGGCAAATATGACTAAAAAAACTGAATGATTGCGCTTATCTGCTACGGTATACAGCGCCATCAACCATGCTACGAGCGAAAGTGCCTTCCGCAGGCAGCGTGGCTAAATGAGTGGCAGCACTAGATCATTTTTCAAGGTCCTTAGATGAAACAATTTTGCAAGGTAGCATGACTCATTGTTCTCGATGCCGTCCTCTTCCCTCTCTCGCTTAACTATCTTTTTTTCTGCCACCGGCGTCAGTAATTGGTCCATTTTTTGCACGTGATCTTGCAAATGGCTAGTGACGTTATTTATTGTTATGCAAAGGTTCAAAGAATAGTACGCATGCGCATATGGCCGAAGTCGGATTCTCGCCATGACTAAAGACAAAATTGTGGCCAGAACATAAACTGAAGAGGAGGAGAATTTCTCATAGCGCCATGTCGGCCAAGAGTGTTTCACAGGCTCGTTCAATGCAATATGATTTTTTCAACAATGCCGGGTTTCATAAAACAACAGAAAATGGTTTCGCTCTCTTCAACTTATCTTGTGCTATCAAAAATGAAGCACGTCATGAAGTGTAGCTATGAAATATTTCACGTGAATGCTATTGTGCAAATTCATTGTTGTACGTCGTCGCGGATTACTGAAGCGAGTTTATTTGCCAATTTGTCGAACGCCCGGAGCGCGTCTAATGTGCGTGTAGCGCATGCCAGTTGTTACAAATACTTGTGCGTATGCAGATATACAGAGCAGATGGAGCGTGTAATCAACGCACCCTCAGCAACATTTCACGCTTGAGCAGTTGAACACATCGCGGCATAAAGGAGCCGAAACGCGTTGCATAGCGACACCTCACCAGTAGAACTCTCACTTTCCAGGCAGATCCGTGCCCTGCATCAAAATGATTTGGCGTCACAGTTGTCAAAATGGGAACAATTAAAAAAACTGACATCGCAGTGCTGCTAGTCAAGCCTTTATGGCCGTGGTTTTTCTTGTGTGTGTACAAGGCGGCTGTAATCACTCGTCACAACGTCACGCCCTGTGGTCACTAATTAGATCCAGCAAAAAGCGCATTCTCTTTGTCGCAGCCCGAACAAAACACATTTGGAGAACTGAACAAGTTATAACAGGACGAACTACCATGTACGACGTGAGACGCCATGGCTCGTGGTGTAAAATAAAGAAGTGCACAACGTTGCCAGTTCAGTAACGCACATCCCGCAATCGCTCCTGTGTTGCGCCGTTCATGTTCATTTAGGTAAAGGCCTATTCTACGACTGATTTCCTTTCACTTTGTGTCATTTACATCTACTCACCGTATACCAAGTGAACCCAAACAGTCGCTTTTTGATGAAACTTTTGAACCTTCTAGGGCGTGCTTCAGGAACGTAGGCTAGGAGAAAAGAGAAAGTTGTCGCTATCTTGTAAACTTGTTTCATCTTGGGACCTTAATTGCTTACGGTGGTACAGAGCACGGAAGCGCCGTCGTCCCTGATAGAAAGAAAGTCCTTTGCGCGCTGTTGTTGCGTTCGAAGTTCGGCTGCGAGAACGCGGTAGCACCCTTGGGCTGTCAGGTGGTTTCATCCCATATTTCGAAGCGTTTCCTTAAATGCAGAAGAAACCACTACACAACTAGTACATGAAAGAACAATTTTATTGGTCGTTTTGAAATGCCGTCTTAAATGAAACGAAATATGTCTTCAAGTGAATATTCAAATTTTGTGTAACCGACCTTAGTGAATACACAATAATTGAGAGCTATCTAGTATATACGCTCACGAGCGTCAGCTGACGGCAAACCATGGTTTCAATCAGTTGCGTTTAACAATTTGTTTTAAATTTTTGATCTTGCTACGTGAGTTACCCTAAAAATAAAGTAAAGATGAGCTTTTCCTAACGTTGAACTTCAAATAGGGTTCACCTAAATAAAAAAAACTAAATTTTAAATAAGTTCGATAATACGCATTTGAGCTACAATTGCCACATTTGTAGAATAGCTTCAACATGTCACGCTCTCACAGCCCACCAAGCTTTAGAGCATTTCAAAATTGAAATCATTAAGAACAAAAGTCACAGCTTTGCCGCACAGGTGAAGCAATGAATGCGATAGCAACAAATGGGAAGGTCACGCGCAGAATGGCAAGTAGATGGAAACGTGCCCCGAGTTTCTCACGCACAAGTGACACACGAAACGTACTCATAGGTACAGATGCACGCGAAAAAGTGTCTCAGTTGTAACTTCGCTGTGTCTAAAAAGCGAGCACTTTTCGCAAACGGAGATGGTACAACAATTGCACTGACCTTTGTGTGCGCCATAACTACAACAGAATGCTTCCAGAGCGAGCCGCACGCCAGTCAAGGCGTTTAATCCTCTCCACCGGGAGATAAGGGCGCGTGACAGACCGTCCACACACCTCCTCTGCGCGGACCAAAGTATGCGTGAGAGATGAGTGACGCCGCGTGCGCATTGCGCCATCTTGCTGATAATGCTGAAAACACGATAGCTCCCCTCTGAGATGCCCGCCTGCAGCGTTAAGTGGTAGATAAAAATAGCTTGAAGTTTAAGCGTTGAAGGCGGTACTTCTGCGTAGCTCAGTGGTTAACGCCTCACATTCACTACGCGGAGGTCCCCCGATCGATTTGGCGCGCTGTGGTTTGATTTTTTTCTGGAGTTTTTAGTTCTTCCTAATTTATATATATATATATATATATATATACATATATATATATATATATATATATATATATATATATATATATATATATATATATATATATATATATATATATACGGTGCATGACGCCGACGCCTGCGGCGAAATCTAGCCAAGAGTGTGTCCATATACTTGCTATCACAATAATAAGGTGAATTTGGAGAACACATGTTGCTTATTTAGCACTTCACTGGAAACACTTATTTAAAACGCTGTAGGCCTATAAGCTCAGATTTGGGTGCACGTTAAAAAGCCCTAGGTAGTCGTAATTTCCGGAGCCCTCCATCATGGCGTCTGTCATATTCATATGGTGGTTTTGGGACGTTAAAAATTACATGCCAATAATATATTGATCAATCAATCGATCATTTGATCAATCAGAAACTGAAGCGATTTTCAGACGCTCTTTATTAGGTGCACATTTTGAACAAAGATGTCTGAAGCATTGTGATATTCTTGATATTGTATCTTCACCAATTTTGATGAATTTCTCACGCTCGAAAATGGTGTCTTCTCATTGCATGAATTCATTATCTTTCATTCTTTGATTATGGATTTCTTGAGTTTGCAAAGTCCCCTTTCGGGTAACCGTGCGATTTGCGCATAAAAATTTAATACCCAATTAAAACGTTTCAAACTTTCCAACCCATTTCGCTCTCTCGGGTTAATGATCAGTATACTATATACTAAATATTGAAGCCTGAAATATCACACGAGTTTGAAAAAAAAAAACGCAGGCGCCTAAGTGACTTTTGATCAATTATTATATAAGTGCTAGAAATTAATGCAGCTTCGTCCTACGATACGGAAGTTTCCAGCATTTTTTTTTGTTTCCCGTCAGTCTTTTTTCTCCTATCTTTCTTCTTCTTTGTGGTTTTCTCGCTTCATTTCTATTCAATAATACTTTTCATCCTACTTTTTCTTCTCTTCTTCTTTTTATATCTCGCTTTCTTTTTCTTTTAATTTTTACACGTGGTATGTATTGTGTTTTCCTGGCCATAGTAGTAATGCCTGCCCCAACAAAGCACTCGAAGAGACTGAAGACAACACTTTAGAATGAGCGCACGCTCAATTTGCTGCACTTGGATATGCTGCATATGCTTTCGCCTGCTTTCCAGCCAGCGACGATGACAGCATACAACAGCCCGGCCCCCTAAAGTATTCTGATCTGGAAAGTATAAATTTTTAAATTGAATTATCAGGTTTTTGTGGGCCAGAACAGCCTACACTTATGACACCGCAGTTTGATTACTATATACTAGCAGCACTGAAGAAAGTAAATGCGCAAATGGTTTTTTCATGTTTTTTTATATTCCAAATATAATGATTTTCCGTATCAGTGACATGATTATAGGGCGCCTCATAGGTGGATTACATTTTGATCCCTGAGATTTGTTGACCTGGGTCAAAGTACATGGATGTGCCATTGAAAAGTGCCTATGGCGTACTTAAATCAAACCCTAACTATCGAGTTTTATAGATTGATAGTTCGAACTACCATGGCGAATGTATTAACCCCTAAGAAATGTTGCCAATATTCACTAGATACTCACTGATGCCCTATTCTACATTACACCACTTCACCTTTACAAAAAGCAAAACAGGCCTGGGATCTATTTTAGTCAATGCATCCTCAAAAAAAAACTTATCGCATTCGGTACTTCTGTCAAAGAATAATACCAGGACACTTTCTGCTTTCTACTTACACAATACTTATCTTCGAGGTAATTTTTTTATTTTTTTATTCATTGGCATGGTAGCCTCATCGCATCAATGGAAGCATCTGTGAGGAATGGCAATCTTGACAAGATAAATTTTTAAAGTGCGTGGCTCAATGAATTCGATACCTTGATTCGGTCCTTTTTGAGCTCCGTGTAATTTCCAAAAAGTAAGCTTGGTTCCGGTCCGGGAATTCCGTACCTCCTGAGGACACTCTGCTTGTGGCGTCTCCGAGCGGCCCACATAATAAACGTAGTCAGTAGAAAGACTACTAAGAACAGAGTAGCCTCTATCGAAGGCATGTCCTTCGCTGAGGCCAGCCAGGATCGTCTGTGGTGGAACCTGCGCGGGTAATATCAAATAGCACTTGTTGTTGTTGTTGTTGTTGCCCCTTCGCACTGGCACATACCCACTATGGGGGATTGGCCATGAAATCTAGAAGTATCCTATATGAGATATATTAAAAGGTTTATCCTTAATGAAAAAACTAATGATGTAATAGAAAATAATAATTAACTAAAAAGGAATATTAAACTAAACAAATAATTGAAGATTGAATCAAGAAGAGAAAAGGTGAGGTAATACTACAGTGGAAGACAGAAATTTTGAGTAGACCAGACAATCGAGCTTATCTCACCCGGTCACAATCAAATGAATATGCAAATTTCATTCAAAATTAGACAAGTGTCTTCAGAAATATATTTAAGCAGGCATTATTATGACATGCGCTTTGATTCTCGAATGAAATTGCATACAGCATCGAATACGCTCCTGTGGCAATGTCCCAAGCTAAAGGCACCGAAACTTAGAACATTATCTGCAGTTAAATTTAAACCTACTGCTTGAAACGGAACAATTAAAAGTCTTTTCCTAATTAATGAATAGTTTTTACATGTTATAAAGTAATGCTCTATTGTTTCCGTTTCTTCACAGAATGGACACAGGGGGGATATCGCCAGACCAGCTCTGTGCAAGTAAAAGTTTAATGGAGGGACACGACATCGAAATTTGGTTAAAATAACTTCTAACTTTTTAGATTGACTCCACTGAGGTTTCCAGGGGTATGTTAGGTGCTGATAGTCCGTATATTTAGTAATATTTTCCATAATATCCGTATAAATAGCCCATTTTCTATATCTGATCGACACTATGTGTTCCGATTCTGGTAGTACCGAGATCACAGGGCCATCAAGTGTGGCTCGAGATAGTGAATCGGCTATTTCATTCAACCGTATGCCACAGTGTCCCGGGACCCAGACTAACTTCAGGAACTTCACATGAGGTGGAACTAATGTTTGTAATGTCGCTAGAGCTCTTGATTGTTCTGAAGCTGTGAGAGTAGTACACAGCGAAAGAGAATCAGTAATTATCATTGCACTCTCTTCGTTTGAAGGAAGTTTTCGTAGCGCTAAAATAATAGCCAGGAGCTCAGCTTCGAAAACCGGAGTGAAGTCTGGTAGTCTTACCGAGAATGACCAACCGAGGTAATCTGAGACGATTCCTACTGCTGCCTTTTCTTTATTCACAGAAGCGTCTGTGGCTATTATGTTCTTTATTTCCGCATGAGCTATGTAGTCTTCTAACCTGTCATTTAAGTAACTCGAAGATTGAAACTTAGATAGTGGGGGAAAAATTTCATCACATTCTATCGTAATATTGTGATTTAATGCTTTGGTTCCAATTACCGATCTGATATCCACCTTTATGCTTTCAAGTTTCTTTTGTACAAAAATAATCTGGGGAGTACGAAAGCGTGGCCAGTGAGCGAGGAAGAAGGCGTCGGGGTCACTAATAAAGGCATATGCAGACCGTCTCGCTGATAAGCCGTAAAATTTCAAGTATGTTTGTACTGTTAAGATACGGAATCGGCAAAGAATAGTTGGTATGCGAGCTTCCTGATATAGTACATTAATAGCGACATACCTGGGGAGTCGCAAACACAACCGTAACGCTTCTCGCTCTAATAGAACTAACGGTTTAATTTTGTACGTAGGGCCACCCGAAAATAATATACACCCAAATTCGAGTATTGGGCGCATGTACATTTTATATATCATTAATAAGGTGTGTCTACGTAACCCATATTTTCTGTTGCTCAACCTTCGCAATAAGCCTGAAGCTCGTTGTGCCTTTGCCACGTTATAGTCTATGTGAGGGCTCCAGTTAAGTTTCTCGTTATAAATAATGCCCAAATATTTGATAGACTCTACTTGTGGAATCGGTTCCTGATTATAAAGTACTGAAATTTGAATAGAATCTGCTATAGGGAACACCAGGAGCGCACTTTTACTGATGTTTAGAGACAATGAAATTGAATGCAGCCAAATTTCAAGAGAATACATGTACTTTTGCAATTTTTGATGCAAAGAATAAATGTCACTGTCTGCAACGAAAAATGCAATGTCGTCTGCATAAATGTAGACAGTGATATCTCGTTCAATGGGAATTGAGCTCATCAACACATTGAATAACAGCGGAGATAGGACCGCCCCTTGAGGTACTCCACGTTGCTGTTTGAATTTAGATGAGTGACATCCATCCTTTGCACAATAAAATTCTCTCGATTTTAGAAACTCTGCTACCCAATCAACAATATATCGCGGAAAGTCACATTCGTGTAAAGAATTCAATAAAATTGAGTGCTCAACGCTATCATAAGCTTTAGCTATGTCTAGTGTTACTAGTACCGCGTATTGTCGTCTTTTTCGGGCAAGCTCTATTCGGCTCTCTAAGTCGGCATGAGCACACCAAATTGAGCATTCGCTACGAAAACCTATTTGAAATGGTTTCAATATTAGCTTGTCAGCCATCCAAACTTTTATTCTATTATTGAGAACTCTCTTTATAATTTTGATCAGGTGAGATGTTAGAGAGATTGGTCTGATGTTGTCAATGTTAAAACCTGACCCTTGTTTTTTTAATATGGGAATCACTCTAGCTATTTTCCAGTCATGTGGTATCCAGGCATTGCTTAAGGAATAGTTTATAAGGTTGAGGACGTCGCCGGGTGATATCTGGAATAAAATTTTAATCATAGGAACTGTTATACCGTCAGGACCAGGAGCCGAAGAGGGTAAGTTTCTAATTACGCTTGACATTTCGGGCAATGTCACTTTTTCGTAGTCAGTCTTTATAGAGGACTTTTGCCAGTTGATTGTCAAAGTCGACGAAAATCTGTTAGCTAAACCTCTTCCGATTGCCTCTAACGAATTAGTCATTTCTTCCGTCGATAACCTGTCATAATCAGAGTTAGCTAGAGACGGCAGAATTTTGCGCGATCTCATATATCGGAATAACGCTTTCTTATTTCTAGGTTTGGAAAGAAAGTCGAAATGTTTTTTGTCATAGTCTTCTTTAGCTTTAGCCACGGTGCGCTTAAATGTAGCAGCAATAAACTTGTAAACTGCCCAATTTTTGGGGGACTGATTATGAATTAGCTGCTTCCAAGCCGCTTGTCGTCGTCTATGATCACGAGAGCACTCAGAATTCCACCACTGACTACAAGGCTTTCTCGTATCAGACTCAATAGAAAATTCTGCTTTTTTGAACGTTCTTTTAATTACCGCACTTAATTTCATGGCTTTATTTTCATCGTTGTCTTCAGTGGGGGTAGTCAAAGCAACTTCTAGGTCATTTTTAAATTTGGAATAATTGATAAAGGTTCGAGCTTGGGAGTAAGATGGAATAATGGGGCAAGAAATTTCAAACAGTACTGGTAAGTGGTCACTGTTGGTGGCGCAGTCTAGAGTAGTCCAAGATACGCTAGAAATACCCGAGCTGATAAAACTCAAATCTAAGGCAGAGCGGGATCGGTCTCGGATAAATGTGGGAGTTCTAGCGTTGAGGCATGATAAATTATGGTCTATAGACCAGTCCCACAAGCGTTGTCCACATTGATCAGTCCTAAAACCCCAACTAGTGTGGTGAGAATTAAAATCTCCAACCATAATTTTTTCTGTGCACCACGAACTAACAGCCATGTCTAAACATCGCGTGTCTTGTACACCCAGAGGAAAGTAAAGATTTACCAGAGAGAAGGGAGAGCATCCAGGCAAGGTGATGTCTAAAGCGAAAATTTCACATTCGGGGGATATACTTTTGTACGAAGTTTTGATCTTTGAACTAATTTTATTATTGACAAAGAACGCTAAACCTCCACCTTTGGATGGGCGATCCAGGCGAAAAGACCGGAAATTAGGTAGGTAAAACGAATTATGTGCTGACAGCCACGTTTCTTGCAGTGCAATAATGTCTGGATTGAATTTACAAGATAAATACAATAAATCTGTACTAGCTGAATGAATAGATCGGCAGTTCCAATGAAGAATTTTGATAGAACCTATCATTTTGACAGAATTGTTTCGGCAACTACCTTATCTAAAATGCTGTCTTTAAGAAAATCGCTCTTCGATAGGTTCTCCTTCTGGTATTTTTTGTTTTTTGAATGTTTTGAAGAGCCAGTATTTTTGGAGACAGGGGATCGAGTGCGCTTTAGGGATTTGATGTCCATGTCCATATCATCATAATCCTGATCATCCTCTAGTATGTCTTCACCTATCCTCTGGTTGTCTGTACAAGAGGGCCCTGCAGCCTGTACCCCTGAAGGAGATGACTCTGCGTCTGCTTCACTTGGAACACTTGAAACACTTGAAACACTTGGAACACTTGGAGCACTTGAAACACAACAACAGTAAGCTTCCTCTTCCTTGCTCATCTATACAAAGCAGCCACGAGGCACAATTGATGAAAATGACAGATAAACAGGCCCACGTATGCACAGCATGGCGTAATGGGCCTAAGAAGCGAAAACCATACTGCCCACTGTGACATGCTAGGGAGCAGCTAACTTATATAACAAAGTGAAAAAGGAAAAAAAAGCAAGGGACGTACTTTTCATATACGTAAAAGATATGTTTTGTTTCAAGGCAACTATTCATTGGATTATGAGTCCAAATAGTATGGAATGTGAACTGAATAGTTATTTATTTATGAATTATTTAGTTGACCTTTTTTGAAAATGACTTGTCACATGAGGTATTAGTGTTTTTGTTCCAAGATCTCTGGTTTCGGAACGGCCCGCCGTAGATTCATGGGATGAGTTGGCGTTTTCCGACCAAGTACAACTCATAGGAAAAATCATGCCACGCTTCATTCAGCACGTTTGAGCCTGTGTCTCGTGCAGCTGGTTGCGTAGCTGTGATATTTGCTTTGATGTGTTTACAATGTAGCGGGAGGTTCTCGTGGGCTAGTGTAGCCGATTAGCAACGGTGGGTAACGGTGCCATCGGCAGCTGTGTGCGAAGGTATCGCTCTGGAGCCTTCTGTAGTGATTGCATTTGTCTCTTATGAGTTTAAGATGTGGGGATTTATATACTATGTGTAAAGGCTGATAGTGATGTGTCATTGTTTGTTTGCGGAATTGTTTCTATTTCCTGCGCTGGTGCTTTCGGGTAGGACGTGACTGTGATCTCGTCGAAGAGGCCCGGTTGAGACCGGCGTGGGCTGGTCGAGGTTTTTGTATCGCGGGAAAGCCTTCATTTAAATGTAGGGAGGAGGAGTGCCACCAAAGAGACAAGCAAATATGCAATCCTGATCTTCACCTAATCCTAAATAGCGCCTTGCAAGTCAACGTAAAAGAGAAGATCTGCATCGGAGTGATCAATGCAATAGAATTGTAGGTTGACGAAAAATATTTATTTTAAAAAATAGATAATGAACTTATATTTTTACCAAGATAAAAAATCAGTCATGCGCTCATGTCACGTGAAAGCCGAACACATGCTGCGTTATGACTTCACTGAGCCGGGTTTCAGATTTTTTTATATTTTAATTTCTTGAAGGTCCTACGTCAACATTATTCGAGGAGAGCAAAGGAATACAAACGGGAAAGGCAGGGAGCTAATGATTATTTTGTAAGCTTCCTTTTCATTGAATCACCATAGTTCTGTATACCACAGTAGTTTTGAAATTTTAATTTATTGGAATACTTAACAAAACCAGTGATAACAGTTCCTCAAAATTGAGTAATATTCACAAAAAATCGGGTAGGCTTGCCAAAAAAAGTGGTCGGCGTTTATAACATAAACAATTATTGGGTAATTAGAATGTCTCGGCAGTACACGTATGATTACGATTGAATATTTGTTTTCGTCTTGTGAGGAATGAATTAGACCAACGGAGGTTGTTTAACCTGCTCGCAACAACAAATGCATTTTAGTTTTTGCCTTCCGCCATCACCAAAACGAGATCAGTACGGCGACTTGAAATTTCGCAAATCAAGCCCTTAACTTAGCGCTCATCAACGGGGTTCCAATTTCAATCGCCCATTATGGCGGGTTAGAAAAAATAATGAAGTGGCACGTGCAAATATACGCCGAATAGTTAAGCGGCAAAATTTCTGCATTAAAGGTAACGTGAAGTTTGTTATGTGGTACGTTAAACAAGTTTGCCTTATGCATCATGCAACAAGTTTCGAGTATTGTTAATTCAAACCCCGAAGGTTTGAATCAGCAATAACAGCATACTGCTTTCGTGTTGACAGTGTGAAAGCCACACAAGATACTTGGTAATATACAAAAACAAATCAGGCGAATGCATAGTGTACGATGTCAAGCGATGTCACAATGATAAAGAAGGAGTCTGATATCTGAAAAGCAAAAGCTAGTAATGACAAATGTAACTTGAAATAATCCAGACATCGATCTTCCTAGATTTGAACATTTTATTTTTTATTACAGTGGTGCTTATTGGATTGATACGATTTGTTGAGTGTAGGTACATACACACAGCAGCAGAATCTGAATAGAGAAATGAACCCTTTCATGTGCTGCCTAGCGAAAAAAAAATATCATTTGTGTTGTTACACGCACATGACTTCTTCTGGTCTAACAGCAAGAAAACTTTAAAAAGTTATGCGACTGTTAATAGGTTATGCGCTTCAAGAAATGTCCGTGTATTTCAAAGACGTACAAATATAAGGACATGAAGCGGCGTTATACATAAGAGAGAAAAGTAATTTTTGATCCAGTCAGCATCGTTTTGCAGTGCACACGTCTGAGATTCTGCTTGCTCATCAGTATGTGAGTCTTAAGTCGCGTGTAACTCCTCGTACGATGGGTTGATACCCAATTAATCAAATTCGGCAGTCGAGTAGTGATTCGGAGCAATCGCCGCTACAGTCACTTATGGCACAGAGACCAGCACGCATTTTATAGCGAAAGCAAACTGTGCGGTGAGTCCACCTAAAAAATTGCTTGATTATTAGCGCATCCGAAAAGAAAAAAAAAGAAGGAAGAAACCTATCAGAAACCTTCATGTCATCGCTAATGAGACGGAAGTGCTTTTTTAGAGTCCACGAAATAGGAAAAGCAACCACAGAGGCATCGCTCATTTCAGTCAGCGTGCACTGAAACAAGCATAATCGCGTAACGGAAAGCGATTAAAGAAATAGTAACGAATTGACTACCTTGTGAAATATCTGAACCGCTTAGAAATTCGTTTATATATATATATATATATATATATATATATATATATATATATATATATATATATATATATATATATATATATAGGGTACTGCCCTATTGTATATATATATATATATATATATATATATATATATATTACTGGCGCGCGCTTTTAAAGCATCTTAAAGCATCAGGGCAACGAACTGCATGTACAGTACTGACGCATTAAAACAAAACAAGTTGGGGTTAAGCAACGCGCCTGCTTTTCCTTCCACTGTCTTCCGTTCGGATTGTATCGGTGTAATTTCTTCTCGAACGCGTACAACAAAGCCAAAATTATCCTTAGAAACCAGACATTGTCGTGCCGTGACATGTCTTTATTGAGCAGCTGAGCATATCATTCATTATTCGCATTGCCAATAGAGTCCTTACAGCAGTATATAGAGAGAGAGAAAATTTATTGCGGAAAGGCAGGGAGGTTAACCAGAAAACATATCCGGTTTGCTACCCTGCACTGGGGAAAGGGTAAGGGAAAAGGGAGGAAGAGAAGCACAAACACACATACACACACTCGCACACAGTAGTGTCACAATCGTTCAACGAGGCGGGTCGCTCGCAGAAACTTCATCAGCGCCTTCGTTGCTTTCTGGCGTGAAGCTCGGTCTTTCCGACATTCCAAGATTGACTGCTCAGAAAATGGCTGGTCGTCGAGGCGAGCAAACACTGCTGAGAGGGACTGTCGCTGAGAGCTGTACTGGGGGCACTGACATAAAATATGTTCAATTGTTTCGTCATTGTCGCAATGGTCGCATGTAGCGCTGTCTCTCATTCCGATGCGGCAGGCAAAAGCGTTCGTGAAAGACACCCCAAGCCACATACGGCAGAGAAGGGTCGTCTCGGATCGGGGTAGGCCAGATGGAATAGTAAGTCGTAGGCATGGGTCCAGGCGGTGAAGACGGGTGTGGAGAAAACCGGGCGTATTCCGCATAGACCTTGCGACATCCTGCGCAAGCGTATTAATCTTTGCTGCTGCGTCGCTTCTTGATAGTGGAATAGGTTCCATCACTCCATTTTCGTGAGCATTCTTAGCTGCATTGTCGGCATGCTCGTTACCGATGATGCCGCAATGGCCTGGTAACCACTGAAAAGATATGTCATGTCCTTCGTCTATTAGGTGATGGTACAGTTGTCGTATTTCGAGCGCCAATTGATCTTGAGGTCCACGACGTAGAGTATTGTGTAGACATTGGAGAGCTGGTTTCGAATCAGTAAAAATGCTCCATTTTTGTGGTGTCTCTTGGTCAATCCTGCGGAGTGCGCTGCGGAGTGCCGCGAGCTCCACGGCTGTCGATGTCGTCTTGTGTGACGTTCTGAATTGGATGGTTTCGGCTCTTGCTGGGAAGATCACAGCTCCTGCAGATCCTCCAACAGTTGTCGAGCCATCCGTGTAAAGTTTGACATGATCTTTGTATTCTTCGTGTAGCATGAGTAGAATCATCTGCTTTAAAGCTGGCGCCGAGAGCTCCGCCTTCTTGCGAATCCCCGGCACTGTCAAGCGCAGTTTTGGTCGGTCCAAGCACCAAGGAGGTGTTAGTATCCGTTCCGGAGGTGTGTAGACTGTTGGAAGGCACTCACGGAAAGTCAATACTCTTTTACAGAAGGAGGCACTCGGTCGATCTTCTGGAAGCGAAGCTAGGTGGTGGGCAGGGGCGCGAGCAAGGTGTCTAATATGAGCTCTAAGCACCTCCAAAGTAATGTGCACAGTGGCCGGATGATCTTTGGCGATTGCGATGGTTTCCGCTGTTGATGTACAGCGTGGTAATCCAAGACAAACTCTGAGTGCCTGGCCCTGGGCGTTTTCTATTGTGCGTATACTGCTTTTGCAAGCGTTCGTCAGAACCGGCAAGCTATACCGCAGGTACCCCAGAAACAGCGTTTTGTACAAATGCAACATCGCGTGCACTGATGTGCCCCACGTTTTGCCTCCGAGGAACTTGAAAAGTTGTGCGATGGCCGTTAGGCGCTTCTTTAGAGTGGCCACATGGGGACTCCAGCAGAGATTTCGATCGATCGTGACCCCCAAAAACCTGTGGGTCCTGGCGTAGCAGACACTGTGTCCATTGATGGCGATGGGATATGATGTCATTGCCTTCCGCGTGAACGCGACCAGCGCCGATTTCTCAGGAGAAATCTCGAGGCCTTGTTCTCTAAGGTACGCCGATATTGAATTCGCTGCTTTCTGGAGTCTCGCACGTACCTGAGGACGTGTTACACCTGATGTCCAGGCACAAATATCATCTGCATAGAGAGATATCTGCACGGAATCTGGTATGCGTTCAACGAGACCGATCAGAACCAGGTTGAACAGTGTGGGGCTCAATACACCACCTTGAGGAACACCACGGTGTGTATAATGTTCAGAAGTCGGCCCATCATCAGTTTGCATAAACAATGATCTCATATGTAGGTAGCATTGGATCCAGCGGTACACTCGCCCACCCAAACCAACTGACTCGAGGGCGTCAAGTATGGCTTCGTGAGAAACATTGTCATATGCTCCTTTGACATCTAAAAATAGTGCGACAGATAACCGTCTGCTCATTTTCTGGTGTTGTACGTAGGTCACCAGGTCAATGACATTGTCAATGGAGCTCCGAAGACGACGAAAACCGGCCATGGCGTCTGGATATATTCTATGGCGTTCTAGGAACCACTCGAGTCTGGCAAGGATCATTCGCTCCATCAGCTTCCCTACGCAACTAGCCAGCGCTATTGGGCGGTATGATGTCAGCTCTAGAGGCGATTTTCCAGGTTTGAGAAGTGCAACCAACCGGCTTGTTTTCCACTCTCTGGGGACCGTTCCATCTCTCCAAGACTCATTGAATACTTCCAGCAAAGCACTTCGTGCTCGATCACCGAGATTGCATAATAGGCGGTATGATATGCCATCCGGCCCAGGCGATGACGATCGATTGCATGAAGCAAGAGCCACATTCAGTTCTTCCATTGAAAAAGGCAGGTCCAGGTGCGGGTCAAGTGAATGTGGCGTGTAATCAGCAGTAAGGGCTTCTGTGCAATTTGGTGGGCCCGCAATCTTCCTACAAAAATCTTCCGCTACCTCGATATCCCTTCTATTTTGGAAAAGGGCCAAGGCTTTAAACGGAAAACGTTGTTGGGGAAATGTGCGTAGGCCTCGCACGGTTCGCCATATTTGAGAAAGCGGTTTGCGAGGGTCTAGACTCGCGCAAAATTTCGCCCACCGTTGAAACTCCAGTTTGTCTATACGACGCTGGATCTTCTTTTGCATGCGCCTGGCCATCCGTAGATCTTGAATGGATTTTGTGCGTCGATATCTACGCTCCGCACGCCGACGAGTCGCACGGAGTCGTTCTAACTCCATGTCCGTTTCTGAGGGCCTTGAAGAATATGCCAGCGTGCGCATCGCACTCTGCGCTGCTTGTTTGATCGCTTGCTCAATGCCAGAGGTTAAGCCTTTTTCACAAGCGTGTTCAATGTTGGTTGTGAATGCTGAAAGATCGATCCTCCGTACGGTTTTCGGCGGGTGGTCGCTAGCAAAGCCTTCGATGGTGAGATAACTGGGGATGTGATCGCTACCATGTGTCTCGATGTCTAAAAACCACTTAACGCTTGTGGCGAAGCGACGTGACACGAACGTCAAGTCCAAACAGCTGCTGTACGTTGATCCTCGCAGAAATGTAGGGCTCCCATCATTAAGTAGAGACAGTTCATGAGTCGATACAAATGAAGCCAGCCTCCGGCCCGTGGTATTGACTTTTGAACTTCCCCAGATTGGGTGGTGGGCGTTGAAGTCCCCTATAATTATCCACGGATCCGGGACGCTCGAAAGAATGTCATCCAGTCTTTGGCAATCAAAACGGGCTGAGGGAGATAAGTAGACACCTATTAATGTGAAGGTGAGGGTTTTCTGCTTCACAGTCAGGCAAACATATTGGTTCTCATCATGAGGCGACACAGGTTGAATGATGTAGGTAAGCTCCCGACGAATATACACAATGACCTTGCTGCTTTCGTTTCGGGTTTTGGACGGGATTGATTCGTAGCCAGATAGCCTGATCGGGTTTGATAATTTCGGTTCACATATTACGATGATTGGGAAAAGGTTAGAAGACACGTACTGACGAAAATCGGAAATCCGTGATCTAAGTCCTCTTGCGTTCCACTGGATGACTGATGCTTCTCTGACGTCTTTGCGGAACGATTGTTGATCTCCTGCCATGACTCTACGCGAGGGAGGCGAGGACTGGGCTCAGCGCGTCCAACACCTGTAACCCGCTTCGAGCGGTTGGAGTTCCCAGGCTTCTTAGTATGTCTGCCATGACAGCGACGAGGGATCGTAACATCGGGATGATCTGTCGATCGACCCTTGACACATCCTCAACGGAAGTAGACTCGGTGGAAGGTGTAGGGCGGCGAGGCCTCGCAGGAGGCTGCTTTGCAGGCTGTGTACGCGGAAGCGTAGGCCACTCATCCGCAGCTGTGAGCTTCTCCACTTCTTTTCGCTTCGTGCTTACTACTTCACTCGTGCTCGGAGGAAATGGGTTATGCGCAACACTCTGTCCTACACGCCTCCGTCGGCGACTACGTCGCCGCCGTACCCTTTCAGCAGCCTCTCTGTGGGTTGAATTGTCCCTAACCATTTGTTTGATAATGGCGATATCATAAAATCTATAGCAATGACCTTCGAGTGTCACGCTGCCAAGCGGAATTCAGTAGAATGCTCTCGAAGAATATAATACAACTCTATGCAGCCTAATGGCAGCTTTACTGGGAGCACTACGCAACCACTTCTTTGTTTGGCTGAGCAAGGTTCAATGTTAACGCGTTAGCGACAAACGAACACTACGGCTTTCTATAGTTCCTGCATGAATGAACAAACCGGTTCTCTCTGTAACCCGATAATTTTGACTCTTCCCTAAGAGACGCAATGTCTTCGCGAAAAAAAATATAGGGGATCCTTCAGCTTCGCCTTTACTAGTTGAGCACGGAAGCGATATCATGCTTCTATAGAGTGCATACATTAACCAGTTAGGGCATGCTTTTACTCGAGAAAGTTAATTGTAGATTA
The DNA here is from genome assembly GCF_043290135.1 of Rhipicephalus microplus. Classification (NCBI taxonomy): domain Eukaryota; kingdom Metazoa; phylum Arthropoda; class Arachnida; order Ixodida; family Ixodidae; genus Rhipicephalus; species Rhipicephalus microplus. Next base: position 441,672,198 of record NC_134710.1, read on the forward strand.
GTGCAATGTATTCGATAAAGTTGGAAGTGGTTTGTGTCAGTGAAAATTTCTCATATGGCTGCAATATGTGTAATGAATAGCATGCTTCAAACGACAAGCAATTATAGGCCTGTAATCTTTTCGTTTGCTATATTCATGTGGGAGGTAGTGTGGTCAGATACTGCACCAGACGGGTCAATTGTTCCTTGGCGAGGGAGTGCGTTAACAGCGGTGGTCACCGGTGAGGCCGAACCACAGGGCTCTTTAAAATGGCATTCGGTCATCACGCAGATAACGTATTTATTCCAGCAGAGAATTGCGTGGAACCGGGATTCGAACCATGGACTTCTTGCACGCGAGGCTGATACTCTTACCACTACGCCATCGTGGCTTGCTCTCCGTTGTATACAAGCTATTTAGAAAGGTAATTGCTATCAGAATTCAGTCAATCAAAGGAATAAGCAGAATTTTGAACAGGCTACTCAACTATCGACCACAATCACACCGTAAATCAGGTAATAGAAAAATCCTCAGAATACAACCAACCACTATACATAGCCTTCATATATTACGAGACGGCGTTTGGTTCAGTAGAAATATCAGCAGCCACACTGCGCCATCATGGCGTCAAAGAAGCATATATAAGCATCCCGGAAAAAGTCTACAGCGAATCAGCAGCTGTCATAGTGCTTCTTAAAAAAGAACGGTATAATACCAATAAAGAAGGATGTAGGACAACAGGATATGATGTCCCCAATGCTATTTACCGCGTGCTTTGAAAGAGTTCGGGATAAAAATTAATAGAGAAAACCTTGTAAGGTTTTCTTCATTGATGTGCAGGTTACGATAATAACCTGCACATCGCCGATGACATTGCTTTGCTTAGTAATTCAGGGAATGAATAGCAGTTCATGATTACTTACACAAGGAGAGCGGAAATGTAGGCCTTAAAGTTGTTCTGGAGAAAATGAAAATGCGCAGCCACCTTGCAAGAGTACATCACTTCGAGATAGGTAGCAGTGCGCTTGAAGTTGTGAAAGAATATGCCTACTCGGGGCAAGTAATAACAGTGGAGCCGAACCAAGAGAGTGAAGTAACGAGAAGAATAAGAATGGGGCGGAGCACATTCAACAAGCATTCTGAAATCATGAATGGTAGGTTGCTACCATACCACAAGAGGAAGGTATATAACAGCTGCCTCTTACCGGTAATTACTTATTGAGCAGAAACCTTGAGGATTACAGAAGAGTACAACTTAAGTTGAGGACGACGCAGCGAGCTATGGAAATGAAAATTATAGATGTAAGCCTAAGAGACACGAAGAGAGCTGAAATGAATCGGGGAACAAACGGGTCGTAAGGGCAGCGTAGCTGAAATCAAGAAGAAGAAAATGTCATCGGCAGGGCACGTAGAGCGAAGGAAAGACAACCACTGGTCATAAAGATTGACATACGGTATTCCAAGAGAAGCGAAGTGGTTGAGGGGGAGGTAGAAAGTTAGGTGGACAGATGAGATTAGGAAGTTTTCGGGTATTAAGCAGCAAGAACAAAACCAAGTTGACTTGCGGAACAAGGAGGAGGCTTTTGTCCTGTAGTAGGCGTAGTCAGGCTGAATATGATGATAGATATTTTCGAACTTTCCATCCACCCACTTCGTGGCATCAAGCGATTGTGCCCAGTTACGTGTGCGCCTTTTGTAATGGGTGGCCGGCTTTAAACCACGAAGTCATTATATTACTTACATGTTCTGACGCGCAATGACAATGCACGCTTGTACCGCACAATATTACTGTGATTTTAATGTAGTATTCTGAAGCCTGTATACAGAGCGCACGTGCTTGTAAAGCATCAGTAATTCTCACTGTATTTCCAAACAAAGGAAGGTAATTTTTCCGCATTTGCAAGGGAGTGCGTGGTGGTGTTGTAGATCACCTACTTGCTACGTAAAAGACCCGTGTTTGATCAGCACTCAGACCCGGATTTTTTAGGGGCGAAGCTCTTTAGGATTGAGCCATGTCCCTTGTCTGTCGGCATGACACGCTAGTAGTGGAAGCGCTCGGTAGAGGGTGGGGTGGAGTCAGGGCTTGGTTTTGGCGCTTGCTGCACTTTGAAAGAAGACCGCTAGGGGCGCGGCTATTTCTCTGTCTTTCTAAAGCGGTGGTCATTGAGTGCGCAGCGTGGCTGGGCAGCAACGCAGTCCAAAGTTTAGGGATCGCAGTGCAGCTGCAGCATGGGAGCATAGATAAGCGGATCCAGACTTGCGGGCTCACTGCTGCAGCGAAATGGCAGCGCGGGCAAGCCAGCCCGGAACTGAGGGCTGGCTGAGGACTAGCAATGTACGGGGGAACTCACGGTTAATGATCTCCCGGAGCTATGCCCTCTCGTCAATATTGACTTCATGGATATGCTGCGATTTTTATCTATTTTATTTGCACCTTCTGTTCGGTCACGCGCAAGATGATCATTTTTGGGTCACAACCTACTATGCCGACGCAGACGAAGGAATTGCTGCGAAGCGAGCTCTTTAACGCGATCCCGTTATTACGTGGCAACTCGTGCACTGAATGATACACCACAACGTACATATATATATATAAGCTTCACGAGGTTTCCTCTTACCACTTAGTTTGATTGATATGTGGGGTTTAACATCCCGAAACCACCATATCATTTTGGTAGACGTCATAGGGGAAGACTCCGGATATTGCCACCACCTGGGATTTCTTAACGTGCACCCAAATCTGAGCACACGGGCCTACAGCATTTTGCCTCCATCGACAATGCAGCCACCACAGCTAGGATCTGATCCCGCGGCCTGCGAGTAAGCATCCGTGTACCTTTGCCACTAGACCACCACGGCTGGGCAGCCACATAGTTTAGTTAAATATTTTTCGTCCTAAGTGTTTAGTTTAAGCATAACGTTAAAATTGCATGTTGCAATAATCTGAAACTGGCAATACTTTAAAATAAGATGTTTTATCTTTGTGCACAAAACGTCTGTTATAAATCAAGCGAGCGACGTTTCTCTTATTTGAGGATGCATTTGCTCTACAATAGCCGTAGAGAGAATGCGATGAATGCCGTCGTTCGCTTATTTTCCAACGTTGCGCCACCTGTCTTAGCACGTTTGTCGATATGTGGCAGCACACTGCAAGTGATGTGCTCATAATGTTATCCACAGCCTACCGTTTAGATGGAGGTGCCGCACGGTCGAAGTAGTTCGGCGGAGAAAAATTCTTCAGGTTGCTTCTATAGAAAAGATTTGGAAAGAAAAATTCTTCACGACGGGGATTTTTCACTGGAAGTAGAAGACTGAAAGCATCACTTGTGGCAGCGACGAATAACGATCAGCTGCTCACACGCGAGGGACGAGTTGCACTTCACGTCCTTTCGTGCGTTGATGTTTTTTTTTTCACGCTCGCAAGTCAGTTTATTTCCATTTATTGTATAACCTTTTTTCCGATGTCCAAATGAAAGCGTCGTTTTTTTTCTTGTGCACCCAGATGTAGGCCCAAAATTGTGAATATCATAGAGCACGCCGCATACTGCCAACACGCTCGAGTAGAGGTTGCACCGGCTTCGGGTAGCTCGAAAGCTTGAGCCCGACCTGACCTGTAGGCCGGGTTCGAGTTGGTCAACGTTTTTTAAGGGCAAAGCATTTTTATGCGTATTTTAGGAACTTTTGGCGTCTATTTGCGTATCTTATCTATATACCTAGTCGCTTCTGTCTGGGGCTCTCATGATCACCCCCTTAACTTGGTGTGAACCAAAATTTGTATAGGAGGGTAAAATGGCATGACAATATTGACACGCTGGTGAACACATGAATAATGTTAGAATCCTGTAGTGCACGCCATCAAACCTTTCCCGCCAGATAGTGGCACATACCCGCAGGCGCGTATGTGCCACGGGTATACGGCTATGTGCCACAGGTGATTCCCACTTAGCATCTACCCAAAAACGAAGAGAACACTTATGGGGAATACTTACCCGTGGTCGTTAAGACAAACCTGACATCGGCAGCGTTGACCCACCAAATGCAAATAAGTAATGTCAGTGTCCCAGCAGGAATCGAACTCAAGCATTCTGCGTGGCAATGAAGGATTCTACCACAGAGCCACGCCCGACATCGGTACTGCTTTTTAGATAGACCTCAATGATTGCGAAACGTCAATTGAGGTGGCAGTACTGGCTATCTGATTTTATAAAGCCTGCATATGTATTTTTCTTATACAGCCATCTGATCAAGTTGACGTCAAATATAGTTGGGTGCTTTGCGCTGGAGTTGATTTATGTATAGATGTCCAGGGCTACCATTCCCGTGTGTTGGAGCTGTTGTCCATCATGTTCTCTTCTCCTGAACCACCACCTTTCTCGGTTCTCTTTTTCCTTGGCCACTATGTGATTATATTTACGCAAAATAGTCCCCTCTCTTACATGTGATGTACTGAACTTCCAGAAAAACAAAAGCGTCTAATTATTCGGAACTTGCTATGTTTCAGAAAAATATATTGGCAACTGCGCCTAGCAGTGCGAGCAAGGAAACAACCTTCAGTTGGCCGGGATGTGTGACACAGGAGCGTCGCACTTCACTGAAACCCGAATCAATGGACAGCCTATTTTTATACAACTTGTAATCATTGCATGTAGTGACTGTTTTGTGTTTTGGTTTGATTTTGATGTGTTGAATAAAATGCCGCATTATCGAAAAACGGCATTCTGTCTCCCCAGGAAAGCTTCATTGTGTAAGGCTGGATCGGGCCGGGCAAGGGCTTTTATTTTTCTACGTCGGGCCGGGCTGGGTGGGGTCGCAGTTCTTTAGCGTCGAGCACGGGCGGTTTCTCGACGCACTGAGCGGGCCCGGGCATGTCTCGGACTCTGAAGTTCGGCCCGTGTGCAGCTCTAAAGTGAACCATCACCAGTGAAGCATGATGGTTTGAGTCATTAAATGTTCAGTCACGGCCACGATCCATGTCTCTCGGCTAACTTCACCCTTATTTAACCAGTACCTTCCGGGCGGCATTATTGTTCGACAGCTTTCCGCAACATCGCAAAAATATTCTTTGTGTAAGCAATCGCGTGCATTCCTAGGACTTAAGTGCGCGACCCTAGACGAATACCTCTTTCCGAGTGGTAGAGCTTCGAGACGCGACCAGGCCCGTCGAGCTCTCCTCACATTTATGAATTAAACACGCCTTTCCACCTTTTTATAGACAGTCTTCTTTATCATTTTTATTTATGCTTTTTTCACTCATACTTGTCGAAGCCTTCGTCAATTTTCTTTTTTTATCTTCTCACCTTCTTTCCTCTTTCTCCCCTCTAATCTTTATTTCATCTGTTTCTTCCCTCCTCCCGAAAGAGTGAGCAGGCGTTGTGCCCCTCCAAGTGGCAGTTGCCAGCTTGCTCTCCCACTTTCTTCTGTGTCCTTGTGTATCTGTGTATGCAGTGAAATAATAATAATAATACTAATAATACTAATAATAATATTAACAATGTTTTTTTTGATAATCATGTTTCCATCGTGCTAACTGAAACAACAACATCCTTGTGCTGGGCAATGCGCATGGCGCATGGCTGTGACTCAAGCGTGACTGAGCGGAATACTCAATGTCTGTTTTGTTGAAGAACCAACTCCCGCCTTTGCAAGTAATGACGATGGCATAATATGTTTGCAGACCGCCAACATGTTAAACATTTGGTTCCTTCGAGTATAGTGATGGCGCTACTCGCTAGTGGGCCACTACTGCGGCTATTTCATCATGCAGGCTCGGCACGTACCACCTCAGGTGCGTATCGCTTCATACGCTAATTCTAGTTGGTGTAGTGTTTTGTAGCAGGCAGATAATATCGTTGACGCATAGAAATGCCGCTGAAATATGACCGTTCACACCACGACCAAAAATTATGTGGTGAGCACTTTGCACTTTCTATGTTTTGGGCAAATAGTGTGTCATGCTCATTACCAATTCAGTGTGGCTGGTGACTTTATCCGGTTAAAATGGCACTTTCGCACGTCCTATCAGTTTGTATAACAAATGGCCTGACTCAGTGCCATCTTGAATCGCACAGCGCGCCCCGTATAGTTATTGGACATGGTGATTAGTAAACGGGATGTTTAAAACTGCGTGTACTGTAACTTTTTCACCCTTAAAGCGTTAAGAAAAGTTAACAATATAGATCCCCTCAGATTGTTGTGGTTGCAATAACTAAGCTGGTTTAGTGCGTGCAGGGTTTATTCAGTATGGTGAAATTTGTGTGAGCAGAGGTGATCTTATTTGCATTACTCGACAGTCAGTCTGCATATATTACTTTTAATGCGAGCATGTCGCTGGACAGCTTCGTCAGGAAAGACGGCAAGCCATCTAACCGCAAATATGAATTGCTTATTCTTTAGGTACAATGTGATATCCTTATGTGCTTCTTGTCTAAGTTTTAAGTAGTCGTCGCAGTGTGTGCTAGCAAAAGCGCCGCTATGGCTGATGCTGAGTTTTCTGATATACGGTGAAAAAAAAGGGACAAACTGTGGTTTTGTTGCGAAAGCAATTAATAAGTACTGAACAATCATAACAGTAAATTGATATGCTGTGGCGATCCAGGTTACTTTGCCCTTCGGGACAAGATACTGTCATGATGTGTCTTCAATAAAATTTCGTCTCTTATTGTCACCGGGCAGTCCAGTTTGACCTAACACGGCAACTGCCTTTTCGACGCTTCAGGCGCACACGGCACCTGGAGATTCAGTGACAGTGACCGGAAATTACACGCTAATTCTGAAATGAAATGTTAAAAAATCAGTTACGCCACACGTGCGAGCCCACAACGTTTTCTTTTAAAGCAGCTCTCCTTATGTTAGCAGTGAAAATTCCATGTTGAAGAATGTTTGCTAATCAGTGTTTAGAATTTACGTTGGGCGCAGCGATTCCACCATAAGGCAGAATTTATCAAAAAAGACGACACGTGCCTTGCTGTCATATTTCCTTCGATAAAAAAGTTTTTGAAAAGCTGAACAACCCGCAAAAGTTTCCTGTACCGACTACCGTGGTGGTTATGGTGCTAAGCCCTTGACCCGGAGGCGGTCGCGGGCTCAACCCTGGCTGCGGCTACCGCATTTCATTGGTGGCAAAATGCCAGAGGCCCGTGTACTGTTAAATATGAGTGCACGTAAAAAAATACCAGACGGCCGAAATGTCTGGGACCCTCCACTACAGCTTCTATGATAGTCATACATTGGTTTTGCGACGTAAACCCCCATATATTAGGGGCGAAGCTCTTTAAAGCGGCACCCGTTCGTCCCTCGTAGTAGTAGTAGTAGTCGTAGTGTGTAAACAGTTTTACATTTTGACTTCCAAGGTGGTGCCGGTGAGAGATTTCTTCTGTGCGTTGTGGAACAATAAAAAAATTTGCAGCGTGCGCGTTAACTGAAAGCCGAATTCTCCTGTCTCTCATTCCCCCTTAGCAGCCATTGGAATGTACATTGAGCACTACCTGACAAAAAAAGGGTAGCTACGATATACTCGCTGGGCGTAACCTCCTAGGTTTTAGAAAGGTTTACCGAGCGTTGGGCCGCAGTGCCATGAATACAGTGAACTAGTATATACCATGAACTCGAGGTGGTTAAAGGTGGGAAGTAGACACGAAGCGCAAGCCGTAAGAAAGTGTGCATGTGCCTCCTCTCGTTCAGTCCTTGGAATGTCCGCTGGATGGCGGTGCTTCTATATGAGGAATATATGATGAAAAGATGCGAGATGGTGGTATTCGGAGTGTTGAATAGGTGTACGAACGGACACACAGACAGATGCATGGAGGGACGCACGGATGGCTGCAAGGACGGTCGGACGCATGGACGGACACAGCAGCGGATGCATGAACTAAAACAGGGACGGGCGCACAGATGAACGTGCGTACGTACGAACAGGCGCACGCACGGATGGGCGGATGGACGCACTGACGACCACACGGACGCACGCATGGATGGACAGAAGCAAGAACGAACGGACGGACGGTTGCTTCGCCCCACTCTCCATGATTAACTCCATGGATATGGTGCTATTTTTCACTAGTATAGGCTTTCTTTACCGGGTGTTCTGTCAAATATCAAGAACGTTTTTGAAAGTCTTCTGTAGTACGCACGGGATTGCTCACAAAAGTTGACCACTAGCAAAGGTGGGCATCACTGCTACAACGAAAGTTAAAATGAAAAATAACTACTACTTGCAAAGTTTTCATGAATCACCACTCTAATTTACTGTAGCACGCATACAGCAGATATGTCAGTTCCGAAGCCAGTCATTGGTCAAGGCACATGCTCATGAAGAGAATTCGGTAATTCGTATGCTTTCAGACAGGGTCTATTATTCTTGCTGGAGAAGTATACTGATGTTCTATGGTCTGGAAGAAAAGCAAGTGGTTTCTAGCGCAGAGAGGCTTAAGGAAAGAGAGCCACGTATGAGGGAAATGCAGGTAGGCTTACCGCAAGGTAAGCTCTTGGTTTGATACGCCACCCTCCTTACTGTAACTTTATAATGTATTTTATATTAGAACACTGGACACAAAGTAACGCGTCTTCAATTGTTGTTGCACGTAGCGTTGCAATATGCCAATAACGTCATCCGGTAGCCTAGTATTCCTACGTGTCACAGCATGATACGGAATACCGTACAAGCAAATAACGACGATTATAATTTCGCGCAGCGGTAATTGAATCTTATGGAAGTTAGATAGTGCTCAAATACAGTTGCCATCATAATTTACTGCGTAAACGTATACCCATAGAAGGCTTGCAACTGATGTCACTGAAACAGCCCCGATGTGGTGTTCCAACACGATGGGTAGCAAACTTAGTGATGTGACGTTTGTGTCGTCAGTGCTTCGTATGCTGGTTCTTTCAGTTTTCATGCACGTAGCCTGTAGGCCCAACGAAGTCTCAGTGACTTCACTATCACAGTGAAGCCAGTTAATCCTCAAGTGGTTATGCGATCATTACGTCATCTAAGCCACCAAGTTGGAGCTTTGTTCTGTGTTTCGGTACCCCAGTAAACGAAATTTGTTAATCCGGTACTCCTCAGTATATAGAAAAAACAAAGACCTCTGTTATTTCAAACCTTTAGAGAAGAAGTCATAGCTTTACAGCAAAGGCGAAGTAATGAACGCGATTGCGACAAATTCGAAGGTCACACGAACAAAGACAAGCAGATTGAAACGTGCCCCGCGTTTCTCACGCACAAATGACGCAAGAAACTTACTAACAGGTACAGATGAACTCAAATAAACGTCTCAGTTGTTACTTCGCTGTGTCTGAAAAGCATGCCATTTTCGCAAACGAAGACTCTGTAACGAGTGCAATGACCTTTGTGCACCCGGTAACTACAACAGAATTGTTCCGGTGAAAGCCCAAGGTGTACGATTCTTTCCACCGCGAGATAGGCGTGCGCACGCGTGAGCGTCTACCCCCCGTTTCCCCTCTGCGGGGCAAAGTACGTGTGGGAGATAAACACATCAGCGCGCGTTGCCGCGTCGTGATGATCTAGCGACGCGTGCTCATCGCGCCAACTCGCTGGTAATGCTGAAAACACGACAGTTCCCCGAGATCGCCATAGCCAGCGGTAAGCTGTGGCTATAGATAGCTTGCCACTTGAGCGTTGAAGGAGGTGCTCCTTCGTCGCTCAGTCACAAACGCCACGCACTCACAAGCAAGATGTCAGACGTTCGATTTCGCGTGTCACAGTATTTTCGTGGATTATTCTTCTTTCTTGCGTTTCCACATATATATTCACGTATACGGTGTATGACAGTGGTTACCTACGTCGACACTAACGCCGGCGGCTAATTCCAGCCGAGAGTGTCCATATAATTGCTATATTATTATAATAAACTTTCTCGTTACTTTTTCCTTACGCCACGAGATTTCAAGTGCATTCACAAATACGTACACACAGTTTGCTTAGTCGCATGTATTCCCTACTGCTTGAAAATACGGAACTACATCATCAATAGTGCGGTGATTCGCACACTTCACCAGGGCTGCATCTTTCTGAATTATAAGCCTGGATAATAGGTATGATAACTTTTACACCACTTTGGAATGCTGCCTATTATGTACGCCGTGCTTGTGTAAATAACGTTATAAAAGCATTTTGGCCTCCATTGAAATTGCGGCCGCCATGGCCCGGATTCAATACCGCGATCTGCGGGTCAGCAGTCGAGCACCTCGTAATCGAAGGCAGTAGTAATACGTACTGTACAAGCATCCGTCATATTTATGCAGTTATCACAAGAGAAACAATGACGCCGCATTCTGGCTTGCATATTCTCGCTGGTAAGTGGATACCCATTCTTTCCTGTTCACGCCTCTCCGTATTCCACGTGGCATATTAATCGCGGTGCGCCAGTGCTTTTGTTCTGTTGAATTATTTACCTTATGCTATGAGGGCCATTCACGTTGCGGAAAAGGAAAAAGTAGGCAAAAGAAATGAAAAGAAGGCGACGGCAAAGCATAATTGTGTAGAACGTGTCGACAACACATGGCACGCAATCGTAACAGATTTCAGCACGTATGTTTACAACACAACATGGAGGAGGTATGAAAAGAGCAGATTTTCTGTTTTCAAGAGGCTAGTTTCTTTGTTATTCACACCCTACCAAAAGTAAGAAGCAATAAAAGCGTAAGGCACTTTGATTGTAGCCTTTAACGTAACAGGTTATAAGGTAGATCAACCAAAATAAGTGATTTTTTTGCTTCTTTACTAAAACTGAACACACACTTCTAAAAGAAGCACTATGCATTGACGAGGCGTTGGGGTGCTCAAAGCCTTTCAAAAATGGCACCAGAGACCGCGCGTTCTAATGAATACGGGATCTTTTTTCCATCATTGCTTCTACGTCACCGCAATTTTGAAAATAACTATGGCCTGAATGGTTTAATATATTCACTTCCTACCATTCTAATACATTTCAATTGAAAATTTTCTCACCAAATGCATTTTAGCACAGTTATGACTGTATGTTGTGAGCACGCTTCCCAGGTGTTTTCAATAAAGGCGCGTGTTCTCTCGATACAATTTCTCAAAATTTTCATTACTTGATGTACCCATTCTGAAAAACTCTCTCCCTGATTATGCTCAAGTTTTCTCGAATTGTTTCTTAATCCCTTCAAAATGGTGTCAACGCAAATCTTTGAAAAGCTGTTCAGGATAAATTAAGAATAAATAATTGTAAAGTCTTCCTCAAGGCACGTCAGAAGTAAAGATAATATTTTTTCTTCCTTCGACATAAGTATAACAACCACTTTTTATAGGCTTGTTTCAATGCCACTATCCCGTTGAATAAACGCGCTAGATACCATGGTCATACAGTATTGGTTTTTGAGAAAAGGTGATTGAATTCAGCCTACTAGTCCAAATTTAGTTCTCGACCAGTAGCAAAAAGGAAAAACTACAAGGTCAAAATTTAACAGACTGACAGCCACAAGCTCTCTTATTGGGAACGTGAAATTTCTGAACAAAAATAGTACAGTTCAGGAGATATAGAGCTGTAACGAAGACAACCTGTTTGCTTTGCCTTGCCCCTTAATTGTAGTGTGCTGATTACCCCCTTTACAGGCGATGGCTACGTTTATGGACGCAACTTATTTATGATATTTTTGTCAACTTGTGGCGACAAGTGAGCAATGAACAGTGAGCCATACAGATGACTCATTGGATGAACTGGACCTTCGGCGTAGCCAGCACCTCTCGACTTTCCTCTCACTAGGATGTGTTGACTGCCACCAACGTGAACATAATCAGATCCCGTCAATTGTTACCAATCAATTCATTATCAAAGCAGGCGATGACGCGGCCTACCTGTGAATGAAACTGCACCATCATAATAGGTTTAATTATCATGTTGCATACATACAAAATTTTGTCTTATGGCATACGCATGAAATCTCATGATGTATTTTCCCAACATAGAAAACTCCTATAGTACTGCGATTTTTCTCATTCTCTTATTATTTACTGCATCCCACCTTGGGGCAATACGTACGGCAGTCATATCGTCTCCCTTCAAATTTTCAACATCATTGTATAAAAACACTTACCTGTAGTCAACATTGCAGGGATGCTAATGCACTCCTGCTTGCGAACAACATCGTAACAGTGGACAACGCTTTCAAATATAACCTAGGAATACTAATTTTCAAGCATTTAAAAGATCAGCTTGTTTTGTCTTTGTTTATAGTCCATCCATCATATTCGGAGAATACAGACAGGAGAAGATTTTCACACAATTCCAATTTTATTTTACCTATAGAACGTACTAACTATAGCAAGCAGTTCAGTACACCAAAATCAGTCTGTAGATAACGATACCTTCAGGAATCAAAACGTCTCAATCAATCAGCATATTCAAACAGATCTGAAGACTATTCTCACAAGCATTCTGTAATCTGGATAGTTGTTTGGTTGCCGCTATTGCTTCTGTTCGCTTTTATGCGTCATCAGAATTTACTGTTGACGAAGTTAGCATCATCGTTCTACATGCAGAAATAAAACGCAACTGTCTGCTTCCTTTCATTGCGAAAGCAATTGTATGGAAACTCTCGGCTGGATTTCGCTGCGGGCGTCGACGTCATCGTGGGCATCGCCGTCGCTCATTGTATATGTATACGTATTTATATATATAAAAACACCAGAAAGAAAAAAATTTCGAAAAATATTCCGGCGCGCGCAATTGAACGTGGAACCGCTCAGTCGTGAATGCAAGGCGTTAACCACTGAGCCTCAGAGAAGCACGTCCTCCAACGTTCACAAGGCAAGCTATTTATGTCTGCCACTTACCGCTGATGATGGGCATCTCGTGAGGGAACTAACGTGTTTTCAGCAATACCAACAAGATGGCGGATTGAGCGCGCGGCAGCGCGTGCTCTCACCCTCAAGCATACTTTGCCCCACAGAGAGGAGAAGGTGGACGCTAGCTCGCGTGTCCTTATCTCGGGGTGGGAGGATCGTAGGTATTGGCTGGCCTGTTAATTTCACCAGAACGATTCTGTTGTAGTTACTGGGTGCACAAAGGTCGCTGAAATTGTTGCACAGTCGCTGTTTGCGAAAAGAGCATGCTTTTCAGACACAGGGAAGTAACAACTGAGACGCTTATGCGCGTGCATCTGTACCTGTGAGTATGTTTCAGGCGTTATTTGTGCGTGAGAAATGCCGGGCACGTTTCGATCTGCTCACCATTCTGCGCTTGACCTTTCCATTTATTGCTATCGCGTTCATTGCTTCCCCTTTGCAGCAAAGCTGTGACTTTTTCATGGTTTATTTTTCACAACAATTCACCCTGGAGTTATCTGAAAACTGTTAAAAAAACTTAAGCTACCTCTATTTTTTACGTTTTATAATTTCTGTTTTTATTGCTGCTTTCTAGCATTATTTTTCTCACTAGAACTTGGTTTCTCCCATTGTTTACCTGATATCAAATACTTTTTCAATTTTAGTACAGCAGGCCATTTTGTTATCTATCTATCTATCTATCTATCTATCTATCTATCTATCTATCTATCTATCTATCTATCTATCTATCTATCTATCTATCTATCTATCTATCTATCTAGCCGCCTATGTCTACGTGCTCCTGTAATCAGCCCCTTAACTTGTGGTGAACCAGAAATAGTTGAGAGGGTAGGATGAACTGATGGATCGTGGTTTTGGGACGTTGAACACCACAAATCAATCAATCAATAGATTGACAAATAGGACTCGCTGGTAATTACATAAATAATGTCACAATTTTGTCGCGTATGACGTCTAACCTTTTCCGCCAGACACGTGACATATACAGTGCCTGCGGGTGCAAGCCGAGAGTCTTATGCGCTGCAGCTTCCCGCGTCATGTCACAGCGTGGCCGAGACCTGCAGCCGCAACCAGGCAGGCAGTGTCGACTATCTGAGATTTAGACACTTGAGGCGTCGCGGCATTCACATGACAGATAACTCAGGCACAACCGAGGCTATCCGCCGCGTAACAAAGGACGACGACCAGAGGCACTGTTGACAACTCTGTGACAGGTTCGGCAAATAAAGCCAGTCGGGTTAGTTGTGAACGTTATTCTCTGGAAAGAAAAGGAACTGAACGTTTCATTTGCCCGAAAAAAGACATATTTTCGCAAAAACAAAAAGAAACACGAAAAGGGGAATGTTAAGATCAGCAAAAGATAAACAGACGACCAGCGGTTGTTCTCGGTAATGAGGTGAAACAACTACGAGTCTAAACAGTCTATCGAGTTCTTGAGTTGGAGTCCAAACGCGCAAGGAGATAGATACGGCTCACCAGTGGTTCACGCCCTTCAACAGTCTAGTGGTAAAGCTGCCGTGGTGGGAGGGCATAAGCACAGGCCCGTAGCCCGACGGCTCACTCCCGCTCCCGGTATACGACGTCATCTGCGGCGCTGTCTTCAGCTCGAACACCAGAACCAGGCCGTGTCAGGAGCTAGCCCATAGCCTCGATGGTGGTTGAATTGCAACCAGGACCCCGTGATTGTCGTCGCCGGCTAGGTGGATGTCTTGACACCTCGGTATCTGCCCGATACATGTGCCCCGGACTGTACGAAAGTGTGAAGTGCAGTATCGGTGCGCGAGAACTGGCAACACTGACACATGCGCTGTGGGGGTGTGACGCGTGTGCGGAAGGAGCAATCACCGACGCACTACCACTGAAAATTGTGAACCACATAGGCTCGCCCGATCACGAGGCGCCAAGCCGCGTGATCGAGCGAGCCAGGGCCGCGTGAAGCAACCCAGTGGCTTGACGCGTCCCTGGCTCAGCAAAAGCGAATGGAGCAAACTCCTAGTAGCTCGCGCAGGGCATGCCATCGTTGAGGTCTAGATAGACAGGAGGGTGCGGAACCCTGTGAGGTGCTCCCACCCTCTCCTCGCAATATTGCCCAATAAAGTCTATTTCTCTCTCTCTCTCTGTCTGCACTCGATGAGCTCGCACGCCGCACCCTAGCCGCATTCTTCCAAGCCCCAGCACAATTCTTCCTCTTCCTCTTTCTTTGATGCAGTCGCTCTGGATCTTCTTCTTCCTCTTCTTTTTCTTCTCTTCATTTCATGGCTCTTACCCGATTCAGTGGATTCGATCTTTCTATGATTTACTTGTGTTTTTCTTGTTTTTTTCGTGGAAAATGTTTGCCGCACTGGTGCAGGTGACACATTGTCAGCAGTCCATGTTGTCGTGCCAAATTTGAAAATCACCTCACTAGCGCAATTCACTCATAACAACCTCATCAAGTCAAGTCATTGTATGGCCAAGACCAACCGACACTCGACAGTCAATGGCGGCCTTCCGAGGCGATTGCACAGTTGGCCCTGCAATGTCGCACCGTCCGAGTGCAAGGAAGCAAGATCGGCTCGGCTGCATTGGCGTGCGCTCGGCTAAGAGAAGACGAGGAAAGCCAAGTGAGAATAAAAACAGCCGGCCTGCAGCAAGGGAGCTCGGTCTTCTGCTTTTGACTCGGAGCTGTACCTCTTGCAATGAATTTTCATAGTGTAAATACACACGTTCCACTATCAAGATGTGGTAGAAGCTGCTGGGCAAGACAGCTACTGCCAAGCAAGACCGGAAGGGAATCGTCTTTCTAACGACGGAACCGCAACAGTACGAGCTTCACCAAAGCTGTCGACTAGCGGGCTCCAGCAGTCGTCCGACATCCAGCAGTCATCCCGCGAGTGCGTCGCCTTACCTCTACCGAGAGCCACGCACCTTCACGGGGAAACCTGGCGATGACATCTAGGAATGGCTCAGCCATCATTAACGGGTGAGCCGAGTCCATTGCTGAAGTTCTGCTAGCCAGATATCTTACGTGGCTCTATATCTCGCCTTCACTGCGTTAGTATTGTCCGAAAATCACAAAGACCCCTTTGACAACCTAGGACCGATTCACAGAGGAGATCAATAAATGCTTCAGCGACCCGGCAACGAAGACGAAACGTGCAGAGCAAAAGTTTTCGCAAGAGCTCAAGCTTGTGGTGAAACTATCAGAACGTGCATGGGAAAAGTTTTTAAATTGTGCGAGTTTGTCGATGCCAACATGACGGATGAGAACAAGGTATTGTCCTCACCAAATGCTCAAAGGTATAGCGGAAGACGTTTACCATTTCCTACTCGGCAACGAGAGCCTTGAATCTGTGGCCGATGTGATCAAGCCCTGCCAAACTTTTCAGACCCTAAAGACTCATTGCATCACTTCGAAGTTCGGATGCCTGGCCAATGTCATGACGATCACCACGGTCAATGTTTGCCAAGACTCCTCGCCTGTTGACTCTTTTTCAGTGATTCGCCTTATTCTGTGCGATGAACTTCGTCACCGCACTTCTCTACCCGGGAACACCCAAGACCCGCGATGCGATACATCATACACAAGCAATAATGCTGCGACTTTCGACAAGCGAAACTCTTCCAACCACGGTCCTCAGCAACGGGCTTCACCACGAACGTCTTCTTGTGTCAAGCCACTTTTTGCTTCCCGCCGCCACAACGGATACAGCAGCCGTCCACCTCCTTTTGTTTCTCAGTGGTAACAATGTGCCGCATACCCTCAGCATTCTACGACGTTCCCTATGCCTCATGAACGGCCCAACTGCTACCAGTACGATGTTCATGGACACATTGTCCTATTTTGCCCAACGCGGCGTCATCCATGCCTTACGTTTCCTGAGCGAAACGCGACGTTGGTCCGTCAAAGCCAACGGCCTGAGTAGACATACTGCCCCCCCCCCTCTGCAAACCCAAATGACGAGCGAACTCCTACCACCCGAACAAGCAGAGTGATTTACCGGGGTCTCTGAACAGGTTAACGGCACCTACCACGTGTCCGCCTCGATCGCCATCTCCACGGCACTGGTGACGGCTTTCATCTCTGCCATTGGGAGACAAGCCGGCGTGGCCGACGGAGCCGAGCTTGCTGAACGTACCACTTTTCACCAAGTTATGCCTCCACCAGTTTCTATCGTTCAAAATTTGGTAATGTACTTGTTGACCTCGTTCCAAAGATGTCGTTGGTAGGTACTGATGCAAGTGTTTCTGTGAAGAGTTTAGTATTTTAGCAACGACTTCGGGAAGGTAACGTTTTATTGAGACAAACATTCCACTTTTTGTGCAGTGAGCGGCGCGTTCTTGCGTCCAGTGAGAGTCTGCAATGTGTCTGTATGTGTCGCTGGTAAAATGTTCAAGGCGGAGTTCGCAGGACTGGCTCAATCAACCCACGACGTTATCCTTGGCATTAACTACTTTTGAGAGTGTCGTACGACAATGGATTGTGAAGTAGGTGAAGTTGTGTTGTCAAATCTCGCCCAGCAGCCTAATTGTGAGAAAGATCACCTCATGATCGCTAAAGATGTCCTTCTGCTGGTGTGGTTCATGGTCCACTTCGCAAACAGACTTGAGTTTGACTTCACGAGACAATGTTATAAATTTGTTGTTCATACCCTGTGTCAAGAAAAAAACATCGCTGTACCTCGCTGCATTGTATCTCTCGCAAACGAGAAGGCTCCACCATGAATGATGAACAGCTCACCTGAGTTGACTGTACTACCGAGTGGTTTTCACTTTGACCTGTTTGCCGGTCAAACAGGTCAAGCAGCCGAGCAGTATCTGTGTTGGGGCCTTAAGCGATCCTGCAAAGGCTGACTCAGGTGAAGCTTCCGGTTTGGAATCTGAATTCTTGGAGATGGTTAGCAAGTACATTTCTTTGCAGAAGCTCAGAGCCCAGCTTGCACTAGTGGTGAGGCATCCTAAGGCATTTGATTTTGCACAGAAGGTGCATAGAGCAGAGATATCAAACACGCGTGCCCGTCACTCAACACTGGCTGTTCTCATACTGTCCAACAAAAGCCCTATCGCATTTTCGTCTCTAAGCAAAAGGTTATTGCAGAACAAGTTAGCGAAATGCTATCGACCGGTGTGAATCAAGAATTGTCAAGTCCCTGCGCTGCACCTGTTATATTGGTAAAGAAAATAACGAGTCCTGCAAATTTTGTGTTAATTATCAGCGTCTCAGCTCTATGAACAAGAAGGGCGTGCATTCGCACCCTGACACCGATTACGTCATCGACTGCCTGAATTGAGCTTCCGGGTATTTGCAGATTTCCGCACATCCGACTGATGAAGAAAAGACAGCTTCTGTTGTGCCAGATGGTTTGTTTGAATTTAATGTGTTGCTGTTCTGGTTGTGTAACGCCCCGGCAACATTTGAACGCTATATGAATACTGTCTTGTGGGGCCATAAATGGGAAATTAATTTATGTGACCTGGACGATGTAGTTATCTTTAGATGGACTTTTGAGGAACATGATCATAGCCTCAACCTTCTTCAAACACGTTTGGAGAAAGCTGCCTTGCCACTGAGCTAAAACAAGTGTAGTTTTGGTGAACGTGAAACACTGATTTTGCGACACAATTTGGCCAAAGCTGGCGTTAGGCCGGAGTCGCAGAGAGTAGACGCTGTCGGCAACTTCCAGCAGTCACAGCCTTTTCGGCAGCTACGAAGCTTTCTGGGCATACGCTCTTAGTTTTGCCACTTTGTGCCTAATTTTGCTGAGAAGGCCCAACCACTGACTGACTTGCTGCACAAGCACGTCCCTTTCCACTGGATACCAAATAGTTAGTCAGCGTTTCAGCAGCTGCCTCACCGCGGGAGTCTAGTAGTTAAGGTACTCGGCTGCTGACCTGCAGGTCGCGGGGTCGAATCTAGTTAGCGGCGGCTGCATTTTTAATAGAGGCGTAAACGCTGCAGGCCCGTGTGTTCAAATTTGGCCGCACGTTAAATAACCCCCATGTGGTTGAAATTACTGCAGCTCCTCACTATGGCGTCTCTCATAATATTATGGTAGTTTTGGAATGTTAAGCTCCACATATCACGTTATTCGAAGGTCACAGGTTTGGTTTCTGCGTACCGCAAATTATCTTTTCACCCACTTTTCTTTCTTCCCGTTTACATTACAATTAGGTAAAATAACATACTCTATACTTTCCTTGGCTGATTGATTGATTGATTCATTGATATGTGAGGTTTAACGTCCCAAAACCACCATATGATTATGAGAGACGCCGTAGTAGAGGGCTCCGGAAATTTCGACCACCTGCGGTTCTTTAACGTGCACCCAAATCTGAGAACATGGGCCTACAACATTTCCACCTCCATCAGAAATGCAGCCGCCGCAGCCGGGATACGCGACCTGCGGGTCATGAGCCGAGTACCTTAGCCATTAGACCACTGCGGCGGGGCTACTTTCCTTTGCGGTATTGTCTGTTAAATCAATATAATATTGTGTAAAACACGAAACAACGAGTCCTTAATTATACACTTCTTTTCCTTGTTCATTACAAGGAACGAAGGAAGGAAAATGGGAGCAAAAGAACGACAGGGAGGTTAATCAGCTTATAGGCAGCCGGTTTGCTACCCTGCGCATAGGAGGGGGATGGGAGAGATGAAAGATAGATAAGAGAGACGGAAGAGAGATAAACACAGCACATTTGGCAGCACACACACACACACTCAGTCATAGCCCAGTCTTGTCTTTCGTGGTGTGTGACATTGCTGTTACAGCCGCTTGTTCATGTCCGTGTCGCGTAGGAATTTCAACAGAGCTTTTGTCGTATTCTGTTGCAATGTCTTCTCTTGGGCACTTGAAAGAGTAGTGTCCAGAGACATTTGGCTGTTGTCCATGCGCGCAAGCACTGCCGCCAATGACAGTCTCTGGATGTCCTACGATGGACAGTGGGACAGGAAGTGGTGTAGCATCTCTTCACAACGACAGGCATCGCAGAGAGCGTTGTCGGTCATTCCTGTGACAAATGAATAAGATTTTGTAAATGCCACTCCTAGCCATAAGCGACAGAGAAGGGTGGCTTTTCTTCGGTTGAGCCCAGTGCGCATGCGGAGAGCCATCAAAGAGGACAGGTGGTGTTGACGATTCGTCTCGTTGCTTGGTGGGCACCATTCTAGAAACGTGATTTCACGCGCAATTCATCGAAGATTAGTGGCAGAATCAGTCTGCGAAAGTGGTATGGCTTCTTCTTGCGTTCCTTCAAGAGCTGCCCGC
Source organism: Rhipicephalus microplus (assembly GCF_043290135.1). Taxonomy (NCBI): domain Eukaryota; kingdom Metazoa; phylum Arthropoda; class Arachnida; order Ixodida; family Ixodidae; genus Rhipicephalus; species Rhipicephalus microplus. The sequence continues at coordinate 441,692,253 of NC_134710.1, forward strand.
GCGTCAGTATTGGCATGTTCGTTCCCTATGGCGCTGCAGTGAATTGGCAGCCACTTAAACGTCACATCATGGCCTTTCACGTGTGAAGTGTGGAGAAGGCATCAAATTTCGAAAAGAAGCTGTTCGTACGGCCCGCAACACAGTTCTGAGAGCACAGATTGTAGGGCAGCCCTTGAGCCGCTGAAAATTGACCATTGTTGCGGTGGTTCCCGATTTACCACACGAAGTGCAGCGCGCAATGCAGCTAGTTCCGCTGCTGTAGACACCGTGGAATGGTCAGTCCTAAAGGTGATGTTAGCACCTCTTAGTGGAACAACTACTGCATCTGACGAACACTGGTGGTTCGTGGAGCCAGTGGTATATATATATATATATATATATATATATATATATACTGTCTGAATATTTTTCGCGCAAAAAAAAAGAGATAGTTGTTTCAGCACGGGCGATGAAAGCTCACATTTTCTCCAGATCTCTGGTACACTAAGATGCACTGTGGATAGAATAACACACCAAGGGGGTAACGATGATTTAGATGCAAGAGTAAAGCCCGAAAGAAGTTTCTCGTTGTACTTCACAATCATTTTAGCAAACGATGCTTGGCGCCTCTCTGAAGGCAACAGTGCAAAGTGATGACAGGGAGCACGTTCGAAGTGTTTGATGTGCGTTCTCAGGTCTTTACAGCAATGTGAGTTTGTATCAGATTGTCACAAGCAATCGAAATTGTTGCCTCTGTTGACGTACTTCTGGGCAGACCAAGGCACACTCTCAGTGCTTGGGCTTGTATACCGCCTGTAGAACACGAACATTGGTCTTGCAGGTATTCCTCAGCACGGGCGAGCTACTGGCGGACTTGGTGATTTTAGGTTGTATACGAAGAACTATTGGTCAGCTGCCGGCTCAAAAGAAGTTCACATGCTATGTGACGCCAAACAGGCTCATAAACAGTGTGTCACACACGCCACCATGGCTACTCGTAGTGCTGTCCGAAACTTCCGCGTTTAAATTTACATATGAACCCAATAAAGTGGCTGTGGGGATAGCCGCATTGGTAGCTCAGTGGTAGAACATCGAACGCGTTATTCGAAGATTGGCAGTTGGGTTCCTGCCCACGGGAAGTTATTTTTTCACCAATTTTTCTTTCTTCACATTTCATTACAATCTGGTCCAATAACTTTCCCTATACTTTCCCTGGCATTATTCTCTGTTAGATGTCTATAATATTGTCTAAAACACGGAAAAAACGAGCTCTTAAGTGTACACTTTTCCCTTGTACATATATATACATATTTATATATATATATATATATATATATATATATATATATATATATATATATATATATATATATATATATATATGTTTAGGTTGTATAAGAGGGACAATTATTCAGCTGCCCACTCATAATAAGTTCACGTGCTACGTGACGCCAAACATGCGCATAAGAGTGTTTTCACACTCGTCGTTTGGCTTATAGATGGCGCTGACTGTCACTCCTACTTCTAAATTCACAGATAAACCCAAAAAAGTGGATGGAGGGAGGGCCGCTGTGATAGCTCAGTGGTTAGAGCATCGAACGCGTAATTCGAAGGTCGTAGGTTCGATTCCTGCTCACAGTTGGTAATTTTTTCATCCACTTTTCTTTCTTCTTATTTACATTCCAATGGTTTTAATAACTTCCCCTGTACATTCCTTGGCATTACTGTCTGTTATATCTCATTAATATTGTGTTAAAACACGGAAAAACGAGCCCTTAGGTATACACTTCTTTCCCTTATTATATATATATATATATATATATATATATATATATATATATATATATATATATATATATACTATTTGGGTACTAGTGTGCATTACCATGAAGGACACACGCGGCCACATTGCGCTCAGCAATATTTCGTGGAGCAGCGCCAGATAAAACAAAGAAAGCAGGAAAAATCACTGTTTCACCTGAAAAGCAAATAAATGAATGCAATAACAACGAAGTGGAGTGCCATACGAAGAAAATAGCAGCTTACTCCTTCCGCAAACACAACCAATGCAGTGGGCGAAACGACCTTTGTGCGGTCTATATGGCCTTGTGCTGACAGCACATGTACAAACTAACCCCGAAAGGGCCCCTCACCACCTCCGGGATCGAAGACGGGGGAGTGACTTTATTCCGTCTCGCCTTCGGTATACCCTTCACACATATAATGCATCTTCCCCGTCACCTATTTTTAAAAGCACGTGAAGAATATCAACAAGTGGCAGAGCTTATCGGAATTACGCGCTTCTCGGCTACACGCTACAGTGTTATGGCCCCTTGCGCAGTGGTAAACAAACAAAATGAAGCCATATCTGTTCTTCATTCGATTGAACGTATGCATAAGTACATTTTAGATCGAATGTAAATGATGTACGTGGCCCGGAAGTTATTTTAATTCGAAGGCAATGAGCGTGCGAAAGCTCAAAGGCGGATTTCTGCACCCTGCGACATCTTTACTGTGACGTGTTCGCTGTGGCGCATACCATCCTGTGTGACGATGGGCTTGTAGCGACGACGTTTACGATACGAATGGTCTTATCGTGGTGCCGATGCCCCATAACGATCTAACTTTTCACGCCTGAGTTTTGTCGCGCCGTTTTGATTGATTTCATGAAGTTAAAGACGCTAACCACTAAAAACAGACAGGCGAAAGGAAACAACGTGCTTTGACCTATGCTCATGTGCTCGTCAGTTAGCATGCGAAAGAATCGTTATGAGTGGCCGTTGTGTTGTTGGAAATGAGAAAAAAGTAGACTGAGTGCGTCATTTCAAGCGCCAACATGACAACATGCTATTTATTGAAGTGATTTATTGATTGATAAGTAAGGTTTAACGCCCCAAATCCACCCTATAATTTTGAGAAACGCCGTAGTGGAGGACTCCGAAAATTCGGCCACCTGGGTTCTTTCACGTGTACCCTGTTGCAACCGGCGCCCGAGTAGAGGAGACTATGGCGTGCCATGTTCTGTGAAAAAGACGCCGGAGAGCTGCGGGCTTGCTGATAGGCATCGAAATATGGGTATTTTCCATCCGACCCTCCCGAGTTGAGGCGCCATACAGCACGATGCGGCAATGGGTTGGATGAAAACTACGTCAATGGGTCCCGGCTACATTACCCCTCTTGATTAGAGAGACATTATTGCAGATGACCACCAGCCCCGTTAGTTGCATGGGGTGAGCGGCGGTTCCCTTTTCATGATCCCGGCAGTGCGAGCGTGGAACCCCGCACCTAGCGGCATTTAAAATCCCAAGGAAGAGACAACCTGGAGCTAGAGGAGTGTTTGCATGGAGGCTACGGGCTACGCCCCGGTCAAACGTTGCCCAAGGCGGGTCTGGGTGGCGCCGTCGAAAGTGATACGTGTATGGTGGTTGGACAATAAAGTCTTTCCCTTATCAATAGGAAAGAAGAGAAAGGGGACTTTTTAATATCAGCCCCCGCGGGCTCAGCGGACATGAAGTGTTCCTTGGGTCTCACGAGATCTTTGTCACGTAGCAAAATGCTTTCTCTGTAGTTATTGTAAATATACCTGTAGTTTCTTTCAGTACCTTCAAGCTGCCTCGACACCTTCTTTCATAGTATCCGGTGCCTGAACTGCAGGCCGGACGCAACACCTCAACAACCTGAATCTGAGCGCACGGGCGGGCAGCATTTTCGCCTTCATGGAAAATGCAGCAGCTGCAGGATTCGATCCCGCGACCTTCGGGGCAGCAGCCGAGTACCTTAGCCACTAGACCATTATGGTGGGGGCAAGACATGTCCAAGTGGAGTAGCGTATAGATAAATACCATCGCAAGAGGATAACACGCTGTTCCGCATATATGGATGGGTGACACTACCGGCTGCGTACACTGCGGAGGTGAGAAGAGAGGCGATTCGACACGTCCTATGCGACAGCCCGGAATATAGCCCATTAAAGCAATCTCTTTGAAGTACATTCAGAAAGTTCAATGACCGGACTGAGTCAGGGGAAAGTGTACTACACTCTTGAAGAAAGTTAGTAAAAAGGTAGCAACTGCAAGCAAATAGGTAGTAAATGCAGCGCTTACTACCTTCCTTTGCCCATTACTAATCTTTTGCTACCTGTTTACTACCTACGTTAGTAAACAGTTGCTCCCTGCAACCGTTACTAGCTTTTTGCGACCTGTTTACTACCTGCCTTAGTAAACAGTTAGTAACTGGGATGGAAAAAGTAGTAACTGCAATTGTTACTACCTTTCTTGCCCCGTTACTACCTCTTTGCTACCCGGCTTTTGACTATCTATTCAAAAACAGTGTGTGAATGAGATTCTGATGATTTATGAGAGTAATTGTGTCGACGTATTATATAAACGGAAAAATGACGCAGAAGGTATGCCTAGAGCAAGAAAATAATTTTTGTTTCAAATTACCCAACGTAGATATGTAAACGTCATTCTGATATTGTCAAAACGGAGAAGTACAAGTTAACGAACCATAAGCAAGTGCTACACGCGTTGTAATAGGCAATTACAACAAACTTAGTAAATTACAGCACATATTAACAAGACCGGCAGATCAAAATAACCAGATGGTTAGAATCAGCCCCGAGGACACTCAGTTATTCAAATGCAGCGTGTCTCAAAATATTATCATTGTTTTGGCGCGTCAAACCGCAAAAACGATTATTGCCTTTTAAACGCTGATATATTAGCCGTGTGAAGCATTCAAATGCACCGAGATTGAATTCAGTACCTTGTTCCGGCCACTCTATATAATGCCTTTTTGTGGCTATTTTATGATAAATAAATAAAACAAATTTTTATAAGTAATTTTGATTAAAATTCTTGTGCTACGTCACCAAACACACGTAACCATGTGTTATATTATAGTACTATAGGCTTAAATTAGTTATAATACATCCTGAAACCACGTGCTCCCCTGTGCCAAACTTGCCCCTGAAAGAAGGGGCTATATATACCCCATGCTAACATCTTACTACGCGTATACTTTGCTAACATCTTACTACGCTATTTGCTTTGCTACTCGCATTTCATTCTGCACTTTCAAGTGTCAGAACTGGAATGTGTTTGCTTGATCGCTGCTTGAGCTTGCCAACAATGTTATACTGCCATTTTGAATTCTAGCAGTGATATTTTAATTGTGAGGACCATTTTATACTGCACAATGAGTGCCAACGAACAGCGTCGTTTTCAAAATGTGTTTTAAAGTTAGAGTGAAAGTTTTAATGCGTGTGAATTTTAAATAGTATGCTGCACATAACAAATGCCTGTACGGAATATGCCTGTACGGAATATGACTATCACCGACATAGGAAAAATTATTTCAGTATCTGTAAGGCTGTATCTCTGTTCCAGAATACTTCTTATTGTCACAAAAGTATCGCTGAAATATCCCGCTACGCCAACTACGAATGTATCTCCGTATCTGTATTAGACCTGTGCGGCGGTACCAAAATTACCGGCGGCGGCGCACCGGTGTTTCTACCTTCGGCGGTGGCATGTCAACGGTGCGGGGTCTATCAATTCGGCGACGGCGCGGAGCCGGTAGGAGGGGGGGGGGTGATCACAATTTAAGAGCTGGTGAGAATAGCATTGCAACTTGTTCCTTGAATTTTGATGAAAAAGTATGTTTCCCCGAATGAGCGAAACACTTGAAGTGACAGCAGCTTGTCTTATTATTATTTATGTACAAATACTGCTCTTTCGCTTTTTGCAGACATAGCAGGCGTATATACAAATGTTCAGCATTTTCAAAAATACAATTGAACAGAATACATGTCAAATTGAGGACGACACAACCAGCGATGGAAAGGAAAATGATAGGTGCAACCTTAAAACACAAGTAGAGAACCGAGTGGGTGAGAAAATAAACCAGGGTTAATGACATCATAGTTGAAATCAGGAAGAAGAAATAGACATGGGCCGGGCACGCAGCACGTAGGCAGGTTAACCGCTGGTCATTATTAAGGGTAACTGACTGGATTCCCAGAGAAGACAAACGCACGGACGGGAGACAGAACGTAAAGTTAGCCGATGAGATTTAAACGTCCGCAGGTATAACGAGGCAGCAGAAAACACTAGACCTAATCAATTGGCGGGTCAAGGGAGAGGCCTCTACCCTGCAGTGCGCGCTGCCACGCTGATGCTGATGATGTTCACGCAATTATTTTTTTCCAATTGCTTAGAACCAAGTCTGCTGAAGTACTCATCAAGCTAATTCCAAAAATGCACATTCCGCAGAAAAAGCAAACAATATACGAAAGAAAACATAAACAATTTTTAAATATTCTAACTGACAAAATATTCTTAGAATCAAATCACTGGTTACGATGAGCAGAAGATGCAAGGAAGGATATGGGTGCTAGGACACTGAAACCAGTGTGAGCCATCTTATTTATGCAGGCGGATGACACGGTTCCAAGTGTGCTGATGTTTTACAGGGGCTGCAGCGATAAGACATGCACGTGGCAAGTAACAAGAAACACTTGTCAAAGTGACGAAGTATAAGCAGTATTGCTTTTTAAACAGATTCTCACATAGCTATGTCATGTCTGTCGTGAGGTCACCAAACAACCAACGCTTTTTTGTGTTTTGTCTAAATCTGATGCGCTCTCAGTCCGCATCATTTTGCCTAGTTGCTTAACGTGTGTCGGAGATACCAATGTTTTCGAAGATATTGTACTGTTCCGAAATACTGTGCCATTTTAAATATGTTGAGAGAGCAGCACCAGTGTATATAAACTCCGTATCATGTAGAAGAATAACAGCGTGATTAGTATACTCAAAATGTAGAGGCCAATTTTTATTTGAAAATGTCGTGACTACGGTATTTTTGCCCTGTTATCTGCCTGTTACGAAACGCCGTTACGAAACGACCGAAAAAAAAAGCCATCAGCGCATGTTGATCTTGAGTAATAAAGATAATTTTACAGATAACGCTGTTAATCCTTGTTCTTCACTCTAGAAGAGTACACTTTATATGAAAGGTTCATATTTCTCTCTCTCTCTGTATATATATATATATATATATATATATATATATATATATATATATATATACCTTCCTTGGCATTATTGTCTGTTAGATCTCCAGATCTCATTGATAATGTGTAAAACACGAAAAAACGAGCCCTTAAGTATACGCTTGTTTTCCTTATTCAATAACGAGCGTCTCGTACTGGCAGACTTGGTGCTTTGAGATTGTATACGGGGGACTATTGGTCAGCTGCCAGTTAGTAATAAGTTCACGAGCTACGTGACGCCAAACGGGCTCATAAAGAGCGTGTCACACTCGCCGCCATGGCTACTAGTGGCGCTGACTGACACTCCCACGTTGAAATTGACATAGATACCCTATAAAGTGGCTGGGGGTATAGCTGTTGTGGTAGCTCAGTGGTAGAGCATCGAACGCGTTATTCGAAGGTCGCAGGTTCGGATCCTGCCCAGGGCAAGTTATCTTTTCACCCACTTTTGTTTCTTCTCATTTACATTACGATTGGCCTAATAACTTCCCCTATACCTTCCTTGGCATTATTGTCTGTTAGATCTCATTATATTGTGTAAAACACGAAAAAACGAGCCCTTAAGTATACGCTTGTTTTCCTTATTCATTAACGAGCGTCTCGTACTGGCAGACTTGGTGCTTTGAGATTGTATACGGGGACTATTGGTCAACTGCCAGTTATTATTAGGTTTACATACTATGTGATGCCAAACGGGCTCATAAAGAGTGTGCCACACTCGCCGCCATGGCTGCTAGTGGTGCTGACTGACACTCCCACGTTGAAATTGACATAGATACCCTATAAAGTGGCTTGCGGGATAGCTGTTGTGGTAGCTCAGTGGTAGAGCATCGAACGCGTTATTCGAAGGTCGCAGGTTCGGATCCTGCCCAGGGCAAGTTATCTCTTACCCACTTTTTTTTCTTCTCATTTACATTACGATTGGCCTAATAACTACCCCTATACCTTACTTGGCATTATTGTCAGTTAGATCTTAATAATATTGTGTAAAACACGAAAAAACGGGCCCTTATGTATACACTTGTTTCATTTATATATATATATATATATATATATATATATATATATATATATATATATATATATATATATATATATATATATATATATAATGGGGAGGGAGGTTCATTTGGGTGCGTCTGTGCCCGCAAAATGAAGGCAAACAATTCAGAAACTGCCACAATACACGCTCTACAGTTTACAGTTGCGCTCAATATGACTTGCAATACAGGAGCGCGTGACTCCACGAGTTCAACGACTGTGCATGGCTTCCACTAGCCTTTATTTTCGTTACTAAACACGGTTATCTTAGTTGTGTAGCGTCACAAGTAAAAAACTAAGGTGTAGTGCTTGAAATAAAAACAAGATTTTATGTTGCAAGTAACATTTAGCGCGCCTGTGCACTGATGATGGATCGTCGCAGGAGGAAAGCCTAACCCAGAGTGATGTCTCTTCTTTCTCCTCGTTTACACTTCGTCTAAAGCCTCGTATCATTTCGCCCGTCGCAGACGATGCCCGTGCACTGGGAGGTTCAGTCAGTGCCATGCGTGGTATTGTTTCGAATGGGTGGCATGCAAGACGTCAGGTTTTTTGGAGCATCCGCCAGAAGATGCTAGTCGTGATATTATGTACGTAACGCCGCCAAGGTGCGGCAAAACTCAGAAGGAACCGGTATAGCGGGCTAAAAATTTTTGATACAAGCCACGCTTACGGCATATGAAGTCCACAGCGACACTATATCTCGTTCGCTGTACCATACATGTCGACGTCATTTATCGCATTGAGCCTTTGAACAGTCATCAGATGCGAAAGTGCGGAGAGATGTGATGCGCTATGCCTACTTTGCCCGACTAGGTCTTTTCAAGGGAAGGGTTTTCTTGCTTTGAAAACGGGAGAACTGTTTCAAGGGTAGTACGTGGCTCACGTGTGTGAAGAAGGTAAAACCAGCTGAAGCTGGTGGTTTTTTGTAGCGCAAAGTTGTAGGTGTATGTTATAAACAGCCAAATTGCATACCAGTCCTTATGCTTGGAGTCAGCGTATATAGCTACATAGCGAGCATGTTAATGAGTGTCTTAACACGCTCAGTCAGGCCATTGGTCAGATGTTACAATATGGCGTGACAAAACTGGGAACCATACCGGCGTAGCAACTCTTCCACCACATTGGCTATGAACTGACGGCCACGGTCGCTGTTGATGGCATGAGGGAACCCATGCTCGAGGACAATGTAGCGTAGTACAAATTCCGAAACGTGGGTCGGTTGTTTGTTGCGACACACACAGATTGCTGCCATTACAGCACACCGAGTGAGGTGGTCCACATAGATTATAATTGTGTGGTTCCCAGTGATCCATCGTGAAAAATGGTCAAGTCACTACCGACGAACTCAAAGGGAAAGCACAGAGATGGTATTGTATAGAGTAGTCCTGGTGGCGCACTCGCTGGGCGTTTGTACCTTTTGCAATGCTCACAGCTGATCACGTATTTCGTGAGTTGACGCATGCGGGGCCACTCGAAATATTCCAGTGTGCGGTGATGGGTCCTGGATAATCCCACATGCCCAATTGTTGAGTTGTCGTACATATTTTGCCGCATGTTGGATCGCTAAGCCTTGGGAACAATCAAATGTAGGCGGGCCCTTTTTGCCCCAAAATTTCACTTGCAATGAGTGTCACCCTGTATGACGAATTTGGAGTGACGTAGCTTATCGACGGTAGATAAGAAAAAAAGGCCAGACTACGGTGTTGACATTCTTTTGTACGGAACGTTTCCAAATTTAAAGACCATGTCAAAAGAGCGGCCACACAGTCGTCTAAATTGTCAGTCACATTCAGTCGCTGGAAAGGGTAGTCCTAATGGCAGTCGTGTGACGGCAGCCACTCATAAAGCACACATCAAAGTCACATTCTCGCAAATGCAGTGCCCAGTGTGCAAGACGGACAGAAGAATATGGTAAGCCAGTGAGCCAACAAAGTGAGTGGTGTTCTGTGAGGATAGAAAATCACTGGCCACAGATGTATGGGAAGAACTTGTGCACGGCAAAGACAACTGCCAGACATTCTTGCTCTGTAACAGTGTAATTGCGTTCAGCTTTAGTCTAAGAACGGCTTGCGTAGGCAATTAGATGTACGGCGGCTTCGTGACGCTGAACTAAGACGGTGCCAATACCGATTTAACTGGCGTCACTGTGCACCTCAGTTGGGGCTGATGCAGAAAAATTGTGAATTGGCCCAGAAGGGAATAGAAAATTCAGTTGAGGAAACGACTACTCGCAATCTTTCGTTCAGTGGAAGGGCACGTCTTTGTTGAGCTGATAAGTAAGGGGCTCAGCAACATCGATGAGGCTAGAGAAAAACGCTGGAAATACGTACCAAGGCCAAAAAAGCTTCGCAATTCTCGTAGTGAGCATGGTTGAAAGAATGTGCTGACCACTGTCATTTTACAGGGACGAGGCCGAACGCCGTTTCTCACTACCAGACGTCCAAAAACTAGAGTCTCATAATCACCAAAATGGCATTTTTTTCGGAATTCCGGGTAAGGTACTGCTTTCTCAAGGCACGTGAGAACGACAGCACGTTGACAATTATGTTATTTAAACTTGCAGTCAAATATTACGAAGTCATCAAGGTAGCAATAACAAACTTTTCATTTTAAGCCACGAAGAACTATGTCCATAAAGGGCTGAAATGTGGCAGGAGCGTTGCATACCCAAACGGAACCACCTGAAACTCAAATAAACCATCTAAAGTTGTAAATGCTGTTTTATTTATCGGCAGAGTGCACGGTTATTTGACAATATCTTGATCTGATGTCTACAGAAGAAAAATAGGAAGCACAGTGCAGACAATCGATAATGTCATAGATGCGTCGAAGCGGATATACGTCTTTTTTGTGACAAAGTTGAGCCATCAGTAATCTACACAAAATCTCTCGGAACCATCCTTCTTCCGTACAGCAGGCACTTCCCATGGGTCAGATGACCCCTGTGAGCATAAACTTATTGCTAAGCAGGTGGAAGAAATGCTCGCCAAGAACGTTGGCAAGCACTTCTTCCACCTGCTCCGTATTTAGTTCACGTTCCGACGTAGATTCTCTGTAACGTCTCTGGTGAATGGGGCGGGCGGAACCAGTATCAATCACATGACGAGTGCGTGAAGGTAGTGCAGACACTCTGTTGCTCAAAAATAGATGCACGATTGCATAGGTTCCGATCGTCTTTTTTCTGGCAATAGCTACGTATTCACCTTACTCCTGAATATGTTATCACTAGGTCGAGCCACATCAGATGCCTTTTATTTTTTATCTTTGTCACTAATGAATTTAATGTTAACGTTGGCCCTGGCGTCTAGTCCAAACATAACAAGCCTTATTACACCAGGCAGGTCAACCAGCTCAAAAGAGGATTTGACCACCCATAGCAAAGAGTTGCCCCTACTTGCGGAAATCATGCAATGCGGTACCACCATATCCTTCTTTTCACAGGTCGATCAGCTAGATTTAGTGAACTGTAACGTAATTGTTAACTGCTGTAATACCACCATTGTCAGCGGACAGTTGAAATATGCACAGCACTGGTATAAATGTCATCAACGAATGCGATAACATGTTGGCAGCGCGTGGACCCCTCGCCAGAAAAAAAAACAGTAAAACTTCGCTAGCAGCGCACTCGACCCTGGTCACACATTCTTCCAGAAAGTTGATCCCCCGGAAAACGTCATAAGGAGAATTCACGAGAAGCTCAAACAACACCATCAAAAATTTAGCACGAAAAGTAACAGTTGCACTAGCAACTCTCACTGAGCGCAGCGGTTCTTCGCTCACTGCACAAAAAGTTGTCTCCCCAACAGATCACCACTTTCTTACCGAGTCGAGTCCTGTTTTTACTGATCATATCGGAAACAGTTGCTCCCGTGTCGACTAAGGCTGATGCGCGGATACCATTCTTAAGAACACTGACCTTATTCTGTAGCTTGAAAATTAATGAAGCCAAACTATGTCGGCAGTAAAAAATGTCCAGTGACCTCACCTTCATCGGCTGTGGCGTCTAGTATCCCGATAGAAGAGAAGAAGTGAGATGTTGATGACCTGTTGGTGGTGACCGATGCTGGCTGTAGATGTGTGGCGTCACACTCCGCACAGTAGCAGGCGAAGCACTGCGGAAGGTCTGATGGAAGTCATTTGATAGTAGTCGTTCGGTAGCCAATCATATCATCCCCGAGTACGTACGCACCATGAGAATGCCGGTGTTTATTGATACTGTGGCAGAGCTGCCCGACGTTACTCCGAGCAGAAGTGGGCTATATGGCCCCGAGCGCTGCAGTGAGAGCACACAAGTGGTGCACGCAACACTCGCTGCTCAAGATGGCCAGTGTGATGATCGTGCCAAGCTGCCATGTAGGCGAGTGAACTTTGCACGGAGTGGTTTCGCGACTTATAGGTATAGGTATGACGATGTGACTATACCGGTGTCCTTTTGTTTTTGAAGCCTGCAGCATTGATGGACATAGGCGGGGTGCCTCATGGCGTGAAAGATCTGTCGCAGCAACGTCCACCTATCCCACCCATCCACGTCGCAGCAGCGTCCTACCCATCAAGTTCTTCGCGTACTATTTGTTGTATTGTTAACGCCCGATCACTGGGTGGAGGGGCAACATCTATGCTTGTGCCCTTAGTGGCGTTGAGGAGTTGACCGATTTTATCGAAATGCGCCGAGCTTTAAGGGTCTTGAATGTTCGGCAATGTAGGATGGTGTCATTCACCTAATGCAAATAAATATTTTCATTGAGGTAGGGGTTGATATCCTCTGCAATGTCCTTGAGGAGATGTCCCAGCTTATCTCATCAATCTTAAGTGGGTACACACGCTTGTACAGCTTAAGAACTTCCTATGTATACATCGTAAACGCCTCCCCAGGAACTTGAGCACATTGGCTAAGAGTCTGCCAAGTAAGCTTCTTTGACATGCTCTGCATATCCAGCTTTCCTGGATGGATGGATGGATGGATGGATGGATGGATGGATGGATGGATGGATGGATGGATGGATGGATGGATGGATGGATGGATGAATGGATTGATGGACGGATGGATGGATGGATTGATGGATGGTAGATTAATATGAGTGTACCCTTTAGATCGGGTGGTGGCTAATGCCACCTAGCCGTAATACTTAGTGAACAAAAACTAGATTTTTGTTTTTCCTTAAACTGTGAAGTTAAGCACTGGCACTTTCCAGTGAATAATTTAGTTTTCACTCGTGTTTTGATTGTAGCCACTAGTCAGGTAACATTTTCTAGTTATTTCTATCCGAATAAAGCCTATTTTGCCCTCTCTGTCCCCAAACCACAGTGCTCTGAAAAATTCTGCGCCATCATCCTCAACTATATGGGGAAGCCCTTTACAGAATATTATCAAGTTTAGGGCAGCTTCCTCGTCCTCTCCACACGCACTGCATACCGTCTCTACCCCTTCGTATTTGGCCCGATAAGTCTTGGTTCGCAATACTCCCATCCTGGAATCAAACAGCAGAGAACTACTCCGAGAATTATATAGATTCTTTCCTTGGCAGTTCCCTGCTTGAAAGTTCCATAGATCTCTAGGGCCGACTTCTTAATCATGCCTATTCTCCCCATGTCGGTATCCGTTTCCTTCACTTTCTTCTTAAGCGATAGTTATTTTTGGTTTGGCTTCCTGCGGTTTCCCAAGTATTTACCCGTCAATTTTCTAGTTCGCTTCCTTAATTATTTAGCGGCATTCCTCATGTACAAATAGCTGAAAACCTTCCTAGCCCAACGCTGCTCCCCCATTTCTCCTAGTGCTAGCTTACCTGTCCTCGAATAATGTCCATGCCATATCCCTTTCTACTCCCTGATTAGGGTGTATTTCCATGAGCTCCTAAAACAAGCCTACTTATTCCACATCGCTGAATTTCGAATCTTGCTTAAACTTCTGATCTCAAGCACAAGACTGCATTGATGAATGTCAGACCAGGAACCATGGCAGTTTTCCAAATTCCTCTCACAACATGATACCAATTGTAATTCCCCAATGCCCTATTTTTCATCCCCACTGCATTCCTGTTTCTTTTAGTCGTTACGTATATTTCGTGTTCCTTTAGGTACTCGGTCCCATTGCTTATCCATACACCAAGATATTTTATTTATTTGTCATCTCTCGCGTGACCTCTGGTATCGTAAGCTCACTACTTTCATTATCATAAAAAAATCATGACTGCTGACTTTTCCTTACCGCGTCTATAATCTAACATATCTAATTTAACTTATCCGCCTCATTACCGCAGATGTCCCTCAATCTCTGCGAATCTTCCTTGTTGCCAGTCATTAGCACTATATTATCTGCGTACTTCAATGCTGGTCGTACCTGTTCAATAAGTTTTTCTTGTTTTACGAAAGAGAGGTTAAATCCAAGTCCACTCCCCTCTAATTTGGCCTCTAATCTTTGTAGGCCCATCATGAAGAACAAGGGTGACAGAGGACACCCCTGCCTAAGCCCCGTTTTATCTCTGTGGGCTCGGATACCTGTTTACCATCTTATAGCTACCTTGTTACTTTTTAAGATATCTTTTAAGAACTTAGTGACTCCATCCTCCACAACTACTGTGTCTAGTTTTCCGCACAAGGCCTCATGAACCACAATACTGTACGCTCCCTTGATATCCGAAAATTGCTAGCCACAGGGGCCTGTGTTTCGTTTCTCCTATTTTGATGAACTGCGTCAGTGAGAACAGGTTGTCTTCCAACCTCCTTTGTCTCCAAAACCTGTTTTGCAGTTCCTCCAGCACCCGCTCATCCTTTATCCATGCCTGAAGTCTTTCTTTTATAATCTGCATCACCAGCCTGTAAACCACTGATGTCACTGTTATAGGACGGTAATTGTTTATGTCAGCTTTGAACCTTTATAGATCATGCTTTGAACCTTTATAGATCATGCTTTGAACTTTAATAGATCATGCTCATTCTGCTAACTTTCCATCCATGAGGGACTTCACCATCGAATATTGTTTTGCTCGCTGCCTCTCTCAAAATCTGCTTAGACTTGGGACCTAATTCGTTTATCAGCATGATTGGGACCACCGAAAAAAGACCCACAACGAACAAACTTCTACTTTACTTGCAGCACACACTCCCCCTATATAAACAGAATCCTTAAAAGACATTACAACATTCGGGAACAAAGTGAACGTCTGAAAAGTGCATTCCTATCCGCTCCTGGTGTCGTTCACTGACGGCCACGCAACCTCAAACACTTTTTCACTCTCAAATCAACACTTAGCCCCCTAACAATTTTTGCCGACCTTTTTTTATAGTCATGACGTCTTGTATGTAAAACGATGCGAGAAACAGTCAAAGCAACCTGCACACAATCCAAGTTTTCAATTAACATACGAGAAAACCTATCATGCAGTTCCTGTAATGTGGTATACCTACTCGAATTCAACGTACGTGTGCAGTATGCAGTACATCGGACAAACAGAAATACCATTTAGGATTCATTTTAATAATCATAGAGCCCCTGCAAATTCAGCCCCAAGACTACCTCTATCAAAACATCTCAACCGTCCCGACCATGCATTCGACAAACTATCAGTAACACTCTTAGAAAATGGATCTAAATCAAACCGAGAACGGAAACAACGAAAGTCATACCTCCGATTTGACACCCTCCATAGAGGAATGCATGAGAATTCTGGTACACTTGCATCAATTAAACCATTAGAAAACAATAACGGCAATGATGAGAATAATAACTGAGTTCAAGGCATTCCAGCTGCGGCGTGCACTGGACAACTGAAAATACATCTAAGTGTAACTACTCCTCTTCAGTACAGCTGTCATTTCTGTTTGTGTTTCTACCTTACTATGCAGTCAAGTGTTCAAGCACGACATGTTCATCAGCAACCCGGCGCATGATCAGGAGGCCCCTACAGCGTAATTCAGGAGCGGGCCAGAATAGACATTGCACCCGATCTCCATACTCTGCGGCATTTCGCGGCGCCCATACTTTAACGACGAGACGTCTATGAGGTGCCGAGTAGTTAAAGGCCTAAACTTCATAAAAAAGCTGTTTTTCTCCCGCCTAACCGCCAGAGCCATGCCGCGCCGTCTGGGAATAGTACGTCAGTGAAAGCAAAGATACGCAGATCGCGGACATCTTAAAAGTGTTCGACAAAAAAAAAAGGGTGGAAAGGGGCTGCCGGAGGTGGGGGGGGGGGGGGG